>NC_133618.1:334845648-335171395 GCF_048593235.1 Sminthopsis crassicaudata
CATATTAAGGACATGTTGTCTTTAAGTATCTCTAAAGTGAGGAATTAAGCTTGTTGAGCTTAGCTTTAGAAGACTGAATTAGAATTAATGGTTAGAAGGTAAAAAGATAACATTTTAGATTTAACTTTGACACTTGAAAACATTTCCCAACAAGCCAAAAATGTAATGAACTGTCTCAAGAGATAATAGAACCCACATCCTTGAAGGTCTTGCAATAACTGGATGCTCATTTGTTAGTTACATTGTAGAGGATTTTTTGTTCATGTCTATACATGATTAAATGAATTTTGAAGTTTCTTCAAACTTGGAATTTCTGTGATTGTATAAAGGTGGCCCTCACTTCACAATCACACTTTGCATATTGCTACAAACATCTTGAAAAACCCCTATCCTATTCTGATATATTTCTAAAATATATGGAGAACTAGCTCAAATTTATCAGAATTCTAGCCATTCTCCAATTGATAAATGGTCAAAGAATATGAACAGGAAATTTTCAGATAATGAAATTAAAACTTTCTAGTCATATGAAAAGGTGCTCCAAATCACTATTGATCCGAGAAATGCAAATTAAGACAATTCTGAAATACTATTACACACCTCCCAGATTGGCTAAGATAACAGGAAAATATAATGATAAATGTTGGAGGGGATGTGGGAAAACTTGGGTACTAATACATTGTTGGTGGAGTTGTGAACGAATTCAACCATTCTGGAGAGCAATTTGGAACTATGCTCAAAGGGCTATCAAACTGTGCATACTCTTTGTTCCAGCAGTGTTTCTACTGGGCTTATATCCCAAAGAGATCATAAAAAAGGGAAAGGCATCCACATGTGCAAAAATGTCTGCGGCAGCCCTTTTTGTAGTGGAAAGAAACTGGAAACTGAATGGATGCCCATCAGTTGGAGAATAGATAAATAAATTATGATATATTAATGTAATGAAATATTATTGTTCTATAAGAAATGATCAGCAGGATGGTTTCAGGGAGACCTGAAGAGACCTACATGAACTAATGCTAGGTGAAATGAGCATATATACATGTCAATAACAAGATTATACAATGATCAATTCTGATGAACATGGCCCTCGTTAACAATGAAATGATTCAGGGCAGTTCCAATGGTCTTGTGATGAAGAAAGCCATGTACACTCAGAGAGAGAACAGTGGGAACTTAATGTTGGCCACAACATAATATTTCCATTCTTTTTGTTGTTATTTGCTTGCATTTTGTTTTCTTTCTCATTTTTTTCTTTTCTAATCTGATTTTTTTTGTGCAGCATGATATTTGTGGAAATGTGTATAGAAGAATTGTACATGTTTAACATATATTGGATCACTTGCCATCTAGGGATAAAGATGGGAGGAAGGGAGGGAAAAATTAGAAAACAAAGTTTTGTAAGGGTGAATCTTGAAAATTATCCATATATATATATATATATATATATTGAAAATAAAAAGCTTTAATTAAAAAAATTATATTTCACATTTCCTACAAGATCATATAGGTTGAAGTAACTCTCTCTAGGAAAAAGAAAAAAAATCTAACTCGGTAGAATTCAGGTTCCTTGAGAATCAGAATAGTCTCTTGGTATTCCTGCACAATTCCTTACATGTAGTTTAGGTACTTAATAAAAATGACTTCAAATTAGTTCAGTGTTTTGTTCCTCACCCTACTTCCAACTTCCTTTCTTGCATTTTGTCAAAGAGAATTACAACTAAACACGAAAAATATTCATAAAAATATGAATATGCAGTTCTCAAAAGAAGAAAAACAAGCAATCAACATACATGAAAAAATATTGCAATTCATTAATAATAAAATGGAAATGAAATTAAAATTAAAGCAGCTCAGATATTCTGTTTTACTCATCAGATTGGCAAAGATGGAAAAATGGCAATTGTTTTAGAAATTGTAGGGAGACAGATACTGACACGCTGTTGGTGGAGCTATGAAGTGGTCTAACCATTCCAGAAAGTTATTTGAAATTGTATCCCGTGTTGTATGCACGGCTCTAATGCCAGTAAGTTCTTAGTTCAGGTTCAATGTTGGGATGAAATGTGGCACTCTCAAATCACTGAATATTTAACGAAGGAGGAGTTCTACTTTCCTCTACACAAGATCATACAACAAAAAGGATAAAGTGGTATTTAGCTTTTCGGATGATAACCCATCCCCTATGCTTCTCATCTCTATCTGGTAATGAATCTTGTCAGTAAATCATCAGGTTTTGGTGACTCACATTTACTTATGTGGTTTTGAGCACCTATCACAAATGCCATCAAGACTTTGAATGCCCCTGCAGGAGGTGGAAGCCGCAATTTGTTCTCACGAGTAATTTTCTCTTATCACATCCCCAAAGTCAATAAACTATGCAAACACATTGAATCAGAGATACCATTATTAGGCAGTATTCCCCAAAGAGGTCAACCAGAGGGAAATGATCCATATATACAAATACACTTACATCATCTCTTTTTGTTATAGCAAAGAACTTAAAACAAAAGTGTCCATCAGTTGGAGAACAGGTGGATGAATTATGTCACATTGATTTAGAACTAATGACCAATTGAGGAAGTTCTCTCAATGTATGTCAGTTGCCCAGGGCACTGAGCCCTTTAAATGTATTAGCCAGGATCACAAAGCCAGTATTTATCAAAGACAAAACCCAGGTTTTCCTGGCTTTGAGGGCAACTTTCTTCCCCCTCTACTGTCCTGTTTATATTAATGTAATGGAGTTTTATTGCACCAGAAGGAATGATGCATATGAGGGATTCAAGGTAACCAGAAGAAACTTGTAGAGAGACTGATGCAAAAAAGAAATAGCAGAACCAGGAGAATAATTTACAGAGTGACTACAACTGTTTTCTCATTAGTTGGAGAATAGTTGAACAAATAAGGGGAAAACAATTCTGAAAAGCTTCAGAACTCTGAACAATGTGGTGATTAGTAATGAAGGCTAATGATTAAGCATGTTTTCCATCTTATCAGATATGAAAGAACTAAGGGTAAAAAATGATCCATGCATTTTCAGATTTGACCAAGGGGTTGACTGTTTTGCTTCACTATATTTATTTGAAAGGGGGAGCTGATGGGTATTGATAGCATGCAAGAAAAAAAGAATAAAAGAAAACTACATCAATAAAAACATTTGAAAAATACAAAGAAGAGAATAGAAAGAAGTTCAGAAAAAGGACAAAAAGAAATAGGAAAGTTTTGGAATTATTATACTAAATATGGACTTTAAAAAGAAAACTATTCAATAGAAGTTTCACTTACAATTCACTTTACTATTTTTCAAATAGTAAAATGTTTCTGTATATTTAAAAGGAACTATATCTCCTTCCCCAAAGTTTACATTCATTTCCACTTTCTCTTATAACCCGTGGCCAAAATGTCCCTTTTGTTTTTTGGGGGGATATAGGTTCTCAAATTGGTGGAAATTCTTGATACAAAAGGTAAGGAGGTAAGAACTTTCCATTAACAGTCAGCTAGATAGGAAAGTGGTGAACTGGGAGTCAGGAAGACTAGAACCTTGCCTCTATACTTACTATATTACATGTATTACCTTGAGCAAACCACTTAACCTCACCATGTTTTAATTTTCTCTTCTATAAAATGAGGGGATGGTTTGGATGGTCCCCAAGCTCCCTTCTATCAGTAAATCTTTGATCCTATGAACTAAATAATTGAATTTTCCAGGGAGAATTTTTAAAAGGTCATCAGGGAAAAAAAGATGCATCTGTTACTCTAAGACTTGTTGCTTATTTTCATTCCTTTTTGAATGCCTAAAACATCTTTATTTGAGTTTCAGGATTTAAGCTTATTCACAAAAACTGTTTATGTAATTAATTTGTTCAGTTATTTTTTTAGGTAAATTAATATGTAAATGTTTTTCTTTTCAAGAGATTTCACTTTCAGAGTAAATTTATATTTTGTACTGGTCCATATTCAGAAAATTTAGATATTATTGAATTTAATATATTTTAAAGTCATAATTTTGGCTTAAATGAAACTTTTTGGTAGACATTAACCTCAGTGAGTTCAGTTGTCCTCTTGTTACATGAGTTAAAAGCCATTTATAAAATGATTTCTACAAGTCTCTCCACTTAAAGGAAACAAATTAAAGACTTGTCTATTTTGAAGTTGGAGGGGCATTCCAGTTCAGTAAAATAAAAAGGGTTCTGGGAACTCAGGAGCCTCATCTTGTTTTTGCAATTGTTTGTGGACAAACCACTTAACTGTTCTATATTTGAGTTTCCAGCTCTGCAGAATGGAATGTTAATACTGCTTACCTCCTTGAGGTTCTGTTCTGGATTGGAACCAAGTCCCTAATCCCTGCCTTAGTTACTGCTCTGTCACTAGGATAAAATTGTGTTGGTTGTTTCCCCGAAGCTCTAGGTAGGTTTTCAGATCATATAACCAAAGACATTGCAGAATAGAGATAAGTAGGGAATGCTAGGTTGAGGATGGTGGAGTAGGAAAAGAAGGAAATTAAGATTTCTTCATGACACTGTGAGTTTGAATATACCACATAATTTCTTCTGCCTCTTTACTTTTGCCAGGCAAGCTAACTCAGTTGCCTAAATAAAAAATTTGTCCCAAGTCTACCCAATCTTCTCAAGAATCCCAGGGTCTCATTGATAAACCGTGTTCTTTGAACTACCACCCAACCCATTTCATACTTCTTTTTAGGCCCTTACAAGAGTTTTTGACTGAATAGGTCATTTCCTTTTGGAACTTGGTCTAGGATTTAGGCCAGCTTAATTCTCTTTGTCCTTTGTCTGGCTCCCTAAAGACCTGGGCTGCTTCCAGTGACTCCAAGGACATGCTGAATAAGAATTCAGTAATGATCTTGTGGTAGTCACTTCATTGTTTTTTCATAAGGTAATGGGTAAACAAGGACCATCTGAGATCTCTCCTTGGACTTGCTGCCTCTATAGGTTTTTTTGTCTGGACAGCAGTCTCCAGATTGCCCATCATTCCAGTTACCTCATATTTGTCTTCACTGTGATTCAAAAGGATCAGTGTTAAAGGAAGGAGACTTTATGTTTGACTCATTAACCAAATGTGATTATATAAATTGTTTTGCTTCACTGTTCTACCCATTTTAAATATACATGACACATATACAAATATGTAAATACATGTTTCATACACACACACACACACACACACACACATATAGATATATATAGTATATGTATCTTTGTGGACAAAGGTGATTTTCCATTTTGTTTTTGTATCCTCAGAGCTTTGAATATACTATATTTAGAATATATTAAAACAGAACTTGGATATCATCAATTTGACTCAAATTAAAACTCATCTTCCCCTGCCTATACTGAGAGACTCCTATCCATGTCCTCCCATAATGGAGTCTACTCAGCACATGGGAGACTTTCCTCATTTTTTCCTAATATCATGATGCTCCTAGAGAAGAAGTATTCAGATTTTTCTCTCATTTCTTGTCCTCACTGTATGACCATCTCACCTTCTCCTTCCTAGTATAAACTTTTCTGATGATATCTTTTACTTTTGTTCTTTGAAATTTCTTATCAAATACATGTTTCACCTAGCTCAAACATACCTACTGTGTGCATTTCCGTTGTCTTCTGAGTGATAATGGTTCTCATTTTTTCAGAAACTATAAAATTGGATGTCTAGTTGCCAAACAGGAGAAACATACTGCTTTTCAGTAACAGTAACAAAATATTGATATTAAAAAGATGGACCTTGTTTCTGGGAGAAGCTTGGGGTCATTAAAGGAAGTTTGCATTTTCTTCTCCTCTTCAACTTTGGGCCATACTCAATAACTATCTGTACTATCTGTCCTAGATAGATATAGACATGGACAAATTCTGTAAGTTGTCCAAATTTGTGTCATAATCTGAGCAACAGAAAATTTTCATCTACTTGGTTTTCATATGTGAATGATCAAAACATTTACTTTGCACATTATAGGTATTTGATAAATGTTTATTGGGTCAATATTGGACTATGTTTCAGTTTTATTGTCATAGCAAGGAGGCAGTATTTCATAACTTTTTATTTTTCTTCTTACATATTGTTATGAAGAATAGTGAAAAAAATTTTTTTAAACTAGGTTTTATATAGTGATCACTACCTGAACTTCAATTGCTATAAACCCTAGAATATACCCATATTTGTTCAGAGGTCAGAACTAGATTTAAACAAAGTTGGTAGCTATTTAAGGTAACTCACACTTGCTATGTGGAAAGTGGAAGCAATAATTTTTTTAACAGATCAGTTTTTAACAAACAGTTTTAAACTTTAACTAATGCAAATGCATAAATATACTATCAGAGACAGCTTGGACACATATGCACTATGTGATTTTTGGCAAGTCACTTTTTAAAAATAATTTTATATAACTGTAGATTGCAAAGTGGCTAGTAATCTGCTAGCAGATGTAATTACTCCCCAGGAATTCTCTGCATCAATGGAATCATGAATTCATTTTTTTAAGTGCAGAGACTTTTTTGTTCTTTTTTTTTCAGTTCCAATTTCTTTCCTTCCAGCTTTCCCCTTCTCCACCCATTAAGAAAGCAAGAAAAGTGAAACTCTCACATATACATCTATTTAACCAATGCAAACAAATTCTTTAACTACCAAGTTTCAATTTTTAAAAAAACACAAGAAAAGGAAAGAGAAATAATGTGCTTCAATCTCTACTCTTGAGTTCATCACTTCTCTATCTAGAGACATTTTTCATTATGAGCTCTTTGAAACTATGGTGAGTAATTGTGCTGATCAGAGTTACTAAGTTTTTCAAAGTTTGTTATCATTAGAATATTGCTATTACTGTATAGATTGTTCTCTTGATTCTGCTCACTTCACTCTGCATCAGTTCAAACAAGACTATGTGAGGTGTAAAATCTGAAGTAACTGAGAAAAAAGATTCAAGTTTCTAAGTATATCAGTTTATTAAATAATTAATGTCAATTGCATAACAAATCAGGATTACACTTCTTTAACTTGGCACTGAACCCAGAAATACAGGGAGAGACAGATTTTTATGCATTAAAAGAAAACAATTAACAGGATCTAAATTAAAGGAACCATAACTACAAGACTAGGTAGGTAATCTGATTTCCAATTGGAAGAAAGATTAGGAAATTTCTAAATTGGGAGGGGAGGTGAGCAAACAGTATAATTCCCTGATATTCCTAAACCTTTTTTTCCCTTGATATCCTTGGCCTTTTGTTCCTCTAGATGAATTTTATATGATTATTCCTAGTTTTATTAAGTACTTTTTTAGTAGACTGATTGGTTTGGCACTGAGTAAATTAATTTAGGTTGTATTGTTATTTTTATTATATTGGTTTGACTAATCCTTGAACAGTTAGTATTTCTCCAATTATTTAGATTTATATTTCTATAAAGAATGTTTTATAATTATGTTCATACAGTCCCCTGTCCATGTCTTGGCAGATATTTTCTCAAGTATTTTAAAACTGTTTGTGGTTATTTTAAACAGAATTTTTTTTTCAATCTCCTCCTGCTGGATTTTATTGGTAATATATAGTGCTGATGACTTATGTGGGTTTATTTTATATCCTGCAACTTTATGAAGTTATTAATTGTTTTGATCAGTTTTTTAGTTGAATCTTTAGGGTACTCTAGATTATCATATCATCTTCAAAATGTGATAGTTTTCTTTCCTCATTGCCTATGCTTACTTCTTTAATTTCTTTTTCTTGCCTTATTGTGATAATTAGAATATCTAATACAATATTGAATAGTAGGTGATACTACTAGTAAAGTGATAATGCACAATATTGCTTCACCTCTTATCAGAAAGGCTTCCAGCTTGTTTACATTACAGATATTAGCATTTAGTTTTATATCGATTCTACTTATTTTAAGGAAAGCTCCATTTATTCATTTATTCATATTATTTTGTGTGTGTGCGTTTAAACAGAAATAGGTGTTGATTGTGCCAAAAACTTATTTCCACATCTAATGAAATAAAGAATTTTTGTTGTTTTTATTATTTATATGGTCAATTATGTTCACAGTTTTCCTAATTTTGAACCAATCCTTATTCCTACCATAAACCTAACCTGGTTATAGTGTATGATCTTTGTGATATATTGTTGTAATCACTTGTTTAATAGTTTATTTAAATTTTTTGAATCAATATTCATTAGGGAAATTGGTTTGTAGTTTTCTTGCTCTGTTTTGATTCTCTGATTCAGGTATCTTGAAAAAAGAATCTTTTTTTTTTTTTTTTCAAACTGTTTATACAATATTGGAATTAGTTGTGCTGTAAAGATTTGGTGGGATTTGCTTGTAAATCCACCTGGTCCTAGTGTTTTTTCTCTTAGGGAGCTCATTTATAGTTTGTTCAACTTCTTTTTATAAGATATGGTTATAGGGGGCAGCTAGGTGGCAGCTAGGTGGCGCAGTGGATAGAGCACCAGCCCTGAATTCAGGAGGACCGGAGTTCAAATCTGTCTCAGACACTTAATACTTCCTAGCTGTGTGACCCTGGGCAAGTCACTCAACCCTAGCCTCAGGGGGAAAAAAATAAAAAAAGATATGGTTATTTAGGGTTTTTTGTCTCTTGTTCTTCAATTTGGGAAATTTGTATTTGTAAAAAAGTTTTCATCCATTTCATTTAGATTGTCAGTTTTATTAGCATGTGATTGGGCAAAAGAGGTCTTAATGATTGCTTTTATTTCCTTTTCATTTGTTGTAAGTTCACCTTTTTAATTTTTGATGTTAGTAATTTGATTATTGCTTAAGCCAATCAGACAATAGTTATTTTATTTTATTTTATTATTATTTTTTTAAAACAGGTTTTGGTTTTATTTCCTATTTCAATGGTTAGGTTTTTTGCTGTTGTCATTTTTTTGCTTTTGATTTTGCTAATCTTTCTTTTGATTTTCAAGCACTCTATTTTTGGTATTTAATTGAGGGTTTTAAAGTTGTTGTTTCAGGCTTAATTTGTTGTTTTTAGTTGCATGACAATTAATTGATCTATTCTTTCTCTCTTTTATTCATGAACACTTTAAAGACAGATTTTCCCCTAAGTACTGCTTTGGCTGCATCTCACAAATTTTGGTATGCTGTCTCATATTGTCATTATCTTCAATAAAATTATTGACTTATCCATTCTTTAGTATTAGATTAGTTAGTTTTCAATTGTTTTTTAATATATGCTTCAAAATCTATTAAATGTAATTCCTGAGAGTTTTCATTTGGGGAGTTTTTCTCAGGAAGTAATTAGTAAATTCTTTCCATTTTTATTTTGCCTTTTAGTTCTAAGATAACTGGACAATTGTCCTTTATAATTTCTTAAAATGTGATGTTTAGGTTCCTTTTTGTTCATGACTTTCAGGCAGTCTAATAATTCTTAAATGATCTCTCCTTGATCTATTTTTCAAGTTGTTTTTCCTATGAGATATTTCACATTTTCTTCTATTTTTTCATTCTTTTGACTTAGTTTTCTTATTTCTTGATATTTCATGGAATCATTAGCTTCCATTTGGCTAATTCTACTTTTGAAGGTTATTTTTCTCTAGTGTTTTAAAAAACTATTAATTCTCTTTTATGATTTTCTTGCATAGTCCCCATTTTTCTCTATAGCTCTCATTTGGTTATTAAAATCTTTTTTTTTGGCATATGTGTGTTTTTGATTTTTAAAAAAACTTCTAAGAATTCTTGTTAAGCTTGTGTTCAACCTAGTTTTTTTTGCTTCCTAAATCTTCTTCTAAATCAGTTTATGTGAGAGACTAAAGATTAAAACTGTATCTCCCCACACACACTCCTCTACTCTTAGGCTCAGAATCACATGGCTAATTTCTTAAAACTCATTCCTTGTTCCATACACAGTTAGAACTTTTGTTCACAACCACTCCTCTCCACCCTAAAACTGTGACCTGGAACTAGGTAATGGGTGACAGAATTGCAAGATGTCACCCATTTTTACTCTCAGCCCTAATTCAGGGGTCTCTTTTTACTCTAGTGTTTTTAGCCTCAACTCCTCAGCACTAGAATGCTCTCTACTGTTGCCTTTTCTGCTGTTGCTGCTACTGTTCCCTGGGCTAAGTTCCTGGCCAACTCCAATACC
Organism: Sminthopsis crassicaudata; assembly: GCF_048593235.1. Taxonomy (NCBI): domain Eukaryota; kingdom Metazoa; phylum Chordata; class Mammalia; order Dasyuromorphia; family Dasyuridae; genus Sminthopsis; species Sminthopsis crassicaudata. The sequence continues at coordinate 334,855,751 of NC_133618.1, forward strand.
TGTGAATGCAGCCCTCTGTATCTGTATTCCAAAAAGTGACTTGTGATTTTTTTCTTGGTTTTCTTAATCAGAATTTGGTCTGATGTTTTCTAGATTGTTGTGGAAGAATTGCATTGGAGGAACTGAATTTAAAAAATGCTGACTCTTACTCTGACATCATCACTTTCTTGGGGTGTAAAACTGTGTTCCTTTTAATCTGTAAAATTAAACTCTAAAATTGTGTACCCTTTGATCTGTAAAGAAGGGAGATTCTAGTCTCAGGCCCTCCTGGGAAGCATATCTCCCAGTGTATGGGAACATATTCTTCTGGCTGGCCATTTCTAAGGCAAATCACCTCCATTGACAACTGGATGCCCATCCAAATTCAGGCTGAAAAAGCCTTCAAAGCAATTTTATTTGGGAGATCCTAGTCTGATCAGCTCAAACTGCCCCAGCCCCTCACCAAGTTTCTGTTTACTCATTTCTTTGCAGAAGGTCCAAAGTAACATGCTTTGCCTCTTTGGCATTCTCTTCTCAGTGTCAGCCTCCATTTTCCTAATAGGACTTTGCCATTAAAGAAGTCAATTTTTCTAGCAAAGCTGACTTCTCATCCAACAATAAACTTCTATTTTTGCCACCTAAAACCCTTTGGGTTTGTTAATTCTTTCACGAAGAACCTACACAACTTTACCTGAGTTCCTTTAAAAAAATAAAAAAAGGGAATGTAGATAATTTTCATGAGAAAAAGGAAATAAATATTTAAATACCTGTGACAAGCCAAGCCTCATACTAAGAGCTTGACTAATATCTCATTTGATCAGAATCACAACAAACCTGTGAAACAGGTGCTATTATGATTCCCATTTTATAGTTGAGGAAACTAAAGCATCTAGAGGCAAAGTAATTTGCTCAAGAGACAAAGCTAGTAAATATCTGAGACTGGATTTGAATTCAGATTTTCCTGAGCCTAGACCCAATTTTCTATCCACTTAGGCCAGAGCTTCTTAAATTTTTTTCTATTCTTTCATCCAAGACAATTTTATGCAACCCCATCTTGAATCTGAGCTGAGGTGTTTCTGGCAGTGTTCATGTATACACAGTGCAAAGTATATGTTGTGTGTTCAGAACCAAGCCTGCAGGGGAGTCTTGTGATACAAGAAGTGCCAGATTTTGGATTAATTGTTGGCCATTGGCTACAGAAACCTATTAGGATTGCCAGATTTTTTTACTCCCTCACATTCAGTTATGCAATTCCATATTGGGTCATGCAGGAAATAAAGCTTTAATGAGCTTTGACCTAGGTGTCTAAATGCCAAAAAGAAGTCCTTTTTTCCATGTCTCAAAGATAATTAAAAGTCAAATCACGTGAGTTATAGTGAAGGCACAAAGCTTTTCCAGCAGATTGGAAATATCATTTTAATCTTTTCCCTTTCCTGGTTTTCCCTCTCCTAGTATCAGAATTAGTCAATGAACATTCATTAAACACCTGTTATTAGCCAGGCACTAGGCTAATTACTGGAAATACAAAGAAAGACATAAAACAGAGCCTGTCCCGAAGGAGTTCACAATCCAATGGGGAAAGGCAACACTTAAAAAGAAGTGGGGGAAGAGTATCTCCTTCTGGGGCATGATGAAATCTTGGAGCCAGGTGGTTAATGATCTTAGAGGTTACTGAGTTGATTCCCTTTTACAGAATGTTGAGTTTCTGGAAAACATGAAATTCAGGAGAACTTTTCTGGTGGTAAAGGATAAGGTGAATATCCTGAATGCCCTCCTCAAACAGGATCTTTCAGAAGACCCCAGTTGTTCTGCCCCCAGAACTAGTGAACTAGAATTAGTGAAAAGATCTAAGCATATTTCTTTCTTTCTTTTTTTTCCCCCCCCTGCGGCTGGGGTTAAATGACTTGCCCAGGGTCACACAGCTAGGAAGTGTTAAGTGTCTGAGACCAGATTTGAACTCTGGTCCTCCTGAGTTCAGGGCTGGTGTTCTATCCACTGCGCCACCTCGCTGCCCCCTAAGCATATTTCTGATTCCAAATAAATGTACATGTATTTGTTTATTAACTGGACTTTATTTCCTATAAAGAGATTTAGTTTATTCTATGACATATTTTATTATATTGATTATTATATTTAGAAATAAATAATAAAATATAATGGTATTTTACTTTATTATAATATAATAAAAATATCATATATTTTATTATATTTAAAATTATCATTTTATGTGGAATCAGTGATCCCACATAAGGATGATTTCCTTTCCTCAACTGACAGTTTCTATTGCCAGGACCAGGCTACCCCAGAAAGGTAATCTAGTATGCAGTCAGTGGGAGAGCATGTACTTCTCAGAAGATGATATCTTCACTTGAAAACTTCAAAAGGGGAAGAAGCAATTAAATCCTGAGTCAAATTATTTTCATTTTTGAACAGCTTGATTTTTGTTTTGTTTTTATATAGGTGGAATAATGGAAAAAACACTGAACTTCAAACCAGGAAGACCTGAGTTCAAATTCTGATTAAAATACTAGCTATATGACCCTGAAGTCATTTAACATCTGTTTTGTTTAACATCTGTTTTGTTTCCTCTGTAAAAAAAAAAAAAAAAGTCTAATCCTTGAATTGGGTGATAGCCCTTCATATAGCTAGTGCATTTCCCTTGAATTCTCTTCTCCAGTCTAAACTTGCCCAGTCCTGAAACCAATCCTTGTAACAAGATCTCAGATTCTTCATGATTCTGGTTGGCCTTCATGGGAAATCATTCATCTACTCAACCGTTTCAAATATTTGCTAAGGGCCTTTCATTTGTCATGGGGATACAAAACCAAAATATACATATCCTAGTTCTCTTACTAGCTATATGAACTTGAAAAAGAAATATTTCTCTGGTCCTCAGTTTCCCATCTGCCAAATCGCAGAGTGATACTAGATCAGAGATAAGCAAGAGCTATCATGGGGGCTCTCTGTTAAAAATGAGCATTTACATCTCAGAAATAAGCAAATACTACAAATCAAGGCTTGAGTTAATTGTTTTGTACCCTAGACCTGAGAAAGTGATGAAGAAAATGCATAATGCAGATTAAATTTAAATGAGTTCTGTATAATTTCCTACAACTCCCCTCTTAGAAAGTTGATTGTTAAACATTTATCAGAATGTCCCTGGATTGAATTCATATAATCAAAAAATCTTCAGTGTCCTCAGTAATATTTAACGTGTATAGGGGACCTGAGGTGAAAAAGTTTGAGAACTGCTCATCTAGGAAAAATGTTTTCATTTTTCAGATGAAGAAACTAAGATTTTGAATCTTGCATCCAAAATGTTTATTTTATATCTGTTAACACACAAATAGTCACAACTCCTAAGTGAAAAATAAAGCACAGAGTAATTAGGCCATATTCACACATATGGAAGCGAAAGCAAGGGCAAGGAACTTGGTGAATTAAGGACAAAGTGAAAAGAATCCTGTTCTGTTTGTCCCAGACGAGTCTTCAATGACAAATCTGACTTGGTACCAGTTATTTCATCCACTAGATGGTGCCAAGAGACAATCTCTGCCCATTCCAGGCTGCCCGGGTCAGTTTTTGAACATAACAGGACAACCAGATAGAATCAAAATATCTGCCTCTGAGCCCTATCCAAAACAGAAAAAAAAAAAAATAACAACACACATAAACAGCCTTAGACACATTCTCAAGAACCTTTCATTAATCTGTCTCTGTCTCTGTCTGTCTATCCCTATCTCTCTGGCATTCCCTGTCTCTCTAAACCTGTTTCTCTCCGTGTGTGTCTCTGCTCTGAATCTCTGTGTGAGATTCACACTCTGTGTGAAATTGTTTCTCTGAACATCTATAAAGACAAAATACAAAAGCTGTGAAATCACAGGATTGCTAAGACCATCCAAAAATCCAAACAAGAGTTCATTCCTTTACTTCCAGGGGAAAAAAATGACCTTTCCTTCCAGCTACTAGTGGTAAGCTTATATTTATTTTGTATGTACTTATATGTTGCTGTCATGGATAAAGTGTCAGGTCTAGAGTAAGGAAGACTCATCTTCCTGAATTCAAATATGGCCTCAACTAGCTGTGTGACTATGGGCAAGTCACTTAACTCCATTTGCCTCAGTTTTCTCATCTGTAAAATAAGCTGGAGAAGGAAATAAGAAATCATTCTAATATCTTTGCCAAGAAATCCCAAATACAGTCATTAAGAGAACAACAATAATATATATGTATATGTATGTGTATACATACCTGTTGTCTCTTATGATAGAACACAAATTCCTTAAGAGAAAGGTATGTTTCATTTTTTAAATCCCCTGTACCTACCACTGTATACAGTGGGCATTTAATAAATGTTTGTTGATTGATCTTTCATGTTCCCTGCCTCAACCCTCTCTCATTCATTCTCTCGCTGTCACTCTTACTCTCACTCTCTCTATATAACACATTTTTTCTTTCCCTTTTTGCTTTCTTTTGTGTTGACAAAAAGAGGGAAAAGACCATTTTTATCTTCCTTTATTAATGACTATTTTTAATCTAAATTTTGGAAACAATTTTTTCTTAATAGTATTTAATTTTTTCCTAAATATGTATAAAGACAGTTTTCAGCATTCACTTTTGTAAGACTTTGTTTCACTTTTGACTAGGGCTAGGGTCAGAATCATACTCTCCTGGATTGCTCTAGACTGGCTGGCTGGCTCCTCTATTTGTGTTATTAGTGAAAGCTTTGGCCCAGTGGTTCTAATGCCAGAAATGTTGTGATTTGGGTAGCCTGTGTAAATCTAAAGTGTCTTCTTCCCAGCTCCCATTCTAACTGACCAGTTGCCAGATTGAGACTGGCTACATCTTTCCCACAGTATTCTAGGGGTACTCTCTGGGGTCAGGGTTAGTTATTTCTTTTCCATTGAATCAAGTTCTCATCAGTGATAATCCCAAATTATTATATATGTTGTTATAGAGTTATATATAATAATATTAATACAATTATATTATTATAATAAACATAATATAAAAGATCCCAAAAGTATCAGTTGAGAAGCCAGCTTTTAAAAAGAATTTAGAAAGGATATTTATTAAGGTGGTACAATAATACAAACCCACCCCCTAAAATATGTGTACTGTTGTACATACTAATCCAAGGGAGTGTGAATCTAAACTTAGAAAGCACAGGTGGCTGAGGGAGTAACTAATAGTCTGTGGTTACTAGAAGTTCTTTTCTCCCATTTTAGGATACTCATGAAGTTCCCTTTGGGCATGAAACAGTCTCTTTGTTGGGTTCCGTATAGAGCTGTGAACTCTGTCTTTGATTCCCAATAATTTAGATATTTCCACCAGCTAGATACCATTTAAGACACAAATGAAAGGTGCTGCTTCTTGGGGATACAGTGTTATTATGCTAATAGAAAGATAAGGAGGTCTGACGTACTTCAGACCCTTCAAAGCTAGCCTGTTCCTTCTGTGGTCAAAAACTGGAGAGAAGGAGACAAGGAGAATCTGTCCTTCCCTTCCCAAGTAGTTCCTTCTCAAGGGGTATTCTAAAAAACCATAAGCTCCAATTTCTGGAAAAACTTCCATTTCAGTTATCTTAATACTTTTATAAAGGATCCAGGAAATAGAAAAAAGATCCCACAGTCAAATGGAACAGACCACTTGAGTGATATCATTTCATTTTATCAAATGATTCTCAGACTTTTCACAATTAGTCTAATTTCTTTTAATTTATTGATTGTGCTCTCATTCAGGTAATGTATTAAGCTAAAATGGGGGTGGATTTCAACCCCACTCATATAAATTATAGTAACCTTCTGATTGCAAGATTAAAAATTCTTATTTCCAAGTTACCATCCATTTAACAGATCTACAAAGTCATAAGGAAGGGTGAGAGTAGGAGTTTCTCGAGGTCACATAAAAAGTCAGTGTTAGCTCATAGACTCGTATTCAAGCTTGTGACTCAAGAATTCCTAGAGCAGTATGACTTTGAGCTATTTCTACTGCAAGGCAAAGTGTCCTTTCAGTAGGGGAGACTTGGGAGGCAGTCAGCATTCTACTTCTCTCTGGATGCATGACTAAGGCAAGGCACAGAGTTAGTGGGATTGCCCTGTACAGGCTACATTTGCTGTATTCATTTGTATTCTGTATTTATTTGCTCCTTCTCTTAGAGTCAGGAGTTCCTCTCTTCTTGCATTCAAATATGACCTCAGATACTTATTGGCTGTATGACAAGTCACTGACAAGTGGACAAATCACTTAACCCTGTTTGCTTCCAATTTTTCTTCATTTGTAAAATGAGCTAGAGGAGGAAATGGCAAATCACTCAGCATTTTTCCCCAGGAAATCCCCAAAGGGATCACAAAGAGTTAGACACAACTAAAAAACCAACATAGATGAGACTTTCTGACTTGGCACTCTATCCATTATGTCAATTTGTAAATTTGCTATCTTTATTTGGGAAGGAAAGAGGAGTGTTTTAAATATTCTGGTATGAAGGAAGATAGTGATAGTAATGAAAAAAATTAAAATTAAAATAAAAAAAGGAAAGTATAATAAGGGAGTTGAGAATTGCCTGACATCTTGGGATTTGTGAGAAGAACAAAAATTCTATTTCAGCTCTGAGAACAATTTGAGACTGTAATAATTTTTTAACTGAAATTCAAATTTGAGTCATGCATGGGAATTCTTAAAAGGACATGCCCAGATGTGGTGATAATGGCAATGGAAAGTTAGGACATCTTCCCAGGAGGGCTAGAGTCAGAAACTGATATACTCTCCTCAGCAGAAGGCTATAGCAATTATCCTAATAGTGAGATGGTTTGGGCAGCATGTTAAATTTTATCACAATTCAATTTCTTTACTTAACACCAAATTCCCAAGACTCACTGAAGTGTAGGTGACCAGATTTATTCAGCATTTCAGGAGGACTCTGGAAAGTTCAATATAAATGTTTTTGGACCCAAAAGAGTTCAAATCAGAACCAACTAAAGAACCATGAAGGCCATTATGCATAATGTTAATTGGTATTATAGATTTCAACCACAGTACTCTATTACAGGTAGACTATTCCAGGATACTATGAGAAAAAGATTATATTTGCCACAGTTTTTTGCCTTGAAATTAGTAATTAGGAAAGAGCTTTTTGCAGCACTGTCCAGTAGATTGCAATTAGCAGAAAATGATAGCAACATGTCTATGTAAAAATCAAAGGAGCTACTGCCTTTTAGGATACCTGAGCTAAAAACCAAGGGTGTTTGTGCTCCTGGTTTGGTCTGTGTAGTTCCCCTTATTGGCCAGTGTGGAGTATTATGCAAACTGTTCTCAGAGTTATAGCTGACAAAAAGGCAGGAACTCAGAGGAACTTTTTTCATTTTTGTCAAGGAGTAATTAGTAAATTAAAAAATTTTGTTTTGAATCTATGATCGGTATAAATAATTTATATCTTTAAAATATGTAATATGATATTTTAAATAAAATATTAACATAAAGATATTATTAAATATATTACATGGAATTGATTATGTATAATCTGTTTCATATATATATATATGTATATACACACACACACACACACACACACACACACACACACACACATATATATATATATATATATATATAATATATATCAGCCTAGAGCAGAAAAACCTGAATTCAAATTTGACCTCAGATAATACTAACTTGTCCAGACCCTGGGCAAGTAACAATGTTTGCCTCAGTTTCCTCAACTGTAAAATAGGGATTATAAGAGCATCTATCTTGCAGATTGTGAGGATCAAATGGAAAACTATTTGCACAGTATCTAGCAGATAGTATATACAATGCAAGTGCTTATTCCATTCTCTTCTGTTCTTCCCTATAGACTAAACGGAAGGAGTGAGGACTTCTAGAGCTGAATAGAAGCAATAGAGAAACTATACTGAACTAGAAAAACTTAGTGGAATTCCTTCCAAAATGTGAAAAGATGTAAAAGCAGAAATTCAAAAGGGTCAGCTTATAGAACAGAAGGAAAGAATAGAGGCAGGCTATTAGATCTCAGAACAGAACAGTTGGGCTAAGGCTTATGATTGTACTACTGGGAGGAAATCTTAAAAAAAATAAAAAACTCACAAATCTTTTAGCTTCAACAATTGTCATTTTCCTTTGTTGTTAGCTGATAATCTGATGGCTAAGAAGAACCTCAGAGTTGTTTTAATTTGCTTTTCTCTTACTATGAGTGATGTGGAACATTGTCTTACATGATTATTGATAGTCTGATTTTCTTTTCAAAAATAGGTCTTATTCATTTATAATTGTAGCAATTCCCTAGATCTCTTGAATATCTGACCACTATCACTAAAATTTGCTGCAAAGCTATTTTTCTCCAGTTGACTATTTCTTTTACAATGATTTTTCTATAAAAACTTTTCAATTTTATGTAATAAAAATGTCCATTTTATCACCATGATAATCCTTTCCTTTCCTTCTTTGGTGATGAATCCTTCCCTTATATATACTTTTATATGCTTTTTTCCCACTCTTCTGATTTGTCTATAATATGATGTTTTACACTTATATCATGTGTCCACTTGGAACTTACCTTGATATACAATATGAGATGTTGGTCTACAACTAATTTCTGCCACACTGTATTCCCTATTCTCCAGCATTTTTTTTTACCAAAAAGAGAAGCCTTACAGCAGTGGTTAGAGTTTTTGAATTTTCTTTGGAAATATAATTGATATGGCATTACATATAAAAATTAATGAAGTAATATTGGCAAAACTCTACTAGCAATTAATATCTAATTAAGTCCTTTCCTTTATCTGCAACATGTTATAATTTTGTTTCCTTTTTATCTATGTTTATTCCCTTATTTTTTCCTATCAAATTACCATATTTAGCATTTCTAGAAATATGTCAAACAATAGTGGTGACAATGAGTATCTTTGCTTTATCCCTAATCTTTTCAGGAAAATACTCTAGTGTTCTCCATTGCAGATAATGTTAACTCTTGGTTTAAAATGAATATTATTTACTACATTGAAAATTGTTAACTTATTCTTTTAGTTTTTTATTTAATATAAAGGGGCATTGCATTTTATCCAAAAGTTATTCCTTATTTGTTGATACAATCACATTATTTTTGTCATTTTCATTATTCAATATGGTCATTAAGTTTATAATTTCCCTAATATTGAACCAAATCTAAATTTCTAGTCTTAATTCAACTTGGTCATAATGGGTAACTCTTAAATAAATTGTAGCTTTTTTGAAAATATTTTCTTTAATATTTGAATATTGGTTGATTTAATATCTGATCAATTATGCTTCACTTTGTACTTAAAGTCTGTCAAGTTCCTGCCAGGAGAGAACAGTTCTTTCTCACCAAAAATCCTCTGAAGTGAAGATTTTTCATACCATTGATCAGAGTGCTGGTGTCTTTCAATGTTCTTTTCTTTTACATTATTGTATTCATTGTAGGAAATGTTCAATTTCCCATGCATTCTATTCAGTTTCTTTAGTGGCTAAATCACATTCTATGACATCCATATACCATTTGATAACTGGTGGGTACTAACTTTATTTCCATTTGTTTTACTACTACAAAAAATGTAGTTATAAATATTTTGGTATACATAAGATCTTTTCCTCTGTCAGTGACACTTGACCTAGTAGTAATATTACTTGCTCACAGTGTGCACAGTTAGTGATTTTTCTAGCATATTATCATTCATAGTTGTTTTTGAGAACAACTAAAATAATTTCCAGCCCCCACAACCTCTCCAACATTTATCATTTTGTGCCCCAGACTCTTTGTACAGAATAGCCACATGGTCAGTTGAAGACCTACTATAAATGTACCTTAAATGACCTAACACTAAGAATTAGATGGAGTCACAAGCTGAAGTGAGCTGTACCACGTGAGAACCTGAATCCCAACTGTAGCCCCTTTCTTGTCAGAACAGAGACAAGATATGGGGTCTTAGATCACCACACAGGGAGACAGGGTCCATTGGGAGCCACGGCAATTAAATGCCATTTGACTGGACACCAAGAGTGGGCCTGAGACAGCATGAGCTCCAGAATCCCAGTGGGGCCAGGTGCAGGTTCACAGTCCTCTGGTCCTACCTTGAAATTTTCTCCTAAAAGTGCTACTCAGTGGGAATATACCTATTAATTGTGGACCTTTAGTTCATTTTACCCTCTCTTTGGTCTCTCCTAATGCCTTGAAATGGACTGGGGAGTTCCAGTTCAGTGATTTATTAGACCAACTCCTAGTTCTTCATTTTCAATCATTCCCTCCCACCCCTATGCTCTACACAAATGCACCCTTCTCCTTGTCCCACTAAGCTCCTCCTCTACTTGACCTCTTGTCTCTGACCCAACACCAGCTGTGTCGGACAGATGCGTTTGTTGTGATATGTATGTATGTGTGTGTGTGTGTGTGTGTGTGTACATATATATAATTACAATTATATTAGTTCTTCTATGGAGCTGTTGCTATCTAAAACAGCCCTGTGGTATGTGAGAAAATGATAGATAGCATACCAATTGATACTCCCTCTTCCCTGTAGCCTCCTTTCCCAAACACTCTTCTGTTTTCCCATTCTGCTTTTCCCTTCCTCCAGAAAAGTTTTGTGACTAAACTCCCACCTTGTCTCATTCCCCTCCCTCCTTCTTCTATTAACTCCCATTTTATACTTTGGTTTCAAATCTCTCCTCATTTTAGCCCTCAATCCCATACAACTCTCGCTTTCTCTCTGGGTCATAATAATGACAAAAGCAATAATTGTTAACAATTATAAAAATATATTTTAATAGTATTTAATTTTCCAAATATACATATCATTTTCAACATTCATTTTTGTAAAACTTTGTGCTCTAAATTTTTTTCTCTCTCTCTTTCCTTTACCTCCCTTTGCCCCAAGATAGCAAGCAATTCAATATAGTTTTAAAATTAATAATCCTTTTAAATACATTTCCATATCTGTTATATTGTGCAAGAAAAAGAAGACCAAAAGGTAAAAAGCCACAAGAAAGAACAAACAAACAAAATACTATGCTTCAATCCACATTCAGTCTCCATAGTTCTTTCTCTAGATGTGATTGGCATTTTCCATCCCAAGTCTATTGGAATTGCCTTGAATCACTGCAACAATTATAAAAATATAACAATAGTTAGCATAATAACTAGCATTTGAAAGTGTTTTAAGGTTTGCAAAGCACTTTACACACGTTGACTCATTTGATCTGCATAACAACCCTGTGGAATATCTCCATTCTACACATATGGAAACTTATGCATATAGAATGTAAGTGATTTTCACAGGGTTAAACAACTATTAAAAAAGAAAGCAGGATTCTAACTCAGGTATTCCTGACTCCAAGTTTCACATTCTATCCAATGTACTACGTAGCTGCCATAATAATAATAACAAATTGAAAATAATGTTAATGGCATCTATCCTTGTTAAAACTCTGTTTGCCTCAATTTGGAACTATGTCCAAAGGGCTATCAAACTGTGCACACCCTTTGATTCAGCAGTGTTTCTATTGGGCCTATATCCTAAAGAGATCATAAAGGAGGAAAAGGCACCCACATGTGCAAATATGTTTGTGGCAGCCCTTTTTGTAGTGTGTAGAAACTGGTAACTGAGTGATGCCCATCAATTGGAGAATGGCTAAATAAGTTATGCTATATAAATGGTATGGAATATTGTTGTTCTAATAGAAATGATCAGCAGGATGATTTCAGAGAGGCCTAGTGAGACTTACATGAACTGATGCTGAGTGAAATGAGCAGAACCGGGAGATCGTTGTACAGCAAGATTATATGATGATCAATTCTGATCTTTTCAACAATGAGATGATTCGGGCCAGTTCTGATGATCATCAGATGCAGAACCATCTACACCCAGAGAGAGGACTGTGGAAACTGAATGTGGATCATAACATAGCATTTTCACTCTTTCTGTTGTTGTTTGCTGGCATTTTATTTTCTTTCTGATTTTTTCCTTTTTGATCTGATTTTTCTTCTGCAGCAAAATATTTGTATAAATATGTATGTATATATTGAATTTAACATATATTTTACCATGTTTAACATATATTGGATTACTTGCTTTCTAGGGAAAGAGTGGGGAGAAGCGGAAGGGAAGTTGGAACACAAGGTTTTGAAAGGGTTAATGATGAAAAATTATTCATGCATGTTTTGAAAATAAGAAACTTTAATAAAATATATAAAAAAGGAAAAAAATTCTGTTTGCCTTCCTCAACTGCAAAATAAATGGGAGAATAAAATAGCAAACCATTTCAGTATTTTTGCCAAGAAAATCCCAAATGGGATCACAGAGAGTCAGACATGACTGAGAAACAATTCAACAAATATAGTTCTTTAAGGTTTAAAAAGCACTTTAATGCATGTTATTACCCATTTTATAAACTTTAAATCACTACCCAGGTGGACGATGTTATTCTTTAGCTGTTTTCCAATGGGACTGGGGTCTCATTCATCTTTGTGTATCTCATAGCTCTTTAAGCACATGGGAGTTATTTAGTAAATAATAATCACATGAGTAAACAAATGCATGCTTGCACAAGTGAATAAGCCAAACATGAGGATGTTTGAGAGCTAGACAGATCCAACTGTTCAGTCAAATCATAGGGTAGCATGCCCACCCAGGAACAGTACCATGTCTGCCTTTAGAAGCTTCTGTATATTTTTTTCACTGAATGACAACAGCAACTAACATTTACAAAGCTCTTTAAGATTTTTTGAAATGTTTTCCTTGTGTTACCTCATTTGATCCTCACATCAACCCTGCAAGGCAGGTGTTAGTAATATCCTTATTTTACAGATAAAGAAACTGAGACAGGCTAAGTGACTTGCCTACCGTCACACAAATAGTAAGTGTCTAAAGTAAGATTTGAACTCCATTTTTCCCAAATCCTGGTCCAGCTGTTTAAGAGTAAGTTTTTCTAAAAGTAAAGTCTGGGTATTGAAGTTTTTGAAGTATAAACTTCAAGATTATATATCATTCATTTTCCTGCACCTTTTCCACTTATAACCTTTCAAATATCATGAAGCAATTTATAAGGAATATATATGATTGATTTAAGTTCACTTCAACTCAGTAAGCATTCAGATTAATTTGGGAAGAGGTAATAGCTAGAACAGGCAGTTAGATGGAGCAGCGGTCAGAGCCCCCACCTGGAATCAGGAAGACTTTAGTTCAAATGTAGTCTCAGGCATTTACTAGCTTTCTGATTCTGGGCAATTCACTTAACCCTGTTTGCCTCCGTCACCTCATCTGTAAAATGAGCTAGAAAAAGAAATGGCAAATAACTCCAGGATCTTTGCCAAGAAAACTACAAATGGGGTCACCAAGTGTCAGACACAATTGAACAACAACAAGGATCTCCTTTGAGCATAGAAAGAAGATAAGGATTTGGGGAAGTGTAAATGAAGAAGGCATGCATTCTAGGCATAAAGGATGCTTTTTTGAATGCAGGGAAGCAGTATTACATTACCTAGGTTGGTTATATAGCAAAGGTGAGGAGTAAGGGATGGATGCTGGATCACACCATTCCTCCCCAAGAAATGTTAGGAGAACTAGAAGACCCAGAAGAAGGCTTTTAACTCATCTCACAGATTCTCCAGGAAGGATTTATGGGAAGACATAGATAAATATCTCACATGATGAGATGGGGCATAAATGGGCTACAATTTGCACCAATGGAAGGAGTATATTTATTGGTGACCTACTGAATTATAAAATGTATTAAGGCAGTGTGGCATCTTGGAGGCTTAGGGAAATAGAGAACCAATCCCATAGTTAGGAAGACCTGGGGTCAAAGACTTTAAGCTTAGTGAAATGAGTAGAACCAAGAGAATACTATACACAGCAACAGAAAGATTATACAACGATCATTTCTGAAGGACGTGACTCTTTTCAACAACAAAGATTCAGGACAATTCTAATAGACTTGTGATGCAGAGAGCCATCTGTACCCAGAGAGAGAAAAGGGGAATTGAATGTGGATCAAAATATAGTATTTTTACTTATTTATTGCTTTTGCATGCATTTTGTTTTCTTTCTTGTTTTTTTCTTTTTTGATTTGATTTTTCTTGTGCAACATGATAATTATGGAAATATGTGTAAAAGAATCACACACGTTTAAGTTATATTGGATTACTTGTTGCCTAGAAGAGAAGGTGATAAGAAGGAAGGGAAAAGATTTTGGAACACAAGGTTTTGCAAAGGTGAATGTTGAAAATTATCTATACATATTTTTTAAAATAAAAAACTTTAATTAAAAAATAAAGACTTTAACCTACAGGGAAGAGTTCAATCTGCATGAGTACTCTCCAGAAGCTTCTTATACCAAAGAAATCACAAGTCTAGAAAACAAAAACTAACCATCAGGTTTTGGAATTATAAAAAACACAATTTCAATAAAATGCAAAATTTTTCTCAAGTTCTCTTGAATAAATGAATAAATAACAAGTGAAAGAATGATAAATAATTTATTAAGTGCTTCCTATATTAAACACTTGTGATACAAATATAAAAGCAAACTAAGTACCTGCCTTCAAGAAGTTTACATGGCACACAGAGGGCGTAGTGATCAAAGAAGCACTTTGGTCCAGAAAGTTGTAGGGATGGCAAATGGAGTTTTAGGGAATTAGAATGATATACCCAAAACAGTAACAATGGTTTTGTTAATTTGATCATTATTACAGAACTGGAACAACATGGTTCATTCCAGAACATGGCTCCAGAGCTTAGGTAGGCGAAGGGAAGGGAATAGAAGCAAGTCTTAGCATAACTTGGCAGTGCTTTGAAGGAATTGATGAAATGAAATATGGTGGCGGCTTTTTCTAAAGTAGCATTCTTGAGTGGTCTTTTCTGCTCCAATTCTAACCCAACATCTAAGTTGTAAAGTTTCTCTTTGCTTCTCATTCTGCTTCCCCATAATTCATATCACCTCTCTATTCTCACTCCCTAGTAACTACCCAGACTGCCAATATGGCCCCAAAGCAGAAATCAATAAGATAGTTTTGACAGGACAAATTGAGGCGATATAGCAAGGGATTAGTTTATCCAAGGTCACCCAAAGGATCCAAGGCTAGGCCATTTTAAGGGCTTCTTCACAGACTGGATTTCATCTATCCCCATCATCACAGCATACAATGACTCCTCCTGACATCCTAAAACCTGATGGTTAGTTGTTGTTTTACCTAGATCTGTGATTTTAGAAGAAATTTCTAATGTGGATACTCTCTCTGCTCACACAGAAAAACATCTGCTTATAATCTTTCCAAGACTCTAAGATATTATACCTAGAATCATGCACCTTATAGATGAATTAAAGGTGCTCTAAATAAAGAAAGAAGTCATGAAAATAATGTGTTATGGAGAAAGAAATCCCAGCATCAGAAGGGTTAAACCATCAGTGACTAGAGCTCAGAAGTGCACAGGGTTTCCTTCTGGGCTTTATGGAAAGTTCAGTGGCTGAGGAATGTCCCTGGAGTCATGCTTCATGGGAGCAGAGCAACTCTGAAAGAATGGGGGAGGAGAGGTGGGATCTGAAAGGTGAAAACAGATAGAGAACCAGATAAGGGATAGGGATCTTAGAAAGGCTGCCCAGGGTTGAGTAGCAGAAGTAGAGCAGAAGGGTCAGACATCAGCCTAGAAGAATAGCTGGAATAACCCCAACACAAAATGGGATGGCTGTGCTCTCTACATTCCCACTCCTGACCCACTCTTCAAGTTTCATATGGTTAGGTTATTAATTACCCCAGCCACTGGAAAGAATGATTAACACTAACCTGTCAGTAAACTGCCAGGGTTCGAGTCTCTAAGGGTCACTCCCTCTACTCTGGAGAAGGGAGAGAGGAAATAACCCATTGTCTTAGTTTCTGCAATCAAAACTCGTCTGCAAAGCACGTTCCTTTAAAAGATATCGTAGGAAAGGAAGAGTTGTAAGTGGATTGTTTCAGTAAGGTGAACAATGTTTGGGGGAGCTGTACTCTGATAAAAAGCATGAGTTTTTACAGAGAGGTAAGAATGCCCTAGGCATGAAAAATAGCTGGCAAAAGTGATACTCATCTATCCTTGCTCCTCTGCCTCTCAATTATATTGGAGTTCCCTCTCTTTTGCACAATACAGAAAATCTTCAAAATGAAAAAAACTTCAGCAGTCATATGATCTAAATGTTATTAATATTGCCTACAATATCCCTGATAAGCATCTATTTGAAGACCTCGAAGACAAGGAATTCACTACTCTACAAAAACCCCTTTCCTAGCAATGTGTGTATCCCTCTCCCTGCCCACTGCTGATCAAATTGCTTTATTTCTCTGAATTTCAGTTTCTTCAACTGTAAAAGGAGAATAATTTACTAAAGAGATGGTGTTATAGGGTGAAAACACTGTACTCAAAATAAGAAATCCACAGGAATCTCTGTTCTGTCACCATAATAGCTTCTCTTAAGGTCTTTTTGAGAGCTGACATTTTGATTCTACTTTTTTGACATCTCCAAATGTTTTTAGGTTTTTCCTTCCACTGAGCCAAAATCTGTCTCCCCATAACTCTTTTCATTCAGAATATTTTGATACAAATTAAAATACAAATTAAAACTTTGGTTTAAATTAATTAATTAATTAAATCTTTCTTTTGCTTCTTTAGAATATATGTCCAATAGTGGAATCATTGGGACCCTAAGTTCTTGAAAAATAGCCTAGTGGAACACAGGCTCTGGAAAATTCTATCAAGATGAAAAATTTTAAAGTATGGAGGCTGACAATGGACTTGGTTGACTTTGGACTAGTAGCTAAATTCAGAGTAAGCTCTTTACCAGGTTATGTACTTAGATTGAATACAATGAGAGAAACTAGATGGCTCAGTGGATAAAAAGCTGGGAATTCAAAACTGGCCTTAGATGCCAATTAGCTGTAAAGACCTGGCAAGTCACTTAGCCCTGTTTGCCTCAGCCATCTCCTCTGTAAAATGAAACGGAGAATGACATGGCAAACCACTCCGGTACCCTTGCCAAAAATATATATAAATAAATAAAATCACAAAGAGTCAGACAAGACTGAAATGACTGAAGAACAAATATTGAGTGATAAATATAGGGCTAGAAGAAATCATGGAGATAATTAAGTCCAATTTCCTTTACTTCACATATATGTTAAAACTATGCTCAGGGAACAAAAGGACCCATAATTATCTGAGCCATATATGCTGTCTAGTGCATCTCGAATTCGGGCATTTAATAAAATCAATAGAGTCTACAAAGAAAATGGTTAAAAACTCTCCTTGCCTTTAAGGAGTTTATATGTTTCTCAGGGCTATAAAGGAGTAAATCTAGAATTTGAAGTTCAGGGGAGCTTAACAACTAGGGAGACTGAGAAAGCCTTTCTTTGCTCATGAATGAATGACTCTCTGGGCCTTCTTTAAGTTTTATTGTGAGGTTGTGGGAGTTGAAGAATGAACTGTGGATCTGGAGACAGAAGACCATAATGGGGAACAAGACACTTAAGTTTTCCTCAACTGTAAAAATGAAGAAACTGAGAGATATTCTGACTTTTCTTCCAACCTCAAGGTTATTATCTCATAACCGCTACAAAGTTGGCTAGGAAACCAAAGCATACTGGATGTAGAGTCAGGAGATGTAAGTTTTAATCGTGGTTCTGTGCAACCTTGAAAAATTATTTCACTTTTATGAATGCTACTCTCCCCATTTGTATGTTTAAAAAGAAAAAGCAACTTGCTATTGGCCCTAGGAGCCAGGGAGTTATACCTTCTCCCCCTTCCATAATGAGGCAGCTAGGTGGGACAGTGGATAGAACACTAAGTCTGGAATCAGGGAGAACTGAGTTCAAATCCAGTTTCAACTGTATGATACTGGAAAGTGACTCTATTTGCCTAGGGTTCCTCATCTTTAAAAGGAGATAATAATAGTTCCTACCTACATTCAAGAATTATTGTGAAGAACAAATGAAATAATATTTTTAAAGCACTCCACTGTGTGAAACCTTGTAAGTGCTATGCAAATACTAGCTATTATTATTAGTGAACCTCTCATCTCTGAACATATGCATTTATTTTAGTAAATAGGTGAGCCTGGCCTGTCTTGAAAGGGGTTAGGTTACTTTTCCCAGACTCTTTGGCTATACCCTGAAGCCACATGAAAAATACTTAAAACTTAGGTTTGGCTCATCTATAAAATATAAAATAAAAATAATACAAATACAATAATATAAACATAATTACAATAACATGAAAAATTATAATATACATATTTTATAATACAAATATAATTATGTTATATGAGATAATATATAATACATATTATAAATATAATAATATAAAGAACCAAGGAACATAAAACATGAAATCAGGTATGTGTCAACTATTTATTTCTTCTACATAAAAGAAATAGTAAATAAAAAGATTTCCAAGTGTACATCAACAGAGACTTATAGGTTACATTAACTTATAGCTACTATTATATACTATTGAAACTTAAACAATGGAATATGAAGCAGTTTGCAGAAATACTGAATGGGTATTTTACAGTTCTCTCAGTTTTGTACTTTCTAAACAATTCCCTCCAGTCATCAAACCCCTCCTCCTCCCTTTTGGAGGTCATCTCCCTACTTCCCCTTGCCACAGTTCAGCCCCAAACAAGTAATCCCATTTTTCATTAATTTTATTAGCTTCTTTTCTTGTCCTTCATAATCTTCATGATCTGATCCAGGATCTTTAACCTCTCAAACTCATAAGTTTGTTTCCATGATTAGAACTATCCAACCAAGTATCTGTTTGGTCACATGTTGAGAAAAGAAATTTTCAAAAAGAAGCAGCTGGAGACCTAAGGTCCAAATTCCTCTAAACTCATCTGTGTCGTGCTCAAAATTCACTATTTCTCTTAAGATAGGGGGAAGGCACCAGCTCTCTTCACTCTTGCCCCCCAAAACTCCCCCACACTCCCAAGGACAGGCTTGAAGAGGCTTGATATGATCTGCACATGGGGAGAGAAGAGTCTACTGACTCAGCAGCATTTCCTACTCAGTGACCACTAAGGGGTTACTTCATTATCTCAATGTATAAGCCCTTCACATAGTTCAGTGGAGTCCCCAGAAGTTTCCAGGGAACTCATGACTCTGATCATGATGAAATCCCAATAGATAAAATTTTCACATTTGTTGTTCTCTGACCTTATATGTGATTCTAAAAAAAAAAAACAAAAACAAATCTTAACCTATGATTTCTTTGGTTTAGCAGCTGTTCTACAACGCTGGGCGACTTGCCCACCATAGAAAAGCCAGAATGTGTCAAGGGTATGAACTTGATTAAAAGCAGGTAAGCTAGCCTATTAAAGGAATTAAAGCCTTTTAAACAAAGCTTCCAGCAACATCAAGAAGGGCTGGCTGAAGGAAAGGAGATGGTTTATTTCTTCAAAGAAGTTCCACTTACTAAAAAAACATGAATACTAACACAAAGGTTATTGTTATTTCAAGAAATGGAAAATGATCACATTGGTCAGAAGACTGAAAAAAGGCATCTTACATAAGAGTCTGAACTTGAAATGAAGTATTTCTGAATTTGAGGCAAGATCTCTATTCACTGGGTCCTTAAAATATTATCATAATAATGATAATTATTAAGGTTATTTTGTTAAATGAGTTATTTAATTGTTAGTGCATGATCATTATAAAATATAATAACTGAATTACATTATCTTTAAGGTTTAAATTCTATATTTTTCTGGAAGGCAGTCTAGAAGGCTGGGTTTCCAGATTCACCAGGATACTACTATTCCCCCTTTCCCCGAGCCCCTCCCCCAAAAAGTGACCACCCTACAAATAGAATATCGGATAAATGTTAAGGTGCTTCCCAAAGTAGGTTAGCCCAGCCTCATCCTTTTTGCTTTCAGAGGTGGGCTAGCCTTGCCTCTCATCCTCCCCTAAGAGTTCCTGGAGCTCCTCGGGATGCTATAAGGTTTGGGCTATATGGTTTATCAGGAGTCCGTGAGTTCCAACCAGGGAGTCATCCCCCCACTCTCCCGTTCCCCTTTGTTGTGCTCCCACCTAGTGCCCCATCGCAGTCCCCCACATGCCTAGTGGTACAAAGAGTTAAAAGGCTGGTGTTTGCTGAGATCACTTCCTGTGCTTCTTTGGGAGGGCTGGCCAAGCGCTCTCCCTTGAAGGAATGGGAGGGGGAGAAAAAGGGAGAAGGAGCCAGAGAAGGGGGAGGAGACGGAATAGCAAAGTGTTGAATGGAGGGAAAAAAAGACACTTTTTGCCATTGTGAGTCTAGCTCCCGGGGTAACGCTCTCCCCGACACTTCATTCCCGCTTGGGGGTCCCCGCCCCACCACTGGCAGAAGTAGGGAAGGTGCGTGCAGTTCAGGAGCGCCACGAGCCCGGCACAAGGTCAGCGGCAGCCTGGCTCCAAGGTTGATTTTCTGCTCTTTGTGCCTCTCTTAAGCCGGTAAACTTCCTGAAGCTGGAGAGCGGGTAAGCTCGCCCATCCACCTTCTTCATTTCAGGGACAAGGGAGAGAGCCGAGGGTGGGCACAGTGCGCCAGCGGCCCTTAAGCGGGAGGGATGGGCGCCGCTTTAGCGACGCAGGTGATGTGATAGCCGAGCAGGTGTCTTCCACCTGAACCTGGCTCCTCCCTCTTTGGGAGTATCTTTAGGAGCTTCACTGGGTGAAGGTGAATAGATTTTTTTTTTTTTTTTAATAGTTTGGGATAGGAGGAAAGTGCATGTTCAAGTCATTCGAGGAAGAAACTTGACTTTGGAATTCACTCTGTCCAACTTCTCGGAGGAAAGAGCGCTTTGGGCATGCAGACTTCTACGATTTAGCCCTTGTTTTCTTCCTCCCCAGCGCGTTTACCTTTCCCCCAATCCCACTCATGCACTCTCTCCCGGTTACCATCCGCCCACTCCCCCAACCCACCATCCTAGATTGTAAACCGGTTACTTGTGTTTCTCCCAAGAAATCCAGAACCAATCGAGAGGTGATTTGTTAGCAAAGCATATAGAAAACCAGGTTGGACAATAGGGTGATTCTGGTACCTGATAGGTGGGGAGATTCAGCTTCGATTCTTTTTAGACCCAGTAAAGAGCAGTAAGGGAGCATTTCGGGGACTAGAGCTCCAGCGGAATGGACCCCTCCCCTCCTCGCCAGTTACTTCGATTTTTAGGTGGGCATAAAATTCTCATACCCTGCAAATGGGTTTCATGAGAGAATCAAAGGCAGCTTCTGGCAGTTTTCCTCTGATCAGATGAATGTGTCACGCTCCTTTAAAATTTCAGAGTAAAACCGTATGCAAGATAGATTCATGTTTCTAACCTGCTCTTCTAGGCTTGATTTGGAGACCTTCTGGTGACTTCTCTCCAGTGGGAGAGTTAGAAGGATGTCTGCTTTGGTGGGCAATTTGGTTCTATTTTTCTCAGTGAGAATTCTGACCCAGTTAAATTATGGTTTAAAAAAAAAAAAGACTTACTAATTAATTAATAAATAATGATCCGCTCTGTGTCAACTACTGAGTTAACTGCTGGGGATATAAAAAGGAGCAAAAGCTAGCTCTTGCCCTCAAGGAGCTTGCAATCCGATGGGGTAGACAACATGTAGACAAATGTATACATAGCAAAGTACAGTATAACCAGAAAGTAATTAAGAGGGAAGGCACTAAAATTAAGATGAACACCTGCTGCCCAATTTTCTTCTGGATGAGGAAGAATAGTCCTATGGAAGCATGCTGCTGGATTTGGAATGAAAGGCTTTGAGTTTAAATTCAGCCTCTGCCCCTCATTGTCTGTGTGATTGGGACAAATCGAATTCTTTAAGCCTAAATTTTCTCATCTACTAAAAAAAAAAAAAAAAGTTCCTTTTCTCTTAGCTACTAAATTGTACAATATATTAAGCAGAGAGAGGAAGTCAGTAAGAACCGGAGCTCAAAATCTGTCAGAAACTGTCAGAAAAATAAGCTGATTAACCATTCCCTGCCTCGGTTTCCTTTTCTGTTAAATGGAGATATTAGCACTTCTCATGGCTTTGTGAGCATCAAATGAGTTAGTATCTATAATGTGCCTTACTAACCTTAAAGTGCTATGTAAATGCTAGCTATTATTTTACTATCATTCCAACCCTATATCTATTATTCTGTGATTGTGGCAGAGATTTTAATCCTTCTTCTTCCCCTCCAAGAATCATCAATGTCAGACACAGCCTTAACTCCTTTGTAGAAACAGGACGCCTACCTTCCACACTGAAATCCCATAGCATTTCCCCTAAGAACATATTTCTCTTACCTCTGTTTATCTTGTGGACTCTGCTACTGTGTGTTTGTTTTTATGGTAAATTATCTATCAGCTTCTTGAGACCTGAAGAGAATAATAAAAACAAATAGATAACATTTATATAGCACTTACTATGTATCAGGTACTGTAGTAAGCAATTTACAATTATAATCTCATTTGATCCTTATAAAGCTGGGAAGTGGGTACTATTATTATCCCCATTTTACAGATGAGGAAATTGAGGCAAAGTGAAGCGACTTATCTAGAGTCACATGGCTACAAAGTGGCTGAAGTCAGAATCAAATTTTAAACTGTTCATAGGATCACTGGTCCTTTTTGTTGGTTGCTGTTCAGTTGGGAAGGCATTATGTGCGTTCACTAATTGATCATAGAATCATAGATTTAGAACTGGAAGGGAATTTTTTTTCTTTTTAAAATTTTTTTTATTATTTTTATAATTTTTTAACATTTTTGACAGTACATATGCATAGATAATTTTTTTTAAACAACATTATCCCTTGTACTCCCTTCTGTTCCAAATTTCCCCCCTCCTTCCCTCCACCCCCTCCCCTAGATGGCAGGCATGCCCATACATATTAAATATCTTATAGTATATGCTTGATACAATATATATGTGCAGAACCAAATTTTGTTGTTGTTGTTGTTGCAAAGGAAAAAATGTATTTGGAAGGTAAAAATAATCTGGGCAGAAAAGCAAACAAAAAAATAATGTTCACATTTTACACTTATTTCCCAGTGTTCCTTTTCTGGATGCAGCTGATTCTGTCCATCATTGATCAATTGGAATTGGATTAGCTCTTCTCTATGTTGAAGATTTCCACTTCCATCAGAATACATCCTCATACAGTATCTTTGTTGAAGTGTATAATGATCTCCTAGTTCTGCACGTTTCACTCAGCATCAGTTGATGTAAATCTCTCCAGGCCTCTCTGTATTCCTCCTCTTGGTCATTTCTTACAGAACAATAATATTCCATAACCTTCATATACCATAATTTACCCAACCATTCTCCAATTGATGGGCATCCATTCATTTGGAAGGGAATTTTTAAGCCATCTAGGATGGGGAAAGAGAGGAGAGTGTTAAGGCCTTAATCAGGATCACACAGTTAGTGTCTGAGACAGGATTTGAACCCATATTTTCCCATGCTTTGTCCACCGAATCACCTAGATGGATCTAGTTCTAGGCTTTCCTTTTCTACAGATGAAGAAACTGAGGCTGTAAATCCATCATTCTATCCACTGTTGGGATTTAGGTTCAGTGTCAACATAGTTCCAAGTTCCCCCAGAAGTCCTTCCCAATTTATCTAGTTATGGCCCTTTTATTTACTCTTTCACCTCCTCAGCATTTAACCAGGTGGAGAACACTAACTAATTTGCAGTGTGTTTAAATCATTTTTTTGTCCATCACTTGTTTTTATTTCATGTGTCCAGACTTGGAAGCAAGATTGACAGATTCAAATCCTAGCACAGTCACTATTCATTTCATAAAGTGAATGGTTCAATTTCTAGGATCCTAGACTCAGAACCCGCCTAGTTCAGCCCCCTGATTTTATAGATAAGAAAACTGACAGTCAGGTTGAATGGTGTCATAATTTAAGAAACAGAGACATAAGTAGCCCTTGGAGTCAGAGGATAAGCAGACAGTGAAAATGGAAGATTTTTTGAGGGAAATTCAACCTAAAAACTGTCCATAATGGGATCCATTGTTATGACTCTCTTACGTCCCCTGAGTTCATAAATTGATGAGATGGGTGGAAAGTACCTTATATTTAGAGATAGAAGAACTAGATTAAAATTCTGATTCTGATTTATGCCTTTGTAACTTCACCTATTTGAGACTTAGTTTCCCTTCTTATAAAAGGAGGTGGTTGAATTAAATAGTATTGAAATGTTTATGTTTCTGGAAGCTAGTTTAAGAATTTATAGTTGCCAGAGGTTACTTATAGTTGTTCCTAGTTTTCTTAGGGAGTATTAATTGTTCTCTTGCTGATGGGGGGGAGAGGGAGAAGGGAGACTTGCAGCTTATGGATTCCCAAAAGTTTGTAGGAAGCAGCTAGGTGATGAAGCACCAGCCCTGAACTCAGGAGGACCAGAGTTCAAATCTGCTCTCAGACACTTAACACTTCCTAGCTGTGTGACCCTGGGCAAGTCACTTAACCCCAGCCTCAGGGGGGAAAAAAAAGTTTGCAATCTTGATTTGGTGTTTATTCTCTATCCTACCTGAAATAGATCCAAGGACCTCAGGTTTTTGAGATAATCTCCTTTTCCCTCACTCCCTATTCGGGATTAGCCCCTAGAATTGTGCTAAGAGGCCTAGTCATTTTCTCTGGCTTTTATTTATATATTATCACCATGAGAGGATTGTACTGAGAATGGGAAAAACTGGCTTCTCCCCTGCCCTGCAGCCACAAGCTCAGCTTTCTTTGCTATGCTCCATTTTTTCATCTATAAAACCAGAACTTTCTTTGTCCCTTACTAGCATCATAAGGATGATTTATACCAAAATGAGAGAGCCAAAAAGGTGCTTTGAGTCCCTTGATAGAAAAGACTTACAAATATCATTTGTAATGATATTACAAATATCACTCAGCATTTGCAAAGATGAATGTTAAAGTTGTTTTTACATGTAATTGGGGGAAAATGCAATACTAAATTTTTAAAAAAGAAATCAATATTTTTGGTTTTAGTACCATATACCGTAAAGGAATCACCCAATCAGTAGCCTTCAAATATTGCAGGATAGCTCTCCATTGTGGATCAGGAAAGTACTTTAATTTGAAGATCAAAATGTAGGGGTCATCTAAAGACCTTGATATTAAAAACCCCAGCTCTTTTATTGCCTGGCAGTGTGACTTACGGCAGACCACCTATTCTTTCTGTTCCTTAGTCAACTCATCTGGAAAATAACACTACCTGCTTTGCCTGCATCACAGAGGTGGATTAGACTAAATGACTGGATTTGGAGAAAAAAAGGACTTTAAGCATTTCTCAGCATAACCTCTCCATTTTATAGGTGTAAACATATCAGTAGAGCTAATAACATCATAAAAATGAAAAGCATTGCTCGTCGACTGATTCCTGCAAATAAGCCTCTGCCCTGATGTCAATGGAAAAGTGGTAGTGCACAGTGAACTTTATAGTGTGTTCCTAGACTCCTTGCTTCATAAAGCTGTTATTCAACCATCCCACCTGCTTCTGTGGAAGAGCCTCAGGGATCAGTGGCTGGCAGCTCACTCACTCCTAATCTGTTTCAAAAAACTTTTAATTCACCCCACATGCCTCAGCAAGCCTTGGCCCCCTCAGGAAAGGTCTCTAGTGTTCCTCTAAGCTGAAGAAGGATTAACGGGCTACCGGAGCTGGGGCAGAACAAAGATGTCTTGAAGATATTGGGTGGAGAGAAGCACCCCATGATGTCTGGGTGTATGTCCAGCCAGCTTGCTTAATCAGAAAAAGAATGCTAGGGAATTTGGTTCCAAGAGATACCAAATATTTTGATGGTTTTGTGTCTTCATTAATCTCTTGAAATTTAGAAAGTAAAACTGACAAGTGATACAGGGATTCATGCTGGCCAAACACTCACTTAGGCTCTCTCTTCTGTCCTCCCCCCTCTCCTTCCCTCCTTCCCTCCCCTTTTCTTCCTCCCTCCTTCCCTCTCTCCCATTCTTTCTCTTTCTCCCTCCCCTTCTCTCTGTCTCCATCTCTCTATCTCTTTCTCTGTCTCTGTTTCTCTGTCTCTGTCTCTTTCTGTCTCTGTCCCTGTCTCTCTTTGTCTCTTCCCCCTCCTCTTTATGTCTCTCTTTTTCTCTTTCCCCTCTCCTCTGTCTCATTGTGTGTCTCTCTCTCCCTCCTTCTCTCTCTCTCACTTTCTCTCTCTCTCTCCCTCCCCCATCTCTCTGTCTCCCTCTCTCTCTTTTTCCAGCTTTATCTCCCCCCCTCTCTCTCTCCCTCCCCCATCTCTCTGTCTCCCTCTCTCTCTTTTTCCAGCTTTATCTCCCCCCTTCTCTCTCTCCCTCAAAAAAAATGACTCTTCTTTGGGGCTGCTACTTTTAGAGGTCATTTTTAGCACTGTGTGCTACAGTTGGGAAAATAACAACCCTGAGTTAAAAGTCAAGAATTCAGAAATCTATGTCCTTTTCCTCACACTCACTAGCTGTGTAATTTCAGGTAAGTCACTACAACTCTTTGGGCTTCAAAAAAAAGTTTGGAGTTTTGAAATAAATGACCTTTGAGATTCTATTACTATGTCTGTATGCAAGGAAAACTAAGTGAACCAAAGGGGAAGAAAAAAATCAATGAAGTTTTATAGCTAGACTAGATTTCCTGAGAGATTCTTTTTTGTCTCCTCAGCTCTGATTCCAGTTCAGAGAAAGTGATGTTTTGTTTGTGTCTCTTGTCATCCTGCCCATCTCAGTTGGTCCTAGTCAGTCCCAGTTCTTCAAGGTAGAGATTGCTATGAAGTCACAATGTTGAGATTGTTTGAGAGTGATGCAAGTGGCTTTACTAGGCTGTGATCATTCCTCTAGTATTCTCTGGGAGTCTTGAGCCTAAAGGATCAGTTGGCAGATGTGAGAAGTTTAATAATTATAATAACAATTGTGAAAGACTGCCTAGGATGACTGATAGCTGCCCACTCCCACCCCCTTTCCCTAGTTGGGAAGACTGGGTTCAAATCTCCTCTGACACATAGGAATCTATGAGATGCTGAGCTTTGATGTCCCAGGCAACTCTCAAGGAAGGAAAATCAGAAAAAAAAGATTTTGTAAGACACTGGGCCAAAAGATTCAGTTCCCAGACAACTCTGAGAAAAAAAGTCACAAAACTGATACTGATCTGCATTAGTAAAAGGAATTTCAACACCAGTTCTTTATACTATAAGTCCCAAAGGAAAAACAAAACAAAACCCAACAAACCTAAGCCATTTATTCTTGGGGTCAGTTTAATGCAGTGGAAGGATCCCTAAATTTCAAGTCATAGGCTCCATCTATCACCAGATGGATCTAGGTAACTTCTTGGTTCCAAATTTGTTATTAGAAATTCACTGACCCATCACGTCATCACCTGAGCAACAGGACAAATGAGAGCTAGCTTTCTCGAAGCCAAGTGGCTATTGATGAAAGGAAGAGAGATCCTTAAGTCCAGGTGATGGATAGAACCTCCAGTGCTCATTTATCCTCCAACCCCCTTGCATCCTTCTTTACTTCTTAAGGCTCCTCTCATGTACCCTGATCCTCTTCCCCATTTTCTCTCCTCAACCCAGTCTTTTCTGAGATGGATGAACCCCCCCAAGACTTGGAGTCAAGAAGATGTGAGTTCAAATTCTGTCGTGACCACAAGCAAATCATTTACCTTCAAATTTCCTCAACAGTAATATAGGGATGATTCATACCTATCTTAGGGCAGCTAGGTGGTCACCAGCCTAGAGCACCAGCCCTAAAGTCAGGAGGACCTGAGATTTGAACTCAGACACTTAACACTTCCTATCTATGTGATCCTGGGCAATTGCCTCAACAATAACAAAAAATACCTATCTCCCAAGGTTGCTGTATCACATAAATTAGCATATATATATATAAATCTATCATTATTATTGTTGTTATTGATATAACTTGTTTATGGCCAAGAGAAATTTGAATATATTCCAGAAATAAGAAAAAGTGCTTTATGAATCTTAAAACATTATAGAAATATGAGCTTTTAACAGACTTGGAGCTCATGGATTTGTTAACAGTGCTACTCTCGGCAGACTATGCATAAGAATATCTCGCACCTCTTTGGCCTGTTTCCTTGCCTAGTCAAGAAGAGCAGAATCTGTTTTTGGAACTAGGATGATGACAACTGACAGCCCATGGGAATAAATAAGAATCCTTCACAGAGGAAAGAGGCCACATCTTTCTATCATCTGACTTTCCCTCTGAAATCTTATCATTTGGCTAAAATTTAGTCATATTTAACTTTTAATTCTTTTTTTCCCAAGTTTTACTCATTTTTAAAATACCACAGTTCCTTCCCAGTGGCTTTCTATCCCACCTCCCATAATTAAACCCTCTCTTGTACCAAATTAATACAATTAAAGTAAAACAAATCAAAACATTGACTATACCTCAAAATATATACCTCACTCAGTAGCTATAGCCTACTACTTTTCTATTGAAAAGCATCCTTCATTAATCACTGTGTTGATCAGAATTCTGGAATTATTCAAGTCTTTAGCTGTTTTAATTTTTCTGAAGGAGGCTTTCATCTTATTCCCCCTTTCATTCTTCCCCCTTAACTCCAGTTCATTCCTTTTGAGATTACTTTTCATATGCACTGCCTTATAGTTATTTGCATGTTGTCTTCCCCTTTAGAGTTAGCTTCTTGAGAGTAGGGACCAGGACTTTTTTTCATTTTATCCCCAGTACTTAGCACACAATAGGTGCTTACTAAATGCTTGTTGACTGAGTTGTGATTTCTTGGGTCGTGAGTGAGCTATTATAATGGGACCTGGGGCTGAGAATAATTTATAAGCCTGATAGCCTTTTCTTCAGTCCTTTCCTTACCTTTCCTTTGTCTAGGTCTCTCCCAGATTTCCCATTCTTACTTTCTTCTTTGTGTCCTGTTTCCAGGGTTCCTTGAGACCTCCTCCCATTGTGTATCATTCATCATGTCGGAGACTGAGGTAGAGAATGGCACGTGTGTGAACTGGCAGAAACGCTGCCTTACCTTGGAGACCCAGCTCTTTCAGTTCCGTCTTCAGGCCAGCAAGATTCGGAAGCTACTGGCTGACAAGGTGAGTCACGGAGGGCCACTACTTGACCAATCAGAGCAACAGATTGTTTACTAGGGGATCCCTGTAGCTGAGAGAAAAATGAATCTAGTTCCCCACTATGAAGGGGACAGACTGGAAGGGGATTGGAGAGGGAAAGTTGAGGAAGAGAGGAATTTATTTTTTGAGGTATAATTTTGCTTTATGGAATCAAATGCTCTTTTTATAGTAACAAACATAATAAAATCAGGTATTCTTTGGACTTCTAAGTCAATTGGAAAGCCTATTTATGACTTTCTTACATCTTCAATACATATAGCTGCCTCAATACATATATACATTTATATATATGCATATGTACATACATATAAGTTTCATTAAGATAGAAAATCAAGTATAGGAGTTGGTAATTATTCTGTGTTTTTGATTGTCCTTGTAATAATGTCTATGATTATTTTCTAAATATCTAGTGTCTTCCCCTCATTTGGCCTCTTAGAATCCTCCAAATTGTGTCCCTTCCACAGACAGCATCTCCAGGTATATTCAGTATAGTCTATCTGTACTTTCTGTTCCCACCTAGAAAAGAGAAATTTCATAAGACTTTTTTCTGACTATGGAGAGCCAAACAAACAAGGATTATGAATAAAAAGTATGAAACATCAGGGCAATTCTCTGCATTATCCGTCCTGCTTCCTTAACTGGCCTTAATGTATTTGTGCATTTCATCTCTAGTTCTCCTTCTCTTGACTGTCTCCTTGTTGTAGGCACAGACTTCTCAAGAATCTGAGTCAGAAGGGATCTATCTCAGCAGGGATCAATTCCAACTCATAGTAAAGAATTTCAGACTGTGGTTAAAGGTACCCAGTGAAGGGGAACCCACTACCTCAGTGTGGGGAGGAGTGGCTTTCCCTCTAGTATGGAATGGAAAGGAGTGGGGAGACAGTCTTCAGACCCATTTTCTGTCATTCTAGGTACCTGCCTCCAAATGTCTGCTCTATACTCCCAAGAGATCATACATGGTAGAAGCAGCTGGTGACACAGTACATCGAGTCCTGGGCCTGGAATTAAGACGACTTGTTCTCAGACATTACAAGCTCTGTGACCCTGGGCAAGTCACTTAATTTCTGACTGCCCCAGTTTCCTCAACTATAAAATGGGGATAATAACAGTACCTACGTCAAAGGTTATTATCAGATCACATGAGATCAAATGAGATAATATTTGTTTGGAGGGAGGAAAAGCACTTAGCCCAATGTCTGGCACATAATAGGTGCTATTTCATTCCCTTCCCATATGCAAAAGTTTTGCAAACTTATAGCACTGTATTAATGCTAGCTACTGTTTAAAAAGTGATAAGTAGACATATTTTTCAGGTCTGAACCCTCCATCCACATACATACAAGCAAAAAATAAAATAAAATAAATCAAAACCTTCCAGGGGTTGGGGATAAAAGAGAGTGAGATAAAGATAAATAAAGGATTCAAGCAAATTTGACAATTGGACAAATTTGAGAAAGGAATGATTCCTCTCACGGGGCAGAGTCAGGAAAGGCTTTGTGGGGAAATTGATATCTAAGGTGGGCTTTGAGTTAAGAGAAGAAGATCTAATCTAAAATTGGTACTATCTAGTGCCCATTCCAGGAAGAGGTGATTAAGTAAGGAAAGTCATGAAATGGAGATCTTCCAGTGTAGCTGGGGTCTGTGACATTTCTAGATGATCACTGCCTCATTCCCATATTTAAGCCTAACAATCTGAGGTTTGGGATATTCCAGGGAGTATGTTTAAAATTTCTTCATTAATTAGTTTGCAGTCATCACCCCAGTTTAGTATTTATTTATAATTACTTGTTTATAGATGATTAAAATAAATGATTTGTATAATAACATCGTTTTATTTATAAACTGAAGAAATCACTTTTCCCATAAACATTTGCTCACATTTTTTAGTTTTTCAAAACTCCCAATCTTTTAGGACTAACTTAATATTAATGGGTATATAATTTATTAACAATGTAATCAATAACAAAACAAAGACAAAACTAATTACTAAAAATATTTTAATCTTAAGAAGAAAGGTTGCTGAGCTATATCATTTTCTTACCTGAGAGTTCCCTATGCCAGTAAAACCACAGATCTAATCTCATTTCTATCCCAACAATATTTTAGCCATGAGATAGGTCACAGCCAGGGTCACCAATAGTCATCATTATAACTTCTTCTGGAAACCCAGTTCAGTTCATGCAAGATATTCCTCTCCACAAAGTATCTCCTGAAAGATTCCCTTCTATCCAGAAAGTTCCATCTTCTTTCTCATTACCTTCTCTAGCTTTTCTCCAATCTTGATAGGAAAACAGCCTCTTCACTTCTCTAAGATCATCTCTCAAATCAGCTCTTCACATTCATTCATTTTTAAATTATCTTTATACTTCTTCATAAAAATAAATTAAAATAGTTCACTCAAGAATGAAATTTTTATTTGCTGTGGCTTCTCTATAGTTTCCCTTTTAAAATCTCACTCAATCTCCTTTCTCAGTTTCTAAAAAACTTCCAGCTAGCCCAACTGAGAAGTCCTAAAATTCCAAAGGTATTAAGCTATAGTAACGGTAATTATAGCCTCTATAAGAAAAGCTTTTGAAATTGAGGGTTACAAGTGGAATAAATATGTGAAGGAGATTAATATAATAATGCTGGAAAGGCATGGAGGAGGAAAATTGTAGAAGGCCTTGAGTCCCAACCAGGAGTTTGTAGGTAATGAGAAGCCAATTAGAATATAAGTATATAAAGAGCATGTCTGCTGCATAAATTCCCCAGACTGATTATTACAATGTTAGGCACATAGAAGGGGCTAAACAACCATTTGCTTCGCTGGTCTCTTGAAGATACAGACTTGCTCCTGCTTTCCCTCCTGATTTTTATTGGTTATTGGTGGTTAAGATTTAACTAGTTGAGGACCTCCAAACACAGGCTTATGCAGCAGACATAATCAATGAGGTCCCCTCAGCTCTAAATCTTTGATCCTATCATCCTTTCTGCTGAAGGTCAAGGCTGCTTCTAAAGTAGAAATCTAATAATTAGGTTCTAATAATAAAGTAGGTCAGTTAATAGGGAAGGGAGAGGCCGTTAGAGAAAAAAATAAAGAAAGAGGGAATTAAATATCTTCTAATCCAATAGACCCTCTAGTAGTCCAATGAAGCCTGTGAACCCCTTCTCAGAAATGTTTTTAAATGTATAAAATCAAATACATAGGATTACAAATGAATGCTTTGTTCAAGCTCACCGAAGGGAGCATATAAATCTTCAGAATTAAAATTACTTTTCACTTACAAATCACAGTAGGAATAAAAGAACAAACAAAATCTTTGTGGAAAAAGGGGAAGTTAACTAACTTCTAATTTTCTCTATGAAACAGCAAATATCTTTGTATTTATTAGATCAGACATTGGCTGTTATGTTCTGCATCAGAAGTTCTTAAACTGAGATTGAAATAAGTTTCAAGGGGTCTGTGAATGGAGATGAAAAAAAACCCCCAACAACTCTACATTTTATTTTAAATTATAATTATAAATGAGCCCCTGCTCTAAATGAAGCCAGAACTACAGATATCTCCAAACTTAAAAATCCTAGCCCAATATTTTATGGGTCACACAAACAAATGGCTGCCCTAGGTGAGATATCCTGTAAATTTTTTTGGAAAAAAAAAAAAAAGGATGAAAGAGGAAGGCAGCTCATGAGAGGGAAATAGTGTCCAACCTTAGATTAGGACCTAAATTAAAGTCACCTGGGTCCACCAAAGATTTTTTTTTTTTTACAGTCCTGTTTCATATTGTGTCATTCGACCAGTTCCTCAGACTTAATGTTTCAGACCCACCCTAGCCCAAACTAATACCTAATTAAAAAAGATTGTCTAGAGAGTTAATGTAAGGTTCCCTATTGATCTTTGAAAACACTCAGACCTCTTTCTGAGCCTTAGGGATTAGCCTCTGCTTTTCCTTTCAAGACTGATCAATCATTATCAATATAAATCTGTTTTGAAACTTTTACTCTTCTTCTCAACAATTCCTTTTTGACCATTTCTAAAAGAGGCTCCACCTAAACCTTCAATCCCCACCCCCAGCATTCTTATTCTCTAGATGCTGAGGGGAAAGGGGAAACAAGAGGAAGGATTGTGTTACTATGGTAACAGAAGGCCCTATCATTCACCCCATGGCTTTTCTGGCTGACAAACCTGCTGGAGTTTAAAAAAGAATTCTTATTGGTTCCCATGAAACCATCTCAAGCTGTGATCTGATACCTCTCAGGAACCTCTAAAAACTTTGAAGGAACTGGCCAAGTTAGAAACAGATAGCTCCGCTCCAGTTCCCAAAGCCCTGTTTACAGAGGCACAAGGGTACAATTGTAAAAGTGGTAGTGGATTTGGGGGTGGGGTCCTGGGTTCCAATCTTGGGTTCACCTCTCTGGATCTCAAGTTCCTCATTTGTAAAATGTGATGGTTGGACGGCATGATGTTCCAAGTGTTTTCAAGTTCTAAATCTATAGTAAAATAAAGGCAGTGATATATGTTATGTTGATATAATTATTGTAAAAAAAAAAAGATGGCTATCACATATCCTCTTCCAATGGCAACTTGTGTGTTTTAATAATGTTGAGATATTAAGGATTAAGAGCATCAATATGAGAGATAGTGAAGGGGATCCTGTAGTGGAAAACCTGACTTATTGTTGTTATTCTTGCTATTGTTGCATTTTTTTTGTTAAGTGGATCTGTATAAGGAGAACTATTCAACTTCCCAAGATCTTCAGTCTCTGTAGCTGTAGATTCCCTTTCTGCTGCCACCTAAATTAGTGATAATATCTCCATAGCGCCAGAAGGGACATTAGAGACCATTTAGTCCACCACCAACCCACTTTACAATTTAGGAAATTGAATCCTCAGAGATATTATATATTTTATCCAAGTCTTCCCCCTCCAAATACAGTACTCTCTCAATTATATTCCATTGTTTCTTGTTACCCCTAGTCCTTTCCTTCTGTAAACCAAGCTATACTGGCAGATAGGACTACCCCTCCTCCCTCCAGGATCTCAAAAAATATGTCCATAGTTGCTGTTGTTCAGTCATGTCTTGGTGATCACATTTGGAGTTTCCTTGGCAAAGATACGATAGTAATTTGCCATTTCCCCAGCTCATTTTACAAACAAGGAAACTGAGGAAAATGGTAATAAATGTCATTGATTTGGATTCATGGTTCTTTTCAGCAAAAGCGACAATTTTTCTGGCTCTTTCTGAAGGGCCTAATATAAGCTTTGCCACTAGTACATCTTGTCTGTGTATCTGAGGGGTCGGGCAATTATCTATTGAAAGTCCTGAATTCTGTATTTGTCTCAATTTTCACCTGCTATGAGAATTTAGGCCATTCAGATACCCTCTCTGTTTTTCTAAATGGAAACCAAGGTTTGCATTATTTGCTTTCTACAACCTATATATCATCATATATGTACATATATACATATGAATATGGAATATTATATATAGTATAACTAAAGCTTACATTTATATGACAGTTTGCTATTTACAAACCTGCCTCATTGAGTTACTGTGATACAGTTACAGTAACTCAATGAGGCAGGTTATACAAATTTCACAAAGGAGCAGCTTAAAAAGGCTTAAAAAGTGGTAAATAACTTTCCCAAAGTCTCATAGTTGGCCAAGAGACAGAGAAAGATTTTGTACTTAGATCTCCTTATTCCAAATCCAGTGATAAACTCCCTCAGCAATATTATTTTTTTCCACATTGACAATTGAATGACACTTGTTGGTTGCCATGTTGTAGATGGGATTCTTTAGGGAGCATTGATTAGACTGGATGGACTCTGAGAATTTCCAGCCTTGAAACTCTGTGATTCTAGAGTCTAGTTCATATTTCTAGAAGAGAAAACAGTGCTATATAAGGTAAAGAGAACACTGGAGCTGCAGTGAATTCCAAATCTGCTACTTATACCATGTGGCCATGTCTCATTTCTCTCAAGAATCTCCTAATGAGGGAGTTGAACTAGATGATTACTAAGACCCTGTCTAGCTCTAAAATTTGTCACCCTGCTAGAATTTACATACATAGTTTTAAGACAAATTTGGGAATGAGTAATAAAAAATTAAAAACAACTGAACAGAACACAAATCTTCTCAATTAGGACATTTTATATCTGAGCCATTTTAAATTAAGTCCTTCTTTAATGGCCATGTGCCAACTCCTTTCACAATATTGATTCTTCGAAACTTTTTTAGTAAGGCAATTGGGGTTAAATTTCTTGCCAAGAGTCATACAGCTAGCAGGTATTAAGTGTCTAAAGCTAGATTTTTAGCTTTAAAAAAAAAACAAAACTAATCACTTATCGTCAATAGCCAGTTTGTCTTGGTTGATGATAACTAAAGAGACCAAGATTGAACAATCAAGCCATTCAGTTTTGCTTTGTCACATAACACCAGCTTATATCTCTAACTCCAGCCAACTATCCTACGAAGGTATGCTCTGGACCACAAGGGAGATAAGGCAAAAGAATATGGCCGAATTAGTAAAAAGTTATGGAGAAACAAGGGTTTTTACTGCTGGGTTGTTGCTGCCATTTTTGTACATATAGATTAGTATCTGTACCTGTAAAATTCCATATGTTATTACTGCAAAGTAATAGCCAGTCATAGGAGGGCCATACAGGATTAAGTTCAAATAATGCAACAAAGTCCTTTCACAATGACTAAAGTTGAATAAAGTTTTTTTCCACTGGACAGAAATTAGACTAGATCCATAATTGAATAGAAAGGGATCTGAACTAGATTCAGAATTGAGTTACAAGATGAAGGCCGTGAGGTTCACTCAGTTCCCACTACTACTTGTTCTGATCCCCTCAATCCCCTCACCATTCTGACCTTTTTAGAAGGGCTTTCATGGCCCTCCTATGATTGGCTATTACTTTGCAGTGTCATTTGATACAGTGCTGAGGCTTTCTTTTTGGAATTAAGCCTTGGGATATAAGTGCCAGGTTGCTGCACTTCACGTCAGCATAACCAGCTGTTGGGCTGGGAGCTTGCTTATTGATTCATAAGTGAGGTTCCCAGCAGATGAAAGCACATCCTTCTCTGCTGTCCTTAATGTAATTGCACTTTGGCCAGTATCCCCCTAACCCACAGCAGTCTAGGCTAAAAGGACAACCAAGAACACTTTCCCCAGGAACCCTTATGTAGGGGTAAGAAAGACCAGATCAGGGATGGCCTGCATCTGTTCCTTAAGGGCTTCGTTATGCTTGATGTAAAAAGTAATAAATTACTTGATTATTAAATTACTTGATATAAAAAGTAATAAAATTTCTTTTGAAGCTTTAAGATTACATAGGAAAAAATGTGATATGGTAGAAAAAAATTATATGGTTATCAGAAAGCCTGATATTTTAGTCCTGGTCTACCACTAGCTTGCTGAATGATCTTAGTCAAGTCCATTTGTTTTTCTAGGTCTGTTTCCATATCTGTAAAATGAGGAGGTTAAACTCATTTTTATTTCAAAAATCCCTACAAGCCTAAAATCCTATGATGCTAAATAGTGCTAACTTTGTCTCAACTTAGTTAGACCAAAATACCAAGAACATATTCCACCTGTTGGCCTCCTCTTGATGTCTAATTTTTCACTGGATCTAAATGGAAAGAAAATACTAAGCTGTGCCCCTCGGCTTTTGGTCCTTCTCTGTGTCTTGGTTTCTCTCCCTTTACAATAGAAGGAATCATTCATTCCACCATCCTTGCTCATAGGTAGCTATCTAGTGTTCTTGGAGGTACACTAAAGTATAGGGATTTTAGGGATGGGCAGATTCCCTTCCAAGTGAATATCCCAATGCTACTTCAACTCAGGAGCTTGTGGGAAATTTGCAGAAACTTCAAGGTCTCTCCTGATTATTTTTTATATTATTAATCTTAAAAATGCTCATAGTCATAATATCAGCTTGTAATGTTATCTCCTGATAGTTGCATAGCAACCGCCTGAAGGTCAAGATCTCAACAGAAGAGGATAACAACTTTACCAGATGCCAGAGAAAAAAAGGAGCGGCAGACAGGAGGTGGTGGGAGTCAGTACTGTGTGTTCCATCCTCAGCCACATAAGTGGCTAAATTCTCTTGTCAAGAGGACAAGAAAACTGTTGTCTAAGCCTCAAAACCCTGAGAAAATACGTATTGGCTGAGCTATGAAGAGAGATGGAACGGAACACATAGTTGACCATGCATTGCTTTAAGGGTATAAAATGGTTATAAAGAGTCTGGTTTAGAAACTCACTTGTGTCTGCTGTTGTTCAATTATTTTTCAATCATATCCTTTTCAATCGTTGTGACTCCATGTGGGGTTTACTTGGTAAAGATACTAGAGTAACTTGCCATCTCCTTTTCCAGTTATAGATGAGGAAACTGAGGAAACAGGATTAAGTGACATGCCCAGGGTCACACTGTGTCTGAAGCTGGATTTGAACTCAGAAAAATGAGTTCTCGGGTCTTAGGTGCAGCACTCCATACACTGTGCCACCCAGCTATTCCATCTCTATCTTGTTTTTGTCCCATCATAGCAAATGGGACACTAGTTGGCTATAGTAAGTGACCATGTTTCTAATACCGGTGCAAATAGCAGATGACTGCAAGCTTCTTAGCCAACTCTCATTCTGCATATCTTTTAAGAATATCATGTGAAGCAAGTGAAGTGAGCCTGAAAAGGAATTTTATTGATGCTGTGATTGAGAAATCCAACAGTTTTTAATACATAAGAAGCTATGTGATGTGATGAAAAGAACCCTGGGTCAGAAATCTAAAACCAGAAAACCCTAGATCTCTCCAAAGGCCACTTTAAAATGTGACCCAGTCTTTTCAGTGTGGACTTGAACCAGGAATGGATTGAGGATCTCAGTCCTATGTCATTTTTGATTCTGATGGTATTCTATTCCACAATAGATTCAAGGATATGCTTCAGTCTAGAAAGATACTTTGAGCTTATCCTAATTTCTGAATTAGTCCCAGAATAAACTCAGTTTATTAGGCTTAAAAAAAGGAGAAATATCCAACAGGACAGAGTAGAAATAATGGTGGATTTGAAACCAAAAGAGCTCAGTTCTGGTCCTTACCTTGGAGGAGTCATTTTATCTTTCTGGTTTTCTTATCCCTACATCTCCAGCTCTACAGTCCTGAGATTCTTTTGTAACTTTTGTGGGATGACTGTGCTGTGCTATGTTGACAACCTTCATCCCTCTCTACTTGATATTGACTTATTTTCTTATTAATTTTCAAAATAGGTTCTAAGGCAAAGAGTTTTAAAAATATTTCTTCATAAATTAAAATTTAAAATATTTCTTCATAAATTAAAATTAAAAATATTTCTTCATAAATTAACAGAAATTTCTCACTAATTAACTCTGAAGGTTGACCATAGTTAATAAAAACCAAAGATAACCTCTTTTCCCATAAACCTTCATTCTTCTTTCAGTATCAAATTCTAGTTGTATAGCATTAAACAGACATCAACACTATTAACAGTGTAACAAATAATTCAGAGACTTATTTAACTATTTCAACAACGTATCAGCTGTGAGAAAATGTCACCCCTTTCTAACTGTAAGCTACACAATCTGACTCCTAACAAACACTAGTACTTGACTGTCAGAATTATTTTTTCTTTCAAATGTCTTCTCTGCAGAATGAATTAAACTTGGAGTTGTCTCAAAATGTTTCTTCACATTCTTTCTAGTTGACAAGCTAACTTGGTCTCATATAGTTTAAAAAAAAAACAGTTCTCTGCTCACACCAGCCATGGCATTTTAACTCTTTTCAGACAATACTTAGATGGACATTCTTTAAGTGTCAAGATTCTACATCCTTTCTCTTTTTGAAGAGCTATTAAAACTGGGGTAACACTGTGAAAAGAACCAAAATTAGAAGAAAGGAAGAAAGAAATGGGGCTATTTCAAATGACAGGCACAATAACCCCAGCTCCCAGAATGGGTGAGGGCATTTTGGTGAATTTTGAGAAATATAGATGTTCAAAGTTGATATGTTGAATTGGTTTTTTTAATTGCTTGCCTTCTCAATGGGAGGGAGTGGTAAAATGGAGATTTAAAAATTCAAATTTTTAAAAAGTCAATGTTAAAAATTTTTTTCATGTAATTGGGAAAATATTTAATGAAATAATATATTTTTAAAATAATTGTTATAGACAAGAGCAATATTTTCAGGAAGAAGCTACACCCAGAGAAGGAACACTGGGAAATGAGTGTAAACTGTTTGCATTTTTGTTTTTCTTCCCAGGTTATTTTTACCTTCCGAATCCAATTCTTCCTTTACAGCAAGAAATTCGGTTCTGTACACATATATTGTATCTAGGATATACTATAACATATTTAATATGTATGGGAATGCCTGCCATCTAGGGGGTGGAGGGAAGGAGGGAAAATTCAGAACAGAAGGCGCACATAATGTTGTAAAAAATTACCCATGCATATGTAATGTCAAAAAATGTTAAAATTATAAAATTAATTAAAAAAAACTCAGGGTATTTCCTTCCCAGTGGTTGTTGAGGGTTCTTACCCTATCTGTAGCTTTTCTCTAAAAGGGAAATATTAAATTTCTCATTATATCATAGTAAAAGAGGAACTGTTCAGGAAGAGAGGAATCTTAATACTTGTCCAATTCCAGGATATCAGCATAAACTTTCCTGCTTTGTCACTATTCTCACAAAGAAAATGAGATTTATATTGAAAGGTGTCAGAAGGTAGAGGAACTAGGAACTGCAAAATGGCTAAACAGCTCACTGATTCAAGCCGGGGGCCCAGGGTAGGGGGAAGAACACACTTGGCTGAGTCACCATAGAAAAAGTTAGATCTCCAAAGATGATGGAGCTAAGATTGAGGAAATGAGACATGAGCACTGAACCAGACAGCACAGCATTGCCCAATGGACAAATGCTTCAGTCTTTAAAACTTATTTACAAATCCAATATTCTCACTTATGGCTCTAAGACTGTAGCATGCACAGCAGCCATTCCCTGCAAAACTGACTTGGCAGATGAGATGAGCCAGGCTGAGGGTAACTGAGAGGGCTCCAGCCTCAGTGGGTTAGGGGTGACTGCCCCAAGCCTGTGAAGACTTCTGGGGTAGGGGCGGCTAGGTGGCGCAGTGGGTAGAGCACTAGCCTTGAATTCAGGAGGACCCGAGTACAAATCTGTCTTAGACACTTAACACTTCCTAGCTGGGCAAGTCACTTAACCCTAGGGGGGGGGGAGAGACTTCTTGGGTAGAATGGGCAGATGAGAACAATTTGTTCCCAAGGTCATGAAAGCAGCTGAAATAGATGCTGTGGAGCACTTGGAGCTTGGTCAGACATC
The DNA here is from genome assembly GCF_048593235.1 of Sminthopsis crassicaudata. NCBI lineage: Eukaryota > Metazoa > Chordata > Mammalia > Dasyuromorphia > Dasyuridae > Sminthopsis > Sminthopsis crassicaudata. The sequence continues at coordinate 334,896,186 of NC_133618.1, forward strand.
CAGGATGCCCATCATCTCCATTGACCTTGACTTTTGTCCTTCCATTCAACTCCAATGATACTGAAAGAGAAAGTGACAACTTTGCACAGTTCTACCTCACTTAAAACCAATTCACAGAAAGTCAAGCCATCAGCCACGATAACCATTGTTCTCCTTTGAAAACAAAAAATGAACAAGAACAGCTTGAAGGATTTTTATCAGGGTGGGTTCTTCCCTTCTTGCATCAAATGATGAAGAGTGCAGTCCTTCCTTCCACACTATGTCCCTACCATAACCAAGAATATTCATCACCTGGTGGCCAAACCTTTGGGGATATGCCTTTCTGTATTTAGCTCAACTAGACTTCAGTCAGTGGTCCTCAAACTTTTTAAATAGGGGCCAGTTCACTGTCCTCAGACTGCAGGAGGGCCGGATATAGTCTGTCTCCGCCCCTCAGCCCATTTGCCATAACCCGGCAGGCCACATAAACGTCCTCAGTGGGCTGCATCTGACCCGAGGGCTGTAGTTTGAGAATCCCTGCCTCAGATGAAGGCAGAATTGTCTGTTGTGGAAGTTTGCATCTAAAGCCTTTTCAACTCAGTACATCTTGAAAGAGTTTGCACTTGGCTTTTGAGAATTCAAGGTCATTTCCAGCTAAGTCAGGAAGAGTTCAAATCCTAACTCAGGCAATTTACTTAACTTCAGTTTGCCTCAAATTTCCTCATCTGTAAAACAGAAATAGTAACAGCATCTTCCTCCCATAGTTGTGAGAATAAAAATGAAATAATAATTGTAAAGCACTTAGCATAGGGCCTAGTACATAGTAAGTGCTGGGTAAGTGTTAGTATTAGTATTATTTCAACTTTTTGGAAGGAGGGGAAAGGCAGCTAGATAATTCAGTGGATATAGTGCTGAGCTCGGAGTCAGGAAGATTTGGGTTCAAATCACTTAGTAGCTATGTGACCTTAAGCAAGTCATTTAACAGTGGATAGAGCACTAGGAGGTGCAGTGGATAAAGCACCAGCCTTGAATTCAGGAGGACCCGAGTTCAAATTTGAACTCAGACATTTAACACTTCCTAGCTGTGTGACCCTGGGCAAGTCACTTAACCCCAATTGCTGGAAGGAAGGAAGGAAGGAAGGAAGGAAGGAAGGAAGAAAACCCATGGGTAATATGGCCTGCAAATGATGAAGAGTCAGATATGACTGAGTTATTACTATTATTACTATTCACAGGATAAAGACCTTAATGGAAAAATAAAAATAGCTCAATTATATAAAGATTTTTTTGTTATATTTGTTCAGTCTGTCATGTCTGACTCTTTGACTCTTTATGACTCCATGGACCACACATAGCACACCAGGCCTTTCTCTCCTTCAATGTCTCCCAAAATTTTTCCAAATTCATGTTTATTGTTTCCATGATACTATATCCATCTTATCCTCTGCTTTCCCCCTTTCTTTTTGCCTTTAGTATTTCCCAAAATTAGGTAGGAATAAAATAAAGATTTAGGGTTTATTTAACACCTTCCTTGAGACAGTCTTGTGGGATAGCTAATATCAACATCAGAGAAAGTTAGACAACTTACTCAAACTCACAGAGTTAATAAATAAGGGAATCAGGGTTCAAAACTTGGTGTTTTTTTATTTTTTATTCCAAACCCAGTGTTCCATTGCACCATGACAGCTCATCCCATAGGGCCATTTCCTACATTTGAGAGGTTCCTTGAATCACCCGCCCCCTTCCTTTTCCTTTTGGTTATACAGATGCAGGAACTGGAGCAAAGACTCTTGGAAGCAGAGCACAGAGCAGAAAATGCAGAAACACAGGTAAGGGCTGGGAAGCAATGGAGGGCTTTGATCTCTGCCCTTCCCTGGTGCTGCTTGAGGAACTCACTCAGGTAGATGTGAAATAGTAAGAAATCTCCTTAGAGGCATAGGATAATCTCAGACCCTCAAAGGCTCATGGCTAAGAGTGACTAGCCCGGGAGAAAAGAAATATATGCTTGGAGAATACCTTCTGTGGGCAGGGTTTTGTGGGGCTGGTGGAAGAAAGGGAGAGCAGAGAGGATGTCTCCCCACAAACTATAGCCACTGGCACATCATTCCCCATAGTACCCCCGCCCACCCAAATGGCTAGTTAAAATAATGTATATTTCATTTGTAACCTCCTTCAAGGGGCATATCTGTTTAACCAGATTTCTTCAGCGCCTAGATAGATAGTAATTAATCAGTTGATTACCTTAAGCAGAAGCTACCCCTAGGTCCCCAGATGGGGAGCTCTGTACCTGTTAAGTTGAGATCCCATTCCACTCTACTTGTCCCTCCCTCATCTTGTCTCCCATGTTCTTTATCTCACCTTTTTTTAGGTGTGTACAATGGAGGAGAAGATCAAACTGGTCAATGTGAAGAGCATCGAGCCTGAAGGCAAATTTCACCACAAGTACCAGGAGCTGCTGGAGACCATTCGAAGCAAAGAGGAGATAATCAGCCAGCTGCAGGCACAGGTGGAGAAGCAGGTAAAAGGACTTGCAGAGGACCTTTAGTCTAGAATTGTGCACAAAATGTTGCCATGAGAGGAAGAAACCCAGCTGGTTTCCTAGGCAAGATTATCAGGGAGCCTTGATGAATGGAAGCAAGGTAAGTCACCAAAAGTTAACCTGGGTTCCATAAATTTGTGAGTTTTTTAAAAATGATAACTATATTTCAAAATGATTGACTTCCTTTGTAATCCTATGCATTTATTTATACAGCTTAAATCATTCTGAGAAGGATCCAGATTGCTTAAGTAGTCTCCCACACAAAAAGGTTAAGAACCTTTGAGGAGAGGTTCCCCCAGGGCCAAGCCTCTTAATAATGTGGCGGGAATCAAGGAGAGTCTAAGGTGATTGCCCAGGACTTTGAACCACACCTGTTTGTATCAGCATCATGGCACCCTACACCTGAGGACGTCAGCTAGAGTAATGGATCTGGACTCAGTGCTTGAATTTGAATTCTGCATTAGCTGTGTGATTCTGGGCAAGCCATCTAACCCTTCCTTCTCCTTGCTGAGGCAACCTTCTATTATACAAATGACCCCCTTCCATCCCATCTTCTCCTGAAGATTGTCCCTCTATCTCCTTTACTCCCTCACTAATCTTCCATCTCTCCCCATAATTCCTTCCTTGCTGATTATAAACATGCCCATGTCTCCTCCTCTCTCAAAAGCCCTCATTGGATCCATCTAAGAAGGCTGTCTGCACTCACTGCCTCCACTTCCTTTCTCTCATTTTCTTAACTCTACTTTCTGGTTTCTGACTTCATTGTTCCATTGAAACTGCTCTCTGAAGTTACCAGTGATCTTAAGTTCCAAATCTTTAGAGATTTTTCTTCATCCTCTTCTTTCTTGACTCTCTGGAGTCAAGACATTTAATGAATTCTCTTTTCAAAGCTTTCTTCTCTATTGCTTCCATGACACTGTTCTTTCCTAGTTCTCCTTCTACCTAACAATTTCTTTTTTTTATTAAAGCTTTTTATTTTTCAAAACATATGCATGGATAATTCTGCAACACTAGCCCTTGCAAAACATAGTGTCTTAGTTTTTCCCCCTCTTCTCCCACTCCCCTTCCCTAGATAGCAAGTAGTCCAATACATGTTAAACATGGTAGAAATATATGTTAAATCCAATGTGTGCATACATATTTATACAATTATCTTGCTGTACAAGAAAAATAAAATCAGAAAATGATGAAAAAAAATGTAAGCAAATAACAATAAAAGAGTGAGAATGCTATGTTGTGAACCACACTCAATTCCCAGTCCTCTCTCTGGGTATAGATGGCTCTTCTGATCACAAAACCATTGGAACTGATCTGAATCATCTCATTAACAATTCATTTTTTAGTCTCTTTTGCTGGACCTTCATCCGGGTGTGGCCCAAGACTTTTTTCTCTCTAAAGTATTTCACTTGGTGAAAACATCAGCTCCCATGGAGTCAACTATCATTGCTATGAAGATGCTTCTCATAGATTCCTTTGTTTACCCTTAACTTCTCTCCTGTCTTGTATCTCTGACCACCTATTGGACATCTCAAGCCAAATGTCTTGTATACACCCTAACCTCAACAATTCCAATGAACTCATTATCTTTCTCTCCATATCTTCCCTTCTTCCTAACTTTCCCATTACTGTTGAGAGTCCCACCATCCTCCCAGGCGTCCCAGACTCATTGCCTTCCATTCCTGACTTTGCCTCACCTCTCATAACCAGTCAATCGCCAATTCTAATTGATTTTTCCTTCATGGTATCTTTCTTTGTTATGGTATATTATTTTTCTAAATAAATGCAAAAATAGTTTTCAACATTCACCTTCACAAAACCTTATATTCCATGTTTTTCTCCCTCTCCTTTCCCTTTCTTCCTCTCCAAGATAGCAAGCAATCCAACATAGGTTAAATATGTGCAATTCTTCTAAATATATTTCTATATTCATCATGCTGAGCAAAAGAAAAAAAAAAGTCAGATCAAAAGGGGAAAAACACAAGGAAAAAAACAAGCAAACAACAAACTGTGAAAATACTATGCTTTGAAACTACATTCAATCTTCATAATTCTCTCTCTAGATGTGGATAACACTTTCTATAGCAAGTCTTTGGGAATTGAAAGTTATCTTTCATATATATCCCCTTATTTCCTCTGACACTGTCGCCATCCTGGTGCAGGGTCTCATGACCTCACACATGCTCTGTGTGACTGACTCTGGTTCATCCTGCACCCAGTTACCAAAGTGATCTTTCCAAAGAGTAGGTCTAGGGCAGGTAAGTGTCACTGTGGACAGAACATTGGCCTTAGACTCAAGAGGATCTTATTTCATATCTGGTCTCAAACACAAATTATGTGTCCCTGGATACATTAGTTAATCCTAAAAGAAAAAAAAACCAGATCTGACCTTATCAGCCTTCTACACAGTAAACTCCAGTGATTCCCAGTTACCAAAGGATCAAATTTAAAATCTTTTGTTTGAGGATAACCCAGGATCTAGCAGCGTCCACATTAAAAGAACGAAGGGCCTGGAACATGATATTCCAAAAGGCTAAGGAACTTGGTATGCAGCCAAGAATAACTTACCCAGCAAAAATGAGCATTGTTTTCCAGGGAAGAAGATGGACATTTAACAAAATAAATGAATTCCATCTATTTTTGATGAAAAAACCAGACCTACATAAAATGTTTGATTTTCAAATACAGAACTCAAGAGATTTCTAAAAAGGTAAAAAGAAATCTTGAGAACTATACTTCTGTTATAAAAATATGTAAAGAACATATGTACAATTTGTCTTAGAAACTAAAGGTGGAAAGGAAATTATATCATAAAAAAGTGTAAAGTGGTGATACTAAATCTCATGAAGAGGCAAAGGTAACCTATTATATCTGAGAGAAAGAAAGGAGGGAGAGGAACATAGTGTGTATCAATAGACATATTCAATTTATGGTGAAACTTCTTCCACTTCATTGAAAAGTGAGAGGGAAGGAGTAAGCTAAGGGGAAGGGAACACAGAAATTGTGAGGAAAAGGGGTAAAATAAGGGAAGTAACTTTAAGGTGGGGAGGGATACTAAAAAGGGAGGGCTGTGAAAAGCAAGTGGTGTTCACCAGTTTAATACTGGGTAAAGGGGTAAGAGGGAAGGAAAGGAGAAAAGCATAAGCAGGGGTTAATAGGATGGCAAGCAATATAGAATTAGTCATTCTAACCATAAATGTAAATGGGGTAAACTCCCTCATAAAGAGGAAGCAGTTAGCAGATTGGATCATAAGTCAGAATCCTACTATATGTTGTTTACAGGAAACACACCTGAAACAGGAAGATATATTCAAACTAAAAGTAAAAGGGTGGAGCAGAATCTACTCTGCTTCAGGTAAAGCCAAAAAAGCAGGGGTAGCCATCCTCATCTCAGATCAAGCAAAAACAAAAATTGATCTAATTAAAAGAGATAAGGAAGGGCATTATATCCTGCTAAAGGTCAGCATCAATAATGAAGCAGTATCAATATTAAACATATACGCACCAAGTGGTGCAGCATCTAAATTCTTAAAAGAGAAATTAAGAGAGCTGCAAGAAGAAATAGACAGCAAAACTATAATAGTGGGAGATCTCAACCTTGCACTCTCAGAATTAGATAAATCAAACCACAAAATAAATAAGAAAGAAGTCAAAGAGGTAAATAGAATACTAGAAAAGTTTGATATGATAGATCTTTGGCGAAAGCTAAATGGAGACAGAAAGGAGTATACTTTCTTCTCAGCAGTTCATGGAACGTATACAAAAATTGACCATATACTAGGACATAAAAACCTCAAAATTAAATGCAGTAAGGCAGAAATAGTAAATGCATCCTTTTCAGACCACAATGCAATTAAAATTACATTTAATAAAAAGCCAGGTGAAAATAGACCAAAAAATAATTGGAAACTAAAATCCTTTGTTTGGCTTTTACAGGTCTTCATAATCTTTAAAGTCCCTTCTTCCCTTTCCAGTTTTCTTATACTTTAACCCTGTTCAGTACAGGTAATCCTGGTGGTCTTGCTGTTTCTTGCAAAAGACCTTCCACCTCCAGACTCCAGGGATTTTCACTGGCTGGTTCTCATTTCTAGAATAATTTTCATCCTCATCTCTGCCTCCTGATTTTTCTGACTTCCTTCAAATTTCAGATCAAATGCTACCTGCCTCAAATCCTACCTAATGCCTTTCCCAGTCCCACTTAAAGCTAGTGTCTTCCTTGATAATATATCTAATTTATCACATATCATTTATACATAGTTGTTTGCATGTTGTTGCCTTGTAAACTTTAAGGTCCTCAATGGCAAGCATTGTTTTTGCCTTTGTGTCTTTGTATCTCTCAGAACTGAGCACAGAGAATGGCACATGTACTTAATAAATGCTTGTTGATTTGATTTGACTTGAGGAACGTTTAGGTATGTGACTCCTAAGAAAATTTTTGAAGATAAAAATGAAGGTGAAACAATTATATCTTATACTTTACTGAAAAAAATTAATGTCTTTCTCTATGACCTCCCTTTTCTACTTATCTCCTGAGTTCCAGTCTACAATCACCAATTACCTTCTTAAGGTACATAGTAGATTCCTATATACATCTCAAATTCAACATGTCCATAATGGAGCCCATTATCTCTTTCTCCAAACTTTAATCCTCTTCTGAACATCCCTATTTCTGTTCTGAAAATCTCTCCTTCCTTGATTTTCATGATGCCAGTCTGGTTCTTCTCATCTCTCTCTGATGCATATTTTTTTCATCTTTATCTTATTCTTTTTAAATGTAAGCATTCAGCAAAGAACTGCCTTTTCTATTATTTCTATACAGAACAATTTCATTTACTCCCATAGCTCAGCAATTACTTTTAATATATTAAAGGCTGTTAAACCTGAATCTCTCCGGATTTTCATTTCCAATTTCCAGCTGACCACCTCCACCTGGATATCTCATCCCATCTCGAGCTCAATGTGTTCAAAGCCACATTGCTCATTTCTATCCCCACCCTAGCCAAAATACAAAAATAAAAAATTCCTCTCTTCCTGTATTCTCTAGTTTTATTAATGATACACCATTTTTTCAGTCATCCAAGCTGAAAATCTGAGATGAATTCTTTTCACCTGGAATTCCAGTTTCCTTAGAAGCAGCTAAGTGATGAAATAGGCAGAGCTCTGGCCTGGAATCATGAATGAATTCAAATCACTAGCAGTGTGATCCTGAGTTTCCTCATTATAAAATAGGGATAATAACCTACCTTGTTGTTTCAAATAAGATAATACTTGTAAAGCCTTTAGCACAGTGTGCCTTTGCATATAGTAGATGTTTAGTCAATGCTTCTTCCCTCCCTCATCCTTTAACCACACAGGCCTTTAACATTCAAATAAGAATCAAACCCAAAGATTATATCTCTTCATTGCCTCTAGAATCCACACTTTCCTTCCAAACCCCTGTACCTTTACCCCATTTTCAACCACTGTTACCTGATACATGGCTTACTGCTATAGCCTTGTGACCAATTCCCTCTTTCTCTCTTTTTAACTTATAATCCATTCTCTACTCTAGTGACCCAGTGCTCCTGATAATTGCTAGAATGACCTTTCCCATATCCACATGACAAAATTCTATCCCATCTTCAAAGGCCCAACTCGAATACCTCTTCTTCCATGAAGCATTCTGTGATCTCCCCAGTGGGAAATGATGCTCCCCTTCTCTGAAATTCTACAGCACTTTTATTATAATTTTCTTGGGATAGTTATTGTGTACAGCTGTTCATGTATTTATCTCTCTTAAATAATTCTGGCTCACACTTTCATAGCATTTTAGTGTTTCCTTCATAAGAAAGTCTTTGAGATGGCTGGTAGAAGTACCATCACCCTCATTTTATAGAGAAGGGAACAGAGACCCTAGATAAATTAATTCTTATTATTATTATTATTTAGTGACTTACTCAAATTCACACACATAGTACCAGAGCCAGAACTCAAATCCAGGTTTTCTCAACTCAACTTTTCTACCATACTATTCTCTCCTACAATGTTAATTGATTGAATAGAAAAAGTTACATGTTCCTGGGGGAGGGGGAAGGGAGAGAGGAGTGAATAAAATGACCTTTTTCATCCGAAATTCCAGTTTCCTTTTTTTTTTTTTTTTTCAGATATCTGAACTTAATTTCTAATTGATCTTCCATAGTTAATGATTCCTAAAAGGTTAATTTTAAATTTCTCCCTTACCTTTCTGATTATGTAACTTAATAAACTATATGATGATACTTAAATTCAAAGGGAATTACAATCTAAATAGAATCTTGTGAATCCTACTATTAAAGTTTAGTGTTCTCCAGTACAAATCATCATGATTCAAGAGGAGAAATTCTGAAATAGGATGCAAGAAACCTAAGGTCTAATTGGGACTGTGCCAGGTACTGATTGTATGACATGGGGCAAGTTGCATCATTTCTCTAATTCTCTTCAAATTTTGTTGTATATTTTCTTTTTATCTCTTCTGTACTTTATTTTTAATAGTATTTTATCTTTTCCCGATTACATATAAAGATAATTTTCAACATTCATTTTTATAAGATTTAGAATTTCAATTTTTTTTCCCTTTCTCCCACTCACCATTCCTAAGACTGCAAGCAATCTGATATAGGTTATACATGTGCAATCATGTAAATATATTTCCACATTAATCATGTTGTGAAAGAAAAACAGAACAAAAGGAAAAAGCCACAAAAAAAACACAACAAAGAAAAAGGTAAAATAGTGTGCTTTGATCTGCATTCGAACTTCATGGTTCTTTCTCTGGATGTGGATAGTATTTTTCCATCATGAGTCTTTTTGAATTGTCTTGGATCATTGTGTTGTTGAGAAGAATCCATCACAGTTGAGCATCACAGAATCTTGCTGTTACTGTGTACAAAGTTCTCTTGTTCCTGCTCACTTCATTCAATATCACTTCATGGAAGTCTTTCCAGGTTTTTCTGAAATCCCTCTTCTGTTCATCATTTCTTACGGCACAACAGTATTCCATTACATTCACATTCTCCAACTTGTTCAGCTATTCCCCAATTGATGGGCATTCCCTCAATTTCCAATTCTTTGCCACCATGAAAATGGCTGCTGTAAATATTTTTGTACCTGTAGATTTTTTTTCCTTTTTTGTATACGAATACAGATCTACTAGTGGTATTACTGGATCAAAGGATATACACAGTTTGATAGCCCTTTGGGCATAGTTCCAAATTGCTCTCCAGAACAGTTGAATCACTTCATAATTCCACCACCAACTTTCTACATCTTCACCGACATTTATCATTTTCTTTTTCTATCAGCCAATCTGATAGGTGTGAGATAGTACCTCAGAGTTGTTTAATTTGCATTTCTCTAATCAATAGTGATTTAGAACATTTTCTCATATCACTATAGAAAGCTTTAATTTTTTCATCTGAAAATTGCCTATTGATCACTTATTCATTGAGGGATGACTTGTATTCTTAGAAATTTGACTCAGCCCTCCAAAGATTTGAGAAATGTGCCTCTTCATTTTTAAAATGAAAGTGTTTGACTAAATGATCCAATTTTCCAACATCAAGTCCAATTTTCAAAATTCATGATCTTATGAACCTTTTAGTTCCACAAAAATCCCTCTAACACCCAATTAAAATATTTTTACTGATTTTAAAAATCCATGTGTATGGGATAGAGAGGAAAGGGAACAAGGACCTATGAAGTACCTGCTGTGTGCCAGACATACTCAACTCTTTATAAGTATTATTTCATTTGGTCCTCACAAAAACCTAGGTAGATAGATGCTATTATTATGCTATTTTATAGTTGAGGAAATCAGAGGATATAGAGATTAAAACTTGCCTGGGATCACGCAGCTAGTGAATGCTGAAACCAAGATCTTCCAACTCTATGTCCAATATTGCTGTGCTACTCAGCTGCTTAGTACTTATATAAGACAAATAAGTATTTTAGAGCAGTTACAATCTCCCATGGATTAATTTTTTCCAAAAGGTTGTCTGAGAACATCTTCCTTGATTTCTCCTTTCAAGTGTCCAACATGTCCCATTCCTTAATGCTAAAAGTTCTATTAAACTGATAACCAGTTCTGATCAATGGTGATTTCTGTTTCAGAAGCAGCTAAGAGTTCAAGATGCAAAGACTGTTCAAGAGAAAGCCGCAAAGATCAAGGAATGGGTGACCATGAAGTTAGGAGAGGTACAATTATCATCTGGTCCTGGGAAATTCAAAGAGGAAACAGGGAGAGGCTCTGGGGTGGTTAACCATTCACTCAATTCTAATTGTGGAATGCTCTCTTTTTCATTTTCTATGAAGTAATTTTTCCCAGATCTCTAAATTGTAGTCTTATGTTCTCTTTAAATAATGTTATTTGGGGGCGGGGGGAAGGAAGGCAAGAAAGAGAGTGTCTAGGGACAAATCTCTGACTATTGGTAAAACTTGGCCACTTTTTAATAGAAAGAATACTGAATTTTGAGAAATTGGAATTTAAATCTGGCTTCAGGTTCTTCCTTCAGTACTTTCTAACTAGGGGATCTTGGGTAAATCACCTAAATTCTCTAAGCCATAGTCACTTCATATGAAAAAATAGGAATAATAATACCTAAATAATATTAATATAATGTTAAATTAATGTTTATTATAATATGAAATTAATGATAGTGTCTATTAATATTAACAATTGATCATATTTATTATCATATAATAACATTGTTATTATGTAGTCTATAATAAAATAGTATTATCTACTAAATAGGGTTGTCTTGAGAAGTGTATTTTGTAAACTTCAAAGTTTTATACTCCAATAAATCTGTGATCTTATCAATGTGGGTAATCCCTACAAAATGCAGGTCACAGCCCCACCAAACCCACCCGTCATGTGCTTGCTACTGCCATCTGTGTCCTACTATATGGCCTTATAGAAATAATAATTATTAATATTAGATCTGAGTTGTGAGCTCTCTGAGAGCAGAGTCCTACTTTTGGATTTCTTTGAGTTCCTAATGCTTAGCATAGTACCTGGCACATAGTTGGTGCTTAAATATACCTATGACTATTGACTGGTCTCTGTGATTTCACTGGCTAAAAGAACTCAACCATATGGAGATTCTGACTACCAGTGTTGGTGAACAGCTGCTCTGAAGCTTGGTTTTACAGAATCTGAGGGGTAAGGAAATGAGAGAGAAAGTGATTTAGCCAAAATCTCATGCCTAATTTGTGTCAGAGACTAGATTCTCAGAATTCTCTGATTCTTGGATATCATTTATTTTTAAGGTTATTATAAGGATAAAATAAGATGATGTTAATAAAATATTTTATAAACTGTTAAAGTGTTATTATCAATATTCTCAGGATTTCAATTAAAGTATTGAGTGCTTAAGAACTAGAAAAAGGTTCAGCACAGTTCAATCAGTGTAATTAATATGTTCTTATCAGAATTTTTCTAATAATTAATGTAGGGTAAGGCAAGAACGCTAAATTAGAGGTTAGGAAACCTGAGTTCTATTCTCAAATGGGCCACTAATTAACTAGTTGTAAGGCTTTCAGCAAGTCATTTCACCTGGGTTTCAGATTCCTTATCCAATAACAAAAATAATAATAATAAAAATAAAGCAATTAACATAGTGTTTTAAGTTCTGTAAAGCACAATGTATAGAAATCTATTAATTCATTTGATCCTGTGAGGATCCAGATCTCTTTTCTTGCCTTCAGAATGGGGACTGAACTCTTATACTTGCCCTGTAGAGTCCAAGTAGCTCCCCATGGGTCACCATGGAGAAACCTAGAAATGAGGAGGATATTGATGGTGTAAAAGGCAATGGCATCTTGGAGTTTCTCAGGAAACTGCTCCCAGAGAAGAGCTTCTGCAAACAACTGTTGTTTGTGTATAAATGAGGAATCTGAGACAGAGAGTGACTTGCAAAGTGAAGGAGTCATTTGAATTGGTCTCTCTCAGGTCATTTCTAGCATTAATAGTCCTATCAGTGACCATTTCATAAAACTTTACTAAAGCAGGAAATTTGACTCCCCCAAACTTGGCGGGCTGGAATGGCAAAAGAATCTAAATTGAGATGTTTTAAACAAGATCAAAAGAGAAAATAATAAAAATAAAAAAGAGAAAATAATAAAAAGATAGTCCTGGGAAGAGAGCAAAGGCCAAATAGTAGTTTTCATTTTTAGTTTAATCTACAGCTGAAACCAAAGTTTATGTATAAATGTTTTTCTTTTTGCACAGCTCGAGATGGAGAATCAGCACCTGAAAAGCTACAATCAGCGCCTAGTAGAGCAAGTGAGGGCACTTCAAGAAGCCTTGGGAGGTAGGCAGCAGTGTCTCCTCTGGGGACAGCTTTCTGGGAAACTCCAAGATGCCATTGTCATGGATACCTGTCTGTTTCCTCCCTATCTCCAGATCTCTCCATGGTGCTACCCGGGGAGTTACTGTGGTCCTTCCAGGGAAAGTCGAAGCATAATTCTGTGGTTTCAGAGATAGGTATCCATCAGGAAGGCCAGAGAGGAATTATGGAAGGCAGCATAACTTCCCAGGCTCAGACAGCAGCTGTTTCCTTACCTTCTTCAGTAACCCAGCAGGACAAAGACCTCATTCCTAAAGTAAGCAACACATTGAAAGGTTCTGGGAGAATCATTTGTGGAGAAATCCCAGAGACCAAGACTCCCCAACTTTCTCCCAGAGATACTGTGGGGTTACAGAAATCAGCTTACTTGGATGAAATCCTAGGTGGTTTCCAGAGAGGGATGCCCATTAAGCTGAGGTTCCCAGCCAAGGAAGGAGTCCTTGGTAGCAGCATGACCCTGCCAAAGGTTCGTGCTTTCCGGAACCCCCGGGACAGCATCCAACTTGCCAAGCGGCGCTATAGCCAGCCCCAGATGAGAACTGAATGCTTCAACCACATGGTGAGCATTGAAATTAGTACTCTCCAGACCTCCCAAATCCATACCCTTCCCATGAAAGAAACAGACATTGACCAGAAGAAAAGGAAAGAATCTGAGAAGATGGACACAGAAGAGCCCTCTTCTGATAAGAAAGAAGTCAAAGCCAGCGGGTCAACCTCTAAATTAGAAGATGAGCTGGAGAAATCTAGTACCAGGGAGATGGAGATGGGGAACAAGCCTCCTACACCCCCTCTACACCAGTTCCCATCCTGGGTAAGAATTTTCAGTTCATTTCTCTGTGGAGAGTGAATAACCCTAATAATAGGAGCTAGTATTTTTGGTATTTGAAGGTTTACAAAATGGCTTACATGTTTTCTTTATCAACAACTCCACGAGGCAGGTGTTATTCTTTTTTTATATAATTTTTTTTTCAACTACATATAGAGATAATTTTCAACATTCATTTTTGTAAGATTTTGTGTTCCAAATTTTTCTCCCTCTCTCCTTCCCTTACATCCCCTCTCCCCAAGACTGCAAGAAATCTGATATAGGTTAAATATGTACAATTCTTTTAATAGTATTTCCAAACTTGTCATCTTGTGTAAGAAAAATGAGATCAAAAGAGAAAAAACTATGAGAAAGAAAAAAAACCAAGCAAACAAACACAATATGAAAAAAAATGGTGAAAATACTATTCTGTGATCCATATTAAGTCTCCATAGTTCTCTCTCTGGATGCAGAAGGCATTTTCCATCCCAAATCTATTGGAATTTGCCAGACTCACCTCATTGTTGAGAAGAGCCAAGTCCATTACAATTGATCATCTTATAATCTTCTTATTACCGTATACAATGTTCTCTTGGTTCTGCTCACTTCACTCAGCATCAGTTCCTATAAATCTTTCCAGGGTTTTCTGAATTCAGGGCAAGTATTATTTTTACCCCATTTTACATGTGAAGAAACGGAGGCTGACATCAGTAAAGTGACTTGGCCAAGGTCACATAGGATTTTAAGTGGAGTCTTTTTCCTTTTTGGACCAGCCCTCAATCCACTATGCCACAATGAACATTGTGTATATGAGCTAAGCAGTCAGATGGAGGAGGGCTACAACTTCAGTCAGGAACTAGCAACCATTGATAGGCTAGTAAGATTTAGAGTCAGGAAATCTGTTTGAAATCGTCTAGCAAAAACTTTTAATCTTAGAGGTCAGAAAACTGAATTACTATTAAGATGCTTACTTAGGCTTTGAACCCAGGCCTTCTGGACTCCAAATCTTGCTATGCTGATATAGTATAGCATGGTCCCTCTTTTCTCACCTAACTAACTGAATTTTCATCAGATCTTGTCCTAGGGACAGAGCAAATGAACTACTAGAAATAGGAGAAAGGTGATACCTCTATATCATGGGTATACCTTCTCTTTGCAAGCCCAGCCAGTGCCCAGAGTCTACTCCCCAGTGACAAAGCATTGTGTAGATAGCCTTCTCTCAAAATTTCTGTTCCACAGGTTTTTCCTCTAATTATCTTAATGTATAGTTATTCAGCATGCGACCTCTGAGGTCCAGGATATGATCCATGAGTAAATATATGGTAGAGGTATGACTTACCTGACATTTTAGTATTCCCTGAAAAAAAAGCTTCCCCTAATTAGTTTTTATTAGGCCATTATAGCCTAATAATCTGATGACTGCTATTTTGTATAATTAACAACTACCAGGTCCACTAGGAATCACTGGAGATCAATTGTACAAATTTCATGCAATCCACACGTATAAGGATTTTTGCATGTGTAATTCAATATTAGAGCGAGAGTAAAGTTGGAAACCCTCTTTTTAAAGAATACTCTTTAAAAATGCAAATACCTGGAGGCAGCTTGATGGGGCAAAGGATAGAGCACCAGACCTGGAGTCAAGAAGTCCTGAATTCAAAACTGTCCTCAGACACTTAATACTTCCCAGTGTGACCCTGGCCAAGTCACTTAATCCCAATTGCCTTGTAAAATAAACAAACAAATGCAAATACATACTGGGGAGAGTCATATTATAAGTTAGGGGTTCTTATCTATATGTCAGATCTTTTTAGTTGTCTGAGGAAAATGTATAAAAATGTATAAAATAAAATGTGCACAATTACAAAGGAAACCAACTATTAGTGAAATCAAAAATATAATTTCAGGGGGCTCATGGACACCCTGAAATCTGTCCATGATCTCTTTGGGGATCCATAGAGTCTAGGTTTGGAACCCCTGCCTTATTCTATTATAGTAATTATCTTTATAGTGATTGCTAGCTAAGAGCAAGAATGAGATAAATATAAATGTGCATGTATATATATACATATGTGTGTATGCATGTGTGCATATACTATATACATAAGAGCAAGAAGAATGAGATAAATATAAATATGTATATATACATATGTGTGTATGCATGTGTACATATACTATATACATAAGAGCAAGAATGAGATAAATATAAATATGTATATATACATATGTGTGTATGCATGTGTACATATATTGTATTGATATATATGCATATCTACATATACTATATATATGGAAAAGGGAAATAGAGTCCTTAAACAGAGATAATAGTCTAAAGCAGTGGTCCTCAAACTTTTTAAAGAGGGGCCAGTTCACTGTGCCTCAGACTGCAGGAGGGCCGGACTATATAAAAAACAAAAAAAAACACACACTCTGTCTCTGCCTCTCAGCCCATTTGCCATAACCCAGCGGCCACATAAACGTCCTCACCTCGCCGCATCTGGCCCGTGGGCCGTAGTTTGAGAACCCCTGCTCTAAATGAAAGCGCACTAGCTACAAAATTAAGGAAATGGGGTTCAAATCCCACCTCTGACATTTACTACTTGGTGATCTTGGACTGGTTACCTGAGCTTCCTCATCTATAACTAGTTCTAAAAACCATGATCCTATGAAACAAAGGGGGTATGGTACCAAAGGTGTGCTAGTGAATGTTTATCTCTGCCTTAAAGAATGTGGCAGCTTTGTGGAACTTTCTCAGGGAAGGGAAAGGTAGAACAGAATAAAATGGAGGGGGAGGGTATTCCACTGGGCTGGACATTGATAGACATATCTCTGATAAATCAAAAATAAGATAATGGCTTTTTAAATAGAAATTTCCCAAAAAACATAGGCTTGGAAAGGAAGGGAAGACTGGAGCAGGAGAAGTAGCTAGAAGCATAAATGTGTCAGTAAAGTAAAAACAAGTCTAATTTCACCATTCACCCAAATTCGTATTGTACAGGAATGGATGACAGCTGCTCCTATGTCCTATCTTCATTGGTTTAATTGATAGGTTTGTACCTGTATGAATGCAAGGCATGCTCTTGACAGCCCATGCTGGGCAGCAATTAATTGACTGTGGAGAAAAAGTGCTGATAATAAGAGATAAAGGTTTCCATCACACCCTCCATACTTTCACCTGGGACTCTCAGTCCCATGGAATCAGCAAGGACTGGAGTGAGATTTATTGTGTGTTATCTTCTCAGCGTGTGCACAATTCCCAGCCATCCCTACACATTCAAGCCTTCATAATTTCCTTTCCCCAGAGAAAACCCAGTGTAAAGTCTAAACATTGCTGAGAACATTAGTACCCCTGCCAATTGTTAATTATTACAGAATTGCACTTTCAGAGCTTGAGAAGGGACATCTCAAGGTCAGGAGAATTTATTCCCCACCCCTCACTTGACTTTCAGGCAGGACTACATTTAAATTCTTGTAGGAAGACAACTGAGAATCAAAAGGAGGGCATTCTGATATAAGGAAGTGCTTCCTTATGTCTAATTTAAATTTCACAAACTACAACCATTCCCCTAACTCAGTCCTTGGTAGTGATAAGGCAGAGCTGGGTATTATCCGAGGTATAAGAAAAAATCTTTTCTACACTCAATGATGCCTTTTAAGTAGCTCCTCAGAGTCTTTTTCCAAATAGCTAAATGACTCAGAGAGAATAGTCACTTTGTTCTTCCTCTTACCTAATCACATTACAGTATTCTGAGGGAGATCTTGAGTTCCCCATTATCACCAGTCTCAGTTTTCACTCTCCCCTTGTTCAGCTTTACATGCCCATAGGAGAAAGTTTTGTTTAGTCCTATTCTCCAGCCCACCCCCATCCAGCCATAACTGGGGCAGGAGCAGTCCAAGCTTTTTAGCATTTCCTCGGGCACCATATTCAGAGAGAATCCGCTTTCTCCTGGGAGCGGGGATGCTGCTCCTTCATCCCTACTCTGGTCACTGACATTTCTGCTGACCCCATTTCTCCACAGGGTTGAGGGAAAGCAGCCTGTCACAAAATAAGGGGGTGATTTTAATGGCAATGGAGGTTGGGAGAGGAGGAAAGAGGAAATGAGCAACTCTTCTTCCTCCACTAGTATATTGGCATTCATTCCTATCTACTTTGGTGGGTAAGATGTCTGGAGGGACATGGTCACTGGCAGTGGATGTCAAGGAGGCTTGAGAGAGCTTGAACAGCTGCACTTGGATAGGTCCATCTTTCCTGGGCTCCCTTCCCTTTCCATCCTGTTTCTAAACCCGATTTTCTCTCCTTACCTAGTTCTAGCTAATTCCGTTCTATCTCTCTGTCTCTGTCTCACTCTGTCTCTGTTTCTCTCTGTGTCTCTCTGTCTCTGTCTTTCTCTGTTTCTATCTCTCTCTCTCTGTCTCTCTGTCTCTCTCTCTCTCTGTTTCTCTGTCTCTGTCTCACTCTGTCTCTGTCTCTCTGTGTCTCTCTCTGTCTCTGTCTTTCTCTGTGTGTGTCTTTGTTTCTGTCTCTTTCTCTCTTCCTCCATTATTAACAAACTACCCTTTATCTAGATTGCTTCCTCTTACTTTCCTTCCCCCTGTTGTTCACTGAAACCTACCTTTCTCCTGAAAATACTATAGCTCTTGGACACTCCAAGGCTGGCTGCTCCCCATCCCTCCCCATCTGCCCTCTGTACCCAACACCAAATAGAAAAGAAGCAGGTCCACTCCTTGCCTTCTGCTGCCACCTACAGACTTCCCTCTGTCACCATCCCTCAGCAACTTTCCCATTTTTAAGTCCCACTGTATCCTTGCCCAGATCTTCCAGGAGACACCTCAGACAGCTGCATGCCAGATAATATCTATCTGTCATCTATGGGTCTTCTGGTCACTCTCCCTCTTCCCCAACAAATTCAGTACCTGGCTCTGTCTTCTCTAACCTCAGCCCTGTCCCTTCAGGTACCCTTACCTTCATCCTTCCACTGCTCAACCTAATTTAACCCTCAGCTGCCAGAATGCCAGAATTCCTAATAATGATTCTAAATATATCAAGGATTTAGAAATAAATGCTTCTAGCTTTTTGTAGCTTAACAAAAACAAAAAACAACAGTTAAAAAAAGAAAACCCTTCCCATCAAAGAGCTGCATAAGGTTCAGCCCAAAGTATTCAGAGAATCACAGAATTTCAAAATTGACAGAATGCTGTTCCAAACTTGTACCTAAACAAAGAATTCTTACTACAACATACAAGTGGTCATCTAGCTTTATCCTAAATTCCTCCATTGCTTCCAAAATAAATTCATTCCACTTTGTGGTAGGTCCAATTGTTAGAAAGTTATGGGTTTTTTTCCCTTTGGGGCCCTGAGGGCCAATCCTAATTAGGAACTGTCATTTCAGGAGAGTCGGATTTATGCTGTGGCCTTATCTGGCATGCAGCTGACTGAGATGTCTCCTGGAAATGAGGCTTCTACCTGTGGTAAGTCCTCAAATTACCTAGAGAGCAAGGGAGCATTGGGATGGGTGGGAATAGGAAAGATGCTGCTATCTCTGGGAGAAAGAGAAAGGAGATTTTAGGAAAGAGTACTCTTTTTAGGGTACTTTAGGACCAGGAAATATTAAAGTAAAACAGCAACCTACTCCCCAACCCTAATATTTTAATGCAGAGGAAAGCAAGCTGTGAAAATGATTATTAATAGCAACTTTGAAAATGAAAAAGAGGTACAAAAAAGTGATCTGAGGATGTGAGAAAGGGAAGGGAAGAGACAGTGGATCAGCCTAGCCCTTTTGTTTTAATAATTGAGGAAGGGAAATAGAGGTACTACCAATAATTTAGAGAATGGCTAGGAATTAGACCTGTGATTTCACCTGTATAAAGAATAACCTAAAATTAGAATCAAGAATACCTGAGTTCAAATGCTAGCTGGGTAGCCATGGGCAAGTCATTTAAACTCTGCCTCAGTTTCCTTATCTGTAAAATAGAAATAATAATAGCACCTATCACCTATAATATCAACCTATCAGGTTGTTGTAAACATGAAATAAGATAGAATGTGTAAAGAACATTGCAAATCTTAAAAGTGACATATACATATGTGTATATGTGTGTGTACATTGCTAGTGTTTCTTGTTATTATTCTCTACAATTTTTATAGTTTAGAGAATTGCCTACGGCACTGACTTCTTGCCCAGATTTAAATAGCCAGTTATATGTTAAAAGCAGGACCTGGGGTTCCTAACTCCAAGACTAGTTCTCTTCATTACACCATGCTACGTATCATTAATACTTTACCATTTACATGACACTTTCACATGGATTTGAGCCTGTGAAGTAAAGCACTATTCTCTTTATTTTACAGATAAGGTGGTTGAAGAATTTGCCTAAAATCAAGGCAACATTAGAGTCTGGCTCTTATAGCTTCTAATACAGGCACTTTATAAGACAATACAACAGTTGATGATGTATGTTAAATATTAATCTTAGAATGGGTTTTTCCCAACAACACTGAACAGCAGCCCCTCTAATTCCACTTCTGGTTTCTGAAGCAATTTAGGAAACTCCCAAAGAGCCATCACCCTGATTTTTCTATACCTTGGAGATGATTCTGGTGGAGGAATCTCTTTAAGAGTTTGGTTTTCTAACAATGAGAGTTATTAAGATAAGAATGGAAGGGAGACACCTCAGGTGTGAGTTCCCTGTTGCTGAAGAACTATAAGCAGAAGCTGGGTAATTACTTATTAGCAATGTCATAGAAAAATTTGAGCTCATGTATGGATTGGGTTGAGTAATAATTGAGGTTCCTTCCCACTCTGACATTCTGTGGTTTGAAGAGAACTGGAAAAGAGAGTAGGATAAAGTAAAAGCTTCTCAGTCAGTCAATAATTTATTTAAAACTGACATGCTGCTTCCCTGGGTATAAAAAGACAAAGAAGACCACTGATTTTCTGCTAATATTGAAATCTCCTATTTCTCCCATATACTGCAATGCAGTTCATGGCCTAGAAAAAAAAGGCAAGGGCATTATTTCCCCCAAGTCTTCCTAGTCTGGGCCCTAAAAATAAGTCAAATGTCTCTCTAAACCAGCCTTCTAAAGTCATGTCCCATTTTTCCCTTTGTGTTGTTGTTCAGTTGTTTCAGTCATTCTTCATGACCCCATTTCTTAACAAAGATATTGGAGTGGTTTGTCATTTCCCTCTCCAAATCTTTTTACAGTTGAGGAAACTGAGGCAAATGGGGTTAAATGATTTGCCCAGGTTCACACACTTAATATCTGAAGCCAAATTTGAACTCTTTGAGATGAATCTTCCTGGTTGCAAGCTGAGTGCTCTGCACTACCACTACCCTTTCTGAGTTATGTCTCTTCCCATCTCCAGCCTCAGGTTCTATGTCCTTCACCTCCCCTGGGTCCTTCTCCAAGCTTGTCAACCAGAACTTCCATGTGCCTGTCTACACCACACTGAAGGGGGTAAGGAAACAAGAATTGGTGATGATTACACCCTTTTAGAGAAGACCTCTGAATCTTGGATTGGTAAGACTGGCATGAATATCTAAGGTCAGGATTTCATGCCTGTGTATCTCTAAGCAGGACTATAACATTTCCTCAGTACTGGGTACCATTTCCCATAGTCCTCATAGAGAATTAGTCCTTGGTAGGGACCCCACTTAGCATACCCCTAATACGTTCACTTGTCTTTGGGAGCCAGACCAGGTGTGTCCATTTCAGGAGTAAGTTTTAAAAATTTCTTTGAGAAAAAAACCGAAAAATGGAGTGAAAAGAAAACAAAAAACTGGGTCGAGGAAATCAGGATTGTAAATAATTAGTAGTCCCTCTTAATCTCTGTCTCTGTCTGTTGAATCCTAAACCCATTCATTAAATCCCAATTCAACTGCTCCCTCTTCCGTGAAATGTTCCCTGATACATATCCTCAAGTACATAAAATGATCACTATTCACATATTTAATTTTTGTGACTTCATGAATTTACATGACTTTATTAATAACCTCATTTTCACTTTCATATTGGCAATGGCACACATTTGCAAACTACATGCAGTAGAGAAAAAAACAAGAGGCAAGTCTGTAGAGTAGCTGGTATCCCACCAAGCATTTCATTGATCTTGTTCATCTATTATTGAAAAGAGCTACCCATGCATTTAGAGTGACAGAGGTGATGTCAAGAATTCATCAGTTCCAGCATCTTCCAACAGCAGTGACTAAAGTCCCAGCAACATCTCCCTTGGTTTTCAGAAGGTGACCAAGGTTTACATCGGTGTAGTGTTGTCTGAAATGATTTATTAATTGAGATATTAGCACAAAAGGTCATAGAATTCTAGGGAATTACCAGCAAGAAAAAAATGTCTTTCATGTTAGCAATTTTATTTTGTGTACTGCATTTTATGGACTATTTCATGGTTATTATTAGGAAAAGTACATATTATTAGAATTGACATTTTGTTTTAAAATATATATATATATATATATATATATATATATATATATATATATATATATATATATATATATATATATATATATATATATATATATATATATATATATAATATATTTTCAGCAATCTCTAATGAAAAATTTTAGTTTTGGATAGTTATGGGAATCTAACCTCCTATTTCCTATAGGTTCTACATATTAACATTTATATTTGTTTTTTATTTTCATGCCAATTTCCAGGATCATTATCCCTGTGAAATCTGAGGACTGATTGAAAACATGCAGCCATGTATACCATCAATGATAGCCTCCCCTCAAACGTTAGATAGCATTTTTGGTATCTCTAATGTAATTTTGTACATTATAGTTCTCTGTATTCATGAGAGAAAAACTTTCTCCTCCAAAACTTAAAACATAGTAGGCACCTAATAAATGTTTGCTATAAAATGCAGTTCCTTCTCCAAGAATTTTCCCAACTCTCCTCATTCCTTAGGCGCTTTGATTGGACTTTACTTCAGAGTGGAGGGGGGTAAGATAAACAAGAGATGATGCCCTTGTTCTCTTCTGCGCAGTCACACATTTCTCCTGGGGGTGGGGGGAAATTGGCTTTCCAGAGAGCGACTCAGATCAGCACCATGCCCTTCCTGGATGAGTCCTCTGGCTCTGATGATGACTGCAGCTCCCAGACTAGTTTCCAAACTTCTATCACCTGCATCGAGTCCAGGAAAGCCAGTGTACCAGGCAGCCCGCGGGCTATCAAAAGAGGTACTGGGAGCCTGAGGCATGAATAAGGCTGCAATAATCTTGAGCAGCAGGCAGTATTCCCATTCTCTTCAAAGGGCAATGAGCTGTGGAGGTAACCCTTCTGGGCTGTGGGACACTACCATTGCTTTCCAACGAGTTCATATTGGACCTTTTGAATTTAAACGTCATTAAATCCCTGGGAAAGAAAGAGAAAAGATGTTAGGATGGGAGTCCCATTTTAGAAATGGTCAGAAGTAATAGAAAAACAATCTGACTGATTCACAAAGAGAAACACCACTTCCTATTAAGGCTCTTTCTTCCACTGTTTGAGATAACTAAGAAGTGTGATCACCCCATCACCCAAGCAATTTGCCCCTCACCATATATCTTTGGCCTATTCTTGGAAGAAGAGGATATCTTTGGGCCCATTAGACATTCATTACTTTCTCAGGAGGTTGGACAGCTTTGCCTGACATGGGCAGGGTAGGTGCTTGGAAAAAGACATGGAAACATATGTCTTTCGACAATCTCCACACACTGAACCCATTTCTCCATGGCCAGGTGTCTCCATATCCTCCCTGAGTTCAGAGAGTGACTATGCTATTCCTCCTGATGCCTATTCCCTGGATAGTGACTATTCAGAGCCTGAATATAAAGTTCAACGGACCTCAATCTATTCCATCGATGGACTTGGATCCCATGGGGTAAGTGAAATCTTGGAAGCATGGCCCCAGTGGCTGAAAAGGGCTGAAGACATAGCTGAAGCTTTACCACATGCTTTTAATTTTAAACTACAAAGAAAAATTGACACATCTTGTATCAAGTGCATTAGGATTACCCGTGTCTTTTTTTCAAAAAATATTTTGAGCAATATTTGGTATTTGGTAATTATTTTGTTTGATACAACTGATACTTACCAACAAATACCCAAATAACCCCCCAAAAGTGCATTTCCTGAAGACATTTAAGAAAATGTGTCTAAAACAACATGATTGCAACTTTTATATAATTTAAAGTATTGACTAAAAAGCAAGATCTAATAGTATTTGTGATGGAGAAAGACCAGAAACTTTTCCAAGTAAGATAAAGATTGAATCAAAGTTATGTAACTACAGTTGATATACAGTTAGAAAAAGAAAAAAAAAGATCTAAGAACAGGCCACTGCTTTTTAAGGGTTCACTGAGTTATTGATTTTTCCTGCTAAGTGGCTGGTAATGAATCTGCTTTATCATCTCAAAGCACCACATATGGCTAAGCCTGAAGCAGGCAGTGAACTCTGCACATGCTATCCAATTCAACCCCTTGTACAAGGTGATGGAGAGAAACTGAACTCACACTGGATTGGTCCTCAGTCATCTTGCCAGAATTCTCTAACCCTATAATCTTTGTGTGAGAAATGAGGTCCCTAAGGGGATGGCAGGAGAAAGGTGGGTGCTGACCACATTACAAAGGGACAACAGACATGATTGGTACTCAATATTTATTGAACTGAATTGAAGAGCAACTTGTTTTGAAGGGGGTAGTTATAGGGACAGGCTCAAATAGTAAAAAACAAAGGAAAGCTTCCTCAAGATCTGAATAAGACCTGCCTTTCTAGCCTTATCTCCCTCTTTTCCCTTATAGAAACTCTCTATTCTAGACAAATTGGTCTACTCGTTATTTCCCACATACTTGTTTATCTGTCCTTGCTCTTACCTGGAATACCCTCCCTTCTGTCTCTTAAGCAATTTAAGTTCTTTCACTAACCAAATGAAGTTCCATCTTCTTCATGAAAACTTCTTGGACCGTCTCAAGATCAGCCCAAGGGATCATTTTACTGAACTACCATTCATTTGGCAGTTATCATATTTTATCTTACATTGCTTTAATTTCTGCATCTATTTTATATAAGCCTTTCAATGTTAGAAACTGAGTTTTATATCTCTTTATATGCTAAGAGTATGCTACATGAGTCATCATTGAGAGTCTAGACTCTCAATAAATATATGTTAATGGTGATTCGATAATTAAGGCAGCTTAGGTGGTACAATGGACAGAAAACTGGACCTGGAATCAGGAAGATCTGAGTTAGGGGAAGATATTTCACTTATGCTTGCCTCAGTTTCCTCATCTGTAAAACGAGGATAATAATATCACCTACCTTTCAGAGTTGTGAGAATCAAATGAGATAATATTTATAAAGTACTTTACAAACTTTAAAGTGAAAATATACGTGCTATCAATTACTATTATTACTATCAATAAAATTGAATAATTGGTTTCATATGAATAACTGTGGCCTACAGTGTATCAAGTTGCCCTGACCAGATTCGTTGTTGTTTTTTTCCTTTCCACCTCAACTTACATTTCCTCCCATGTCTGTACTGTAGGAATCTTTAGAGAAATCAGGCTACCTACTGAAAATGGATAGTCGGGTGAAGACATGGAAAAGACGCTGGTTTGTTCTAAGGCACCGACAAATCATGTACTACAAGTCCCCGGTATGTGGGTACTTTCCACAGGCAGTAGCCCACCTGCAGGAGGTGCCAAAGGGTGGGCAGCATGGGCTAGGATAGTGCAAGGCACATGGGGTGAGGGGAAGGAAAAGAAGTAAAAGGTCATCCCTCAGCCTGAACTTCAGCAAGCACCAAACCAGAGCCATGGAAGACAGCATTGAGAGGGAATATAACCCTGGGAGAAACCGGCATATTCACATTACAACCAGGAGACTCAGAATAGGATGCTGGGTCTGAGGGCCGTAAACCATGGCTTTTCCCAAGCTCCCTTTGGAACATTAGTCAGAGGATTCCTACTCCTTATTGTAGAAAGCCTAGCCTAGGCATGGGGTCCCCAGCACCGTACCTGTTCTCCTCACCCGAGACACTGACACCAGGAAAGTCTGTGTGACGTGTATATGTCAGAAGGTTACGAGTGGATGAAAAATGAGCTCTAGGTGGTTCAGGCAGCCGCGTCGCTACACCCTGCTCCTCTGCCATCCCATCCTACAGAGTGACGTGATCCAGAAGCCGCAAGGTCAAGTGGAACTGAACTCCCACTGCCACATTGTCCGGGGCGAGGGCGCGCAGACATTTCAGGTGAGTCTCGCTTATGTATAAACTTCTTCTGAAACAGGGCCCAGATGCTGAGGATAGGATGAAAAAGTGAGCCAAGAAGTAAGTGTGTCCATGTTAAGTAATCAAAGGATGTAGAGGAGATGCTAAGTTCGTATTTGACCAGAATTCCCATAACTCCTGGCTGTGAGAAGGCAGGAAAGAGAGAAAGAAACATGGAAAGGGAGAGGATGATGGTAAAAAATGGAAAAAGGATGGAGGAAGAGAGGGAGAGCATATAGAGAAAAGAGAAGGCTGAGAAGATGGGATGATAATAATAATAATAGTAATAAACACTGGGATCTGCAGATGCTTTTCCTCCATTATCCCACATCTTTCCCTTACAGCTCATCTCTGAGAAGAAAACTTATTACCTGACTGCAGATTCCCCCAATTTGCTGGAGGAGTGGATCCGGGTACTCCAAAGCTTGCTGAAGGTGCACGCCATTGGATCCCCAGGCCTGCCCCAGAGTGGGGCTAAACCCGTTGTGAGAGGCTGGCTGACCAAGGTATGAGTAGCGTTCATATTGTGAGCCTTCTGAAAGGACAGTGGAGATAGGATGGAAAGAGGCCAAAAAGAGTTATGGAATCCTGCCTCATATCCTATCCTAAAACAGTGAATAGAACACTGGACTGGAAATCAAGATAGCCTGAATTCAAAATTAGCCTCAAGATTCTGCTAACAAAAATGGTAATAATTACCCTACTTCCCTGGGTTATTGTGAAGAGAGAATGAGATATTTATAAAATGTTTTATAATTCTTAAAGTTCTGTATAAGTACTATTGTTATTCTATATGTCACCTTTTAATCAGAATCTCCATGTGCATTCTAGACCAATAATCGCAATGGTCAAGGTCATGGCACTGACCCCACAGAGAGCGTATGATCAGCCAGCTAGAAGGCTAAAAGATGGTTTGCATCTCAATCTCCCTACTCAAAGGGTTTGTCTCTAGTAGAACCACACCACCTCTTCATCCATTATTTTCAATATTATTTTCCCACACTACAGCCTCCCACTACTGGCTTTCTGCTGTTGTGTAAGCTCCCAGTCTCTTCACTTTCTCCTTGGCATTGGCTCTTCAGGGTATTTACAACCTGACACTTAGGCACTTGCACTAGCATGTGTAGGCAAAATGCTTGCTCCCAGCATACCCACACCCTGTCTGCAGATCACTTCCTAGCTGTCTGTGGCAAGTACCCCGGGGGGAAGGAACAGAAGGGACTCAATTGTTGCAATTCATTTTTGTGCAATAGAGTAAGTCACACAAGATGAGAAGGCATGAATGGATTTTTGATCATCACTCAGATTTCACTTGATGATCTTTCTACCTCAAACCTACACCTTTTCTAAATTTCCCTATTTGTGTTAAAGGTGCCACCATCCTTCCAGTCACCCAGGTTTGAAACTTTGGTAGCATCCTCCCTTCCTCATTCCCATTTATACAGGGTATCCAGTCACCATGTGTACCAATCAGATGCCACACCTTGCTGTTTCTACTTCCAATCTCTCCAAATAAATCTCTCAAATTCAAGCCCTTTTCTTCAAACACAGACACCACAACTAATTCAGATCATCTTCACCTCTTGTCTAAGCTACTGAAATAGCCTCCTCATCCGTTTTCCTTACTTAGGTCTCATTCCACTCCACTCCATCCTCTACACAGTTGTCCAAGTGACTTTTCCCAAAGTCCAAGTCCAAGCACATACAGTCCTTACTCAGTAAGTTCCAGTGGTTCCCTGTGAGTTCTGGAAATAGCCCTTGTTGAAGTGGGAAACTTTCGGGCCTTTTTAAATTAAGGTCTTTAACAGGTTTCAGTTTGCCTGAGGCAATGACCTTTCAGAGGTTAAGGCAAAGAATAAGGTAAGAACAGAGGCAAAGAATGGCCTCTTTTACCTAGTCAAAAAAAAAAAAAAAAATCCCATCTGGAAGGGGAAATCTCACAGTTTCTGGCCAAAACAAACATTTGCTGTTTACATTCACACTGAGTCAGTCAATCCCTAAATAATGACCAGGTTGAGACTTGATCTGGGATCTTTGCTGAGCAATCTCTGAGAGCCAAAGTAATGGGTTTAAGGATTGGTCCTTAAGAAAGAAATCAAGCTGAGAAACCCCAAGATATTTTGGGAAGTTTCAGTGATACAAAAAAAAAAATTACATTGCTTTGGGCAGAGCACCTACAGGAAAAAATAAGATACACTCGATGTGTTAGAGAGAGAGAGACAGAGAGAGAAGAAAGGAGGGAGAGAAGGAGGAAAACAGAGGAAGGGAAGAATAAAGAGGAGAAGCAGGCCCTCATCTCCCTGCCTGTTAATCCCAGGGCACAGAACAGAAGGAAGAAGAGCTATGTTGCCCAACTGATTAGTTCAGTTGAGTCACCAGTGAGCCAGTTCTACTCACATAAGTTGTTGTTTGTACTTTGTTCAACAAAAATATACACAGGATAAAATCGAGGGCAGCCTTGGGCATTATAATTAAGGAAGGAGCAGAGGAAAGGGCTTCTTGCAGAATGTGGAACTGTAGCTGAGACTTGAAGGAAATCAGAGACTGGGGAGCTGAGGAAGGAGAGAATTCGGGACATGGGGAATAGATAAGTGAAGTGGCTTGTGAGGGGAACAGCAAAGAGAATAGTGTCACTGGCTCACAGTGTATATAGAAGGGAGTAAGATGTTAAAGGACTGGATAGGTGGGAGGGAATCATCATAAAGGACTTTTAAAACCAAGCAAAGCATTTTGATCCTGGAAGTGATATTGCGTTTATTGAGTAAGGGGGCAACACACAGCTGAACAGAGAAAGACTTGAGTCTCTTGAAGAGAGCAAAGACACAAGATAAGGAAACCAACCAGTAGCGAACCAGTTCTAGCCATGGTAGTTATAGATCTCAAAAATTAGGATTCTGATGCTGAGCAAAACAAGCAGAATCAGGAATACATCATACACAATATCAGCAAGAATGTGCCAAGATCAGTGATTCAGTGATCCAAGGCAACCCCGATAGACTTTGGACAGAAAATGCCATCTGCATCCAGAAAAAGAACTAAGGAGACTGGATGTAAATTAACACATGTTATGTTCACTTCTTTTTTCTGGTTTTTTTTTTTTAATCTCTCCCACATTTTTTCACTTTATGCTCTGATTTTTCTCTCCCAACATGATTCATAAAGCAATGTGCATTAAAAATACCCGTTTCCTAGAAATTTACTAGAAAGAAAAAAAAAAAAGAATTAGGATTGCTTTCTGAAACCCCTTTTGTAGGCAACAACTGATTTTCAAGTAAAGGAACAGAAAGGAATTTCTTATATTTTTCCCTTAGATTACTAAGGATTGAGCTCTTCCCATGCAACTTTCTAGATCAATTAAAATAGAAAGCAAGATACGAGGACCACAAGCAAGCAACTTGTTCTATTTGTGTGTCTTCTTTTGTACCTCACCAGGTAAAACACGGTCATTCCAAACTGGTCTGGTGTTCTTTGATTGGAAGAACTTTCTACTACTATCGAAGCCATGAGGACAAGGTATTTTACTCAATACAATAATAGTTTGCTATATATTTTTCTTTCCCCCTCACTTTGGGGACCAGCATCCATTCCTCTGTTTCTTCAAAAATAAAAATGAGACTCCTGAATTTCTTTGGATCCATAGCTTTCTGGTAGTCCCTGATAAATCTGATCTGTCCTTTCAGACAAATTGGCTCAATCCACCAATGATTTCTGCCTATGCAGCTTTGTATTTTCCCACTTGAACATCAGTCTGCCTTCCGCACTCTTGAGCCAGACATTCCCATCTTCGTTTTCCTGGCCCTCATTTCCCTCCCTGTTAATCCCAGGACATAGGAAGGGGAATGGCTCCAACTCCCTCTTTCATTAATGGTGTCTGTCCCTAGTATCCTCTGGGCTGCTTGCCTATTCGGGGAGCACTTATAGAAGAGGTGGATCGTTCCTGTGATTCAGATGAAGACTATGAGGGCACTGGAGGAATGAGAAGGCTTCTCTCTTCCCACTGCACCCTGGTGATCCACCCACCAGAACACAGTCCTACCTATCTCCTCATTGGTTCCAAGCATGAAAAGGTAGGGCAGGGAGTGGGATGAAGGAGGGCCACCAAAAAAAAAGAACTAAGACTGGTGATTTCACTCTTCTCTTTTCCCTCAACCTGAAATTTAGGAAGTTTGGCTTTGTTTCTTTCCCCTTTGCCTCTGCACCTAAACTTTGGTGACTGATAGATATAGAATTCCTCTTAGAAGCCCTTGAAATAGCACCCTCAAAGAAGGATGACCCTATTCATTTGGGGGCATGAAAAGGAGCCACGTGTTTGAAAAATCTAAGTTTTTCCTTCTCTATTTGGTTGTTATTTATTGCCAAGTGTCCTTATGCCTTTAGTGGACTTGAGCAAGAACCTGAATTGGGCTTTTGTTTTGTTTTGTTTCAGCCTTTTTTTTTTATCCATAACATTTAACACAGTGTCTGGCATCCTATGATTGCTAAATATATGCTTTTTGGAAGCATCAGCTAACTCTTCTTCACTTCTAGGACACGTGGCTTTACCACCTCACAGTGGTTGCAGGCAGTAATAGTGCCAAGGTAGGCACTGCCTATGAGCAGCTCATTGGAAAACTGATGGATGAAGAGGGGGACCCAGGTAAGCAGCATCCCACAGGCTAGGAGTGGGTGGATGACTTTGTGAGATTGGTTAGGCAGCAATAATGTGAGTCATTCCTTTGCCTGGTCATTAAGGAAAATATATCCTTAACTCCAGAGCGCCCACCTCTTAGCCCTGGGTCAGAACTGGGATGACCTGCTCTTTGACTCCTGGAGAGTTTCTCAGAATAAGATGTTTTTCATTTACGTGATGGAAGGTTTACTCTGTTTAGCCTTCAGCTTTACAGGCAGGATAAAGGGTTGATGAATGATGAAAGTGACCAGTTAATCTGTAGCTAAATAAAATCCAAGATGGAAGCAGGGTTGACCTGAGGTTCATATATGAGGTTCATTAATATGATTACTGCTTTGTGTTCTTTCTTTCTCCTTTTTTTCTCTCTCTCTATTTCCCTCCCTTTCTCTTTCTCTCTGTCTCTCTCCTCTCTTTCTCTTTATCTCTTTTCTCTCCTTTCTCTCTCTCATCTTTTTCTTCACTTCCCCTTTCTCCCCTCCTCTTTCTCTCCTGTCTCTGTCTCCCTTCCTCCCTCTTCTCTTCTTCTTCTCTCTCTCCCTGTCTCCTTCTTTCCTCTCTCTTTCCTTCCTTCCTTCCTCATTTTCTCTATCACTCTCTTCCTTTCTTTCCCACTCTTTCCTCTCTGTCTTTCTCTCTCTCTCCTTCTCTTTCTGTATCTCCTTCCCTCCCTCTCTTCTCGCCCTCTTTTGTTTCCTTTTTTCCTTCTCTCTACCATACAATCCAGAGCATGACATCTGTGTGTGCAGTAATTGGGAATTGAGATTGCTTTATCTTTGGAGTTGTATCCCCAGTATTCATACGTGTATAAAGATTTATAAAAATGATTATATATTATATACACATCCTTCATAAGCCATAATGATGAATTCAGTGCCATTTGTGTGTCCCAGGACAATTCCTACCCTTGTTCTCCCTTCAAGGGAGATGAAGGCTCCAGGATGTTGGATAAGGTTTCTCCTGCCTCTGGTGGTAACTGACACTACCTCTGATGCTGTGCTCCTATCAGGTTCCCCTTTGTGGAGACACCCCATGCTGTGCTACAGTAAAGATGGGCTTTGTACCTCCCTCACCACCCTGCCCTCAGAAGCCCTGCAGACGGAGGCCCTCAAGCTCTTTAAGGTAATTAATCAAGCAGCTTGTGCCATCACCCCTGATCTTTATCTTGCACAAGGTGTCCTGAACAGTAGTAAAAGGCAGTCCTCTCAAGCTATAACTATATGTAGCCAGGACACTGGTGTTCTTGTGAAACTAGCACACAGGTTGGAAGAGCCTGGAGAAATGGAGGCTTTATAGTCTTACCCTCCTCTTTGAGGATAGAAGCCCCATTTTCACTACTGAGAAAGGATCTTTATTAAAGGAGGAAACAGCGGAAATATTATTAATGAGGCCCTAGAAAAACACAAAGCCTTTTTAACAATGAAACATAAATGGTTCCCTGCTAAAATGCAACTTTGCCTTCCCTTTTCTGTTGTGACATATAAGTCCCATTCTATTGATTCTTAGTTCTTTTACAATTATAGAACCAGTCAAATTAAAACTGTGAGAATATGAAGTGGAGAATCTCTCCTTTTTACAAAGCTTCCAGTGGAAGTTAACTGAATTCCGGTGCAATGGGCCATTGTTGTTCATTTGTTTTTCAGTCATGTCCTAATCTTTATGACCTTATTTGGGGTTTTCTTGGCAAAGGTCCTGAAGGGGTTTGCCTTCTCCAGCTCATTTTACAGATGAGGAAACTAAAACAACAGGACTAAGTGATTTACCCAAGGTTATACAACTATTAAGTGTCTGGGGTTGGACTTGAACCCAGGAACACTTGGTTCTGATGCCAGACTTGGCATTCTAACCACCGTGCCACCCAGGGGTCAAGTAAGTGCTGAGCCTGGAGTCAGGAAGTTCAAATTTCAGAGCTATGTGAAGCTGGGCGAACCACCAATTCTGTTTAACTTTTCCCATTGGGGGATAATAGTAGCACTGTCCCAGGGTGGCTATGAGGATCAAATGAGCTATTATTTGTAAATCATACACCACAGTGAGAGCACATAGGAGACACTTTGGAAACATTTTCTTCCTTCCTTCCTTTTTTTATCTTCTCTTCATCAATTTCCTTTCTTCCTTTTCTCTTTTCTTTTTTTCTTCCTTCTGTCCTCATAAAAACCCTCTCTTCTTTCAAGATATAGCTCTGGCATTATCTTAGCCCTTCCTGATTTTCTCAGTGGCTAATGTCCTCCCTTGAATGCTACCTTGGGTCTGTATTCTCTTTATATTTATTGTTTACATACATGTACATGGCATTATTGCCTTCCCCATTATAATGTAAGCTGCTTTCAAGTAGGGATTGTTCAGTTTAATGTATTTGTATCCCTAGCACCTAGAATAGCGACTGCTACATATTAGGTGCTTAATAAGTTTGTTGGTTGATTGAAAGAGGAAGAAACCAGTCCAAAACGCCCTAGACCTTTCCTGGAGAGTCTCACCCAGCACGTTCCCTTAGTAAAAGTGAGCCCATCCTAGACCATTTCTGCTAAAATACTCCAAGTAGTACTATGCCTTGTTGGCCCCTGTTTGCTTCCTTGGTGAAAAGTGTTATTTTTTTTTTTTTCCATTTGAAAGGCAGAGGACCTGAGACACATAAAGAATATTACTTGTTCAGCAATAGCACAGAGGAAGCTAAAAGAGATACCAGAAATAACTTTTTTTTTTTTTTTTTTTGTCTCTGGCCAATAGTGGGAAGGCCGCTTCTTGCACTGCCCCTAAATCCCTTCTATCCTTCCCCTTCTCCTTTGTCTCAGCCTTTAACAATGAACCACCATTCCTCCTTTGGGAAAGAACTATAAGCGTGTACTTGATTCTTGATTCTCCTATTCAGTCTCAAGACTTGTGGGGAAGTGCAGCCCACCTTACTTATTCCTCCCAGAGGAATCAGAGAGATTGTTTCTGCTGCCTCAAACTTCAGAGGTGGAACCTATCCCCATGAGCCTCAGTCACTTAGCAGCCTGGCCACCAGGGCTTTGGATGCCAAGAAGGATCAAAAGGGGGAGAGGCAGCTAGGTGGCGCAGTGGATAAAGCACCAGCCCTGAACTCAGGAGGACCAGAGTTCAAATCTGGTCTCAGACACTCAACACTTCCTAGCGGTGTGACCCTGGGCAAGTCACTTAACCCTAGCCTCAGGGGAAAAAAAAGGCATGGGGGATTTGCTTCTCATTCTCAGTTAATAAGCATTTATTAAGCACATTATGTACCAGACTATATGCTAACTACTGTGGACCCAAAGAAAGGCAAAAAAAAATTCCCCCAAAACCTAAATCCACCCCAAAAACAGCCCCTGCCCTCAAAGAGCATTCATTGAGGAGGAGAAAACACGAATAATTAAGTATATAATACAGAGAGAGAATAGATGTTTATTTGCTTCCAACTTTTCTTTCACAGTCCTGCCAACTGTTCATCAATGTACCTGTAGAGGCTGCCTCTGTGGACTACCACGTGTCACTGGCCCAAACAGCTCTGCAGGTGTGCCTGGTTCACCCAGAGCTGCAGAGTGAGCTCTACTGCCAGCTCATCAAGCAGACCAGCTGCCACCCCCCACAGAGACATTCATTCTTGCAGGTGAGTGTATGTGGCGTGGGGGAGCTACAGCCTCACGAGAGCACTGGATGGGCTCCCCAACCCCCACCAAGCCAACTCTTCCCAGTGGTGAGGCGTGCCCGTGGGAAGGTAGGAGAGATGAAGAAGGGAGGACAGGAGCAGGAGATCCTTTCAGCTACACCAACCAATGGGGGTTACCCAAACTGATGATCACCTCTCTGAGTCACATCTTCCAGGGCGGGGGTAGGGTCCCATCTTCGTCCTTAATTCCCTCTGAAGGCTCTAGATTGTTAGTTAGACCCCAGCAAGGCAAAGGACAGTTAGACCCTGCACTCACTTCTCGGTGCCTGGTTTCCCTTGGCAGTGCTGGCAACTCCTGGCTCTGTGTGCTCCCCTTTTTCTGCCTCAACATCACTTCCTCTGGTACTTCAAACAGCAGCTCCAGCGCCATGCAGACCCCAGGTGAATAGATAGCATTTCCCTTACCCTTGGTCTCTCTCCCTTCCTCCCTCTAGCTCTAACACAGAATACAGTGGATTTAAGAGGGAAGGAGGGAATACTATGGAAAAAAATTTCCCTACCCTCTGATTTATTGAAAGATTTGTACATGTGGATCAGTGGTACCAAATTCAAATAGGAATGGATCCCTGCTGGGCAGCATTTTAACTTAGAAAACCACAATTTCGCCTAAATTATCTATATTGTATTTTTATTTCTTCATTTCAATTTCTTCATCTGAAAATTGTCTGTTCATGTCCTTTGACCATTTATCCTGATCACATTTTAATCTAGTTCCAGCATACTGGGGGTGGTGGTGTTGTAGGCTGTAAATTTGACACTCTGACACAAACTCCACATAAAGAGCTAGATGTACCTTAATTTCTTTATACACCTATTGCAAGCACATCTATATCCACAAACATTCATTTGAGGGACTTACCCATAATTATAAAGTCTTTCTAAAGACACCAAAAGCTTTTATTTTTTAAAAATTAGTCCCATTCTGGAAAGACTCAGCTACAAATCAGATCTTAGCTCTTCTTTAATCAAGTTGGGCACCAAAATATAATGTTCTTTTGGTTTGGTTTTCTTGGGGTCTCTGGAGCAGCCTTCTTTTCAGTTCAATAATCACCAGAAGAGTAGCCAGGGGCTAAAGTCCAAATCCCTTATTAACTCCTTGCCTGATGCTGGGCAGCTTTCTGGACAGCCTCTTAGTCTGGCCTTGGTCTTAGTGGGGGAAGTGCAGGAGGCCAGGCCAGCCACCAGGAAGATTGAATTGAATTTCTCCCCTTGATTCTGAGAGCTTCAGCTCCTACCTCCAGTCCTTTGTCTTCTCTGCCTCTCCGAATCTCTGAATCCACCTGGCTGAGGCTCCTAGTTTATATGCTCTACACTGAGTATAAACTAATCATTATATCACTAGGAAACCATTATTGTTGTAAGATTAAATCAATCATACTGAACCATGCTAAACTAGATAACTATTGTCTCATCAATTCCTCTTAGTACCTTGTTTCACCTTCTGGCCCATAACAATACTAAATGAGTCCCAAACAATTTTTCTGAGCTTCCTGAATTTAGATTGGGTTGTCCTTACTTTTCCTCTTTTCCTACTGACTCTTCTGGCTGGGTGGCTGCCAGTGGATCGGGAGATTATCTGTGCTATAAACATAGCGTGTGTATTCTGAGTGATAGCTGGAAGACAGAGAGGAGTTAGGTTCTCCTGGGAATTTCAGCTCATGGACCAGTGCTGAAGGTTGATAGGGCCTAAGTGTGGTGGGTCCTTAGTAGTAGTTCCATCCTAAGGTGAATTAAACCTTGTGGCTCCCCTGAGCATCCAGATGTTGAAGAATCCAGAGCAATTCTCTTAAGGTCCTTAAAATTAATTGATAAACATTTATTAAGTTCTTACTATATGCCAGGCAATGTCCTAAGCCCTTGAGACACAACAAAGGCAAAAACAGTCCATTTTCAAGGAGCTCACAGTTTAACAAGAGAAACCCGCAAATAGCTATGTACAAATAAGATACGTACAGGATAAACTGGAAATAATCAACAGAGGGAAGGCACCAGAATTAAGGGGATCAGGAAAGGTTTTCTATATAGAAGGTAGAATTTTATCTGGGACTTAAAAGACAGACTGGAGTGAAGAGACACTTTTGGCAGGGAATGAAAGGAGTTCTACCTCTCAAGGACAGTACAACTTTGCAGGCCTGCAGGCAACATACCGTGATGCAGTATCATTCAAACTCCAACATGACAGGGATGTGTGTGAGCTCCAGTGGTCTCTCTCTTTTCTGTTTAGAAGTGAAACTGGCCAATATGCCACTTACTGCCAGCGAGCTGTGCAGCGGACCCTGGAGGCCGGGGAGCGGGAAGCCAAGCCATCTCGCCTGGAAGTCGTGTCCATCCTGCTGCGCAACCCCTACCACCACTCCCTGCCCTTCAGCATCCCCGTGCACTTTGTCAATGGAACCTACCAGGTGAGACAAGCACTCCAAGTCTTCCAACCTTGTCCTCTGGACCTATTTTGTTGTTGTTCAGTCATGTCACACTCTTCGTGACCCGGTGGACCATAACATCCAAGTGGTTTCCTTGGCAAAAAATATTGAGTGATTTGCCATCAATGGATTAAGTGATTTAATTATCACTTGGTTAAGTTATCAGGTAGTTAAGTGATTTGCCCAGGATCATATAGCTAGTTAATGTCTGAGGCTAGATTTGACCTCAGGTTTTCCTGACTCCAAATCCAGTGCTCCTTAATATTCTTAATAACTTACTACTCCATGGGAAACTGTTTCTGGCCTGAGCAGATGTTTATTCAGCCTCCTGGGAAAGCATACCCCTTTATTTGACTGGTTTGGAAAAGACAAATTCACAACTAAAATTAGCTTGGCATGGGGGTGGAGGTGGGGGGAGAGAGGGAAAGAATGGAACCAATTTTTTTCTAAATCCTTTTACGTATATGAAGGTAGAGGTTATCTTCTTGACACTTTTGTACAAAGGGGGAAACCAAGGAACAAGGAAAGCATTGCTCAAGGTCATATAGCAAAGAAATATAATAGAATGGTGCATAGAGAGTTAGCCTGAGAGACAGGAAGAATTGGATTTAAGCTCTGTTTCAGAATATCGTTGGCTGTCTAGCCCTCTCAGATTTTCCCTCCTGCACCCCCAGGGTCACAGAGAAGAAACTGATTTGTATTGATGAGGGGAGTTCTCCACTAAGAGATCCCTATATTGATGACATCACAGGTCCACTCAACTCCCATCCCTAGGGAAAAAAGTCACAAAGCAGATACATGCTAGTGATGTGGCAAATGATGGGGTTGTTGTAAGCATCAAATGATGTTATTTAAAAGAGCACAAATATTGGGGTTCGGTCATGTGAAAAAGTCCCAATGGCCATTCTCTTTGGCAAAAGATAGGTTTATTTAGGAGAAGAGATTATAGACGAAATGAAGAGATACAACAAACACCAGGAATGGCAAATGAGAAATAGAGTGAAAGAGCATAAAGTTAGCAAGAAAGGGGTTTTTAACAATTAATGATGGAAAGAGCAAGTTCCCTACTGGAACCCTCAATTAGCCAGGAGAAAGAAAATACCCACATGAGGCTGGGGCAAGCCCTTAGCTGGCAGAATAAACCCTAAAAGGGATTTAGGCACCCCAAAAGAGTTAGTTAGCTATAAGGAGAAATACCATAGTAGGGGGATGAGAAAGACACTACGTAACTGAGTGTTGTGGTACACTGATCCAAAGGGGTTTCAACAAAAATGGCATGGGCCATAAGCAGATTTATAGGGAAAATTTAATATGAGACATGACTGGGATTTCTGACAGGACATGGCTGGGCTGCCCACAACTTCCACAGAGGGAGTAAACTGGTTAAGCTACACTCATCTTTCTCAGAGCCTTTTCCCTACCTGCTCCAGGGAACAATTCTACCAATGCTCCAGTTTCTCTCTGCCAACTGCACCCAGCTACCGAGAACTTCATCACTAGAATTTTATGTTTTATCAGTAGAATAAAGCTGACTATACCTAGGCATTCTTCTCTCTGTACAAAAACAAACAAACCAATTTTTCTCTGGCCCTTCAACAAATCTTCTCATGTCTTACCTTAGACCTCTTCCATTGCTTTCCGTTATACTGAGAAATATTTGTCCTCTCAGGTGATAGGTTTTGATGGCTCCTCCACGGTGGATGAGTTCCTCCATCAGCTGAACCAAGAAATGGGAATGAGAAAGGTATCCCACTCTGGCTTTTCACTCTTCACAGATGATCCTTCTGGCAAGGACTTGGAACACTACTTACAAGGAAGCATTAAGGTGATTTCATGCCTCCACATAAAGCCATTGACAGAACTCCCTGTGCATAGTCACTTCATTAAAGATATTGATTATGCAAGGAGAATTATTTCACTGGCCATAAAATCAAGTTATGTCAACAAGCATCTATTAAGCACTTTCTCTATACCAGGCATTGAGCCACAGCACTGGGAATTACAAATTACAATTGCCATCAAGGAGCTTACATTCTAACAGGGGAAGACAATACATAAAAGGAATCTAAAAGGGAAAGGGAAGGCATAAAAGATATTGGAGGAGGGGGAAGAATGTAGGGAAAGTCCAAAAAGAAAGTGAAGAGAACATATCCTAAAGAAGAATGGAGATTTGGTTAGTTTGGTTTTTGTTGTACAGTTGTTTCAGTCCTGAATGAAATTTTCTGATCGCATTTGGGGTCTTCTTGGCAAAGAGACTAAAGTAGTTTGCCATTTCCCTCTCTAGCTCATTTTACAGATGAGGTGATAGTACTTTACATATTACAGAGCACTCTACAGAGCATTGTGACAATTTGATCCACACAGTTGTGCTGTGAGATGCCTGGCACAAATAATGTCACTTACATTTTACAGATAAGTAAACTAAGATTTAAGAAGGTTAAGGTTACTTGCCCAAGGTCTCAGTGACAGTGTCAGAGTTGGACACATCTGATTCCATGTCCAGTCCTCTCTTTTTTCCACACCATGACAATGACATTGCCTCATTGCATATGCAGCACCCACAATCCCTAAAGTTCCCTTATTAAATATTGAGGTTCCTTTTGAAACCAAATGTCTTTGGATGGGATCCAAGAAGCACCTGCTTCGGATTATATGACAATAGTTGATAAGGCAAGTCTCATGAATTTGTTTCTTTGACTAGGTCCTTTAAGGTACATAAAAGGCTGAACACTGGTTTTCTATATTCTTTAAGACAATTTTTTGTTGCCCACTTCTGAAAATGATTTCCTGCCTTCATTGTAACCTTTTCCTATCCACATAGTAAATATAGAATGCAATCAATTAATTCTTTAACAATCCTTTGTTAAGTATTGACTAAGTGCTAGGCACACAGCATAGCAAAGACATAAAATGAAAAAGTCCCAAATCTCAATAAGCTTATATTCTATCCGAAAAAACATATACATTACACTTACAAGGAATTCCAACTCCAGGTAATAGGAAGAACAATCACTAGCAGTTGGGGGAATTAAGCAAGACTTTGAACAGAATTGGTGCTTGAGCTGAGTCTTGAAGGAAGTGAAACATTCTATGAGACAAAAATGAAGATAGAGTCTTCCAGATGTAGAGACATGGAGGTGGGAGACGTTGAGTATGAGGTACAAAGAGAAGACCAATTCATATGGATAGTGATGTAGAGAAAAGGATGTAATATGCCAGAAAAACTGAAATGAAATTGGGGCTGAATTATGTATGAAGGACTTTAAAGCCAAACAAAGGAGTTTATATTTCATCCCAGAGACAAATGTGTGTCATTGGAGTTTGTTGAGTAGGGGAGAGATATAAATCTGTGCTTTTAGAACATCATTGGGACAACATAGTGGAATGGTGAAAACTTAAAGAAACCAAACAGACCATTACAATAGTTGAAGCAAAAAGTGATGGGGGCCTAAGCTAAGATGGTAGATGTATTAGGAAAAAGGATCCATTGTGAAAAACATGGAGGCAGGAAACACCAAGATTTGGCAACTAATACTATCTATGTAGTAAGGAAAAGTGAGAAATTAGGGCTAATGTTGAGACTGCAAACATAGGAGACTTGAAGAATGGTGGTGCCCTTGACAAATAAAGAAATTTGGTAAAAACAGTGGGCAGCTAGTAACCTATTTATTGAACAACCAGAAAGAAAGTAATTAGGTGGGACTTTGGAATCTGCACTACTGTACCTGGAAAACTCAGTATTGTTCTAAGGCTATAAAATGAGGAGATATATACACACATATATGTATGTATATATATGGATAATATAAATATGAGGACATTTTCTGACTGAAATCTACACCATCAGATACTCTTCTCTTTTCTATATCAATCCAATCAACATTCATGGCTCCCTTCTAGAGATTTCCAGCAGATAAAATCCTTCAGGGCTTTGAGGAATAGCAGCTGATACTCCAGGGTTAGCACACAATTTATTTTACAGTTCTGCTCATCCTTCTGAGCTCTAGTTCTTGGCTCAGGCTAGGGCTAATCACATAGGAGATACCCAGTAAGCCTTTGGTAATGGGTAAGGTAGTACTTAATTGAAAGGAAATGGCCATTTAGAATATCTTCAGGGGTCTTTCTGAGTTCCCCTTCACAAAATCACCTTTCTCTATTATTCTTCCTCAAGATCTGTGATGCCATTTCCAAGTGGGAACAATCTCTGAGAGAGCTTCATCCTAGGAAGTCTGAGGGCAGCAACCGGATTGTGAAGCTGATTTACAAGAACAGGTCCTGAACACTGATGATGGGATGGGACATAAATATTACACAAGGGACTCAACTGTACAGCCTTTCATTGCCATCATGAGCTTGTTCCCTCTCTAACTGATCAAAATGTTTTCTATTCTACAAAGTGGGGAAAGGGCCCAAGCTCTACGCATTGCTTAACCTTCAGCTTTGTCCCAGACTCTCTCTGTGACTTTCCCTCTTTGGTTTTACTTCTTATTTGATCAGGAAAAGAGCAAAAACTAATCTCATTGAAGGAGTTTGTTTTACCATATAAAGGGGAAGCTTTCCATTGGCACTAAGAGTTTAAGACTGTGAATTGAACAAGTAGCTCCTCCATCCAATTCAAGTGACAAGTACAGACATTCTTAGAAGTATATAACTTAACTATACAGCATGGTTAGACAAACAATTCCTTTCCAGGAATCATCTCCCAATAAAATAATAAATTTCCATTGACCTAACATCTCCACTGTGCTTAATTCATCTAACTCACTGATGTTAGGTCATAGTATCTAGTTACTCTAGTAATCTAGTGGGATTAAATCCAAGGAAGTTTTGAGGACCCCAAAGGACCTTCTTTCCATGTGTTACTATTGGTATGAACTCATGTCATGATCCTTTTTTCTATGGCACACTTCATAACAATTTTCTGTGGAAAAGGTCATGATGACAA
This sequence comes from Sminthopsis crassicaudata, assembly GCF_048593235.1. Classification (NCBI taxonomy): domain Eukaryota; kingdom Metazoa; phylum Chordata; class Mammalia; order Dasyuromorphia; family Dasyuridae; genus Sminthopsis; species Sminthopsis crassicaudata. The sequence continues at coordinate 334,937,844 of NC_133618.1, forward strand.
AAGCCTTCTTCTTCAAAACAACCCTAAGAAAATTAAATCCTTATTGCTCCCTGTTCAGTATCTATATTGATTTCTCTTTATATTGTCCTTGAGTCAAGACTTCCATGTGCTCTCTGCTTCTTGAAGGCTTTATTTCCGGAATCAGGTTAAGGGAGAAACAGAGCAGGAGCGGCTTCTGCTTGCCTTCCAAGTCAGCAATGAGATCACTGCAGGGAGATTCCCGGTTAACAAGGAACTAGCTCTTGAGATGGCTGCCTTGATGGCCCAGGTAAGTGATCTGCCATCAGCTGAGTGACATACCTCTGATACTAGGGTCCAAAAGAGACTGGATGACTTACTATTACTTCTTAACAAACCTTTCCTTCTTCCTACGAACACTCTTGTGGCCCTAATTGAGGCCTAATGCTTGTATACTTTCTACACAGATGGAATATGGGGATTTGGAGAAGTCTAACCTTCCTGGTCCTGTGGGAACAGCTCCGGCCAAGGTTCAACATCTCCTCCAATTGGTCCTAGATAGGTTCTACCCCAAAAGATATAAATGTGGCGCCCCTTCTGAACAGCTGAGGTAGGATGGGCAGTAGCTCAGCATGATATAGGAGGTGGTATAGGGAGGAGATGTTCTGGTGGTAGCAAAGGCTGCCCCATAAATCTTGCATCTGGCTCCTTCATTGAGGAGTTTTCTTCCCCTCCCTTTCCATAGGTACTTGGCAGAGACACTAGCTTCAAAATGGACAACACTGCAAGGCTGTTCTTCCGCTGAGTGCATCCGTATCTACTTAACTGTGGCTCGGAAGTGGTCCCTGTTTGGTGCTAAACTCTTTGCTGCTCAGGTGTGTGTCAGTGATTCCTAAAAAACATATGTAATACCACAATAGATGGGGAACCTCCAAGACCCTCCTAGAGCTTCCTTCTTTTTCAGCTGCTTAGATTTGACCTGGTTTAGCTTCATCCCTGATCCCACTACTAGAACTGGTATCAGTGGAACCTGAATTGGAATTCTGGACTTTGTACCTACTCTTAGAAGGGTGCCTGCCCCCTCTTCTTTCCAAGTTTCAGTTTCTTTATAAAATGAGCATGTTGGACTAGATTGAAGATCACAAGGTCATGATGGTAATTTGATATTGGGGAATGTAACCCACAGTGATGCTTCTCCACTAGAAGTCACTAGTGCACCATCTCATTTCTAATGAGACCCTTTTTTGCTGTGGCCCATTTCTCTGCCTTTCTTTCCCTTCCCTCACTGCTCTGATCATTCCTGACTAGATTAAAGTTAAGTAATAAACTCATTCACAGTAAAATGCTAGTGACCTCTTACACCCCATGGAATATTTTTAAAATGCAATCTAGAGAGATTATGAATCTTTAACAAGCCTTGCACATGAAGGAGTTTGTTTGCCCTCTTGGACAAGTTCCTTAAGGAACTATTTACTTCAGTTTCATCTAAAAAAAGTCCAGTTTCATCATGTGGCATAGCTTGAATCTATTATCACAGACTTAATAGCATCTTATTCTTGTGAGTCAAGAAGATAATCTTGAATACTAGAAACTCTTCCCATCCCTCCTCCCTAAGAATTCGATAGGACACAGAGCTCATAGAATTTCAGGGTTTTTTTCCCCCATTTCACTCCCTACCCCTCTTCCTGTATTTCCATCAACACCCCTAAGACAAGTTGATGAAAGTCAAATATCTGCATCTTCTTGATAGGGCTAACTCTGGGACTAACAAAAATTCTGTTACCACAAGAAGAGAAACTGATCCAATAACAACATTCATTGATACATCCATATATGAAGTACTCAGCTCTTCAAAAAGACCCAATATATTGATCAGGATACCCAAGCTACTGACCAAATTGTTTCTTATATCTCTAGACCACTCAACTTTCTACCAAGGGGAACATTCTGGTGTGGATTGCTGTGAATGAAGATGGTGTCAGTATCCTAGACCACAACACAATGGTATTGAGAAAAACAGATTTGCCCCCCAATTCCCTATACCCTTAGATACTACCTTTTTGTTTTCACCTCAGGCCTGAGTTTTGTCACTACAAATTCTTATGCTTCCATATGTAAATGCTTCCCTTATATGTGAAGTACAGGTTTTTAAAGTATAAATTTCCAGACTGTGATGAAATGATCCATAGTTAGCTGAGACCACTAGTGTCTAAAAAATATTTAGCATGTCACTGATTTCTAGATTGAAAGATGAGAAAAGGTCCCCACTGAATCTCTCATTCCCACCTACAACTGACTTCTTTCTATAGCAAATTCAAGCCACTTATCCCTATTCCTTGGTGATGACGTTTGGTGGATACCAGGATGATTTTATGATTGTGATCAGATCTGTTCCAGATAAGAGTTCTGGTAAAGGCAGCATTGAGAAGTTGATCTTCCAGATGGCACTTCATAAGGTAGGTATGAGCAGCTGCCAGTGCAATTTACTCTGAAGCTTTGTAAGTTCCATGAAGGAAAGGCTACAGCTTCATATTTTAGGGTAAATAAAATAGCTGGCATTTTGTGGCACTTTAGGGTTTATAAAATACTTAACACATATCATATAATTTGATTTTTACTATAGCCCAATGAAGTCATGAAAGTATGTTCATCCTTATTTTGCAGAACAGATGAAGATTAGCATGTCAGGACTTGACCAAAGTCACACACAGTTAATAAGTGGCAGAGCTAGAATTTTAACCCAGATCCCAATAAATTGTGCTACCATCCCTTCAAACTTTAAAACTTAGAAGAGAGACCAAGTTGCATTGGGTCAAAAGATGTCTCTATCTCCATCTAAATTTTATGGCTTCAGTGCAGGCAGTAATTCAGAATGTCCAAGTAGACTTGAACCTCTCCAGATTTTAGTTATTTTCCTTTCTGTTACATACATTAGCACATGCAGATAGTATATTTACTTGGAAATGTACGGTGTATAAAGTAACAGTAATATTGTAAGGTGATCAGTTGAGAATGACTTAGTTATTCTCAGTAATACGATGATCCAAGACAACTCTGAAGGACTTACGATGAAAAATTCTATCCATAGCCAGAGAAAGAACTAATGGTGTCTGAATATAGACTGAAGCATATTTTGCTTCTTTCTTCTTCCCAGATTGCAGAGTTGACATTTATGATGGCCAGCTATATGAACCACAGTTCCACAATCTCAGCTTCATCTCCAAATACACCTCCTATTCGACACCTCCAAGGAAAGGATGGAAAACAGTTCCTTGCCTCTGCCTCACAAAACACTAAAGGGCCAACGCTTCTATGAGCATCTTTCCTCCCCCTTTCTCCCCTCATTTTGTGCCTTTGGACTTGGTGACATCTTGGTGGGTCCCTGCTTCTACTATGTGCTAACTCCCATTCCATCCCTTATGCCTATTTCAAATTTTCACCAATTCTACAGGCACATGACAATATCTATGCAATCTATTGTATTCTGTTTCCCAAATCTAAACCCAAATGACAGAGGCCAAATACTAAGAGGGAACTCTTTTCACAAAATGGCCAGCCTCTGAATACAATTCTACCACACTTCCAAGAGAGGTCAGGATTCTGTGCAGATATCATCCAGAATCCAGGACACTGCCTTTGAAAAGAAAAATATCTCCTAAATCATACATATTCTCTGCATTCAGGGTTTTTTAATAGCAGCCAATTTTCCCCCACATTCAATTCATATCTGATGATACAAACTAACCTTTCCAGAGCTTATGGTGGAGGCCTAAAGCCTACCACCAAGAGGCTTTATTTCCATACTTATGAGGTAACAGGAGATGGGAAGAAAGAATGGCTTTCTTTCCTGTTTCTGGCAAGGAACACTACTCATTATCTCCCAACACTATCCAGACGAAGGAGACGAGGAACTGCAGAGAAGGACGATGGGTACACTCTTGCCCCAATGATAGGGAAAAGAAACTCAATCCCTTAAGTAGGAGTGAATACTTGCAGTGACTTGTGTGATAGTATATTGTTTCATGATGACGTCCTAACCTTGGTAGGGACTGAGGCTAATGAGCTGTACTCTAGACTATGGGCAAACTTCACTGTCCTACACTGTCTCCTCTGGTCTTGGTTTAATCAGTGGACCAAATGCTTTAAAAATAAGCAATCATTACTGTGCACAAAGAACTAACTGCACTGATTTCTTCCTGGTCTTTGAAGGTCCAAATAAATACACTATCTGCTTTTTTTGCAGCTTTGTTGAACTACTAAAGCTTGTGATCCTGATTGTATCCCTAAAGCCAAGTTCTGCTTTCTGTAGGCAGTCAGTTTAAGAGAAATATTAAGAATGCAGAATTAGCCAAGCTCACTGGAACATCTAAGTATATTTCATCTTAAAAAAAAAAAACAACTGTGAAAGAAAACAAAAGCTTCGTTCTTTTTTGTTTCCTATAACCAAATTCTCTTCACTGAGAACAAGGCAGATGATTGTTATTGGTTTCTATATTCCATCCAAAGCCAACAAGATAAAAATACCATCTTTCCAACATTTTGTAAGACTACAACTTCATTTCCTAACACCCAAGTAGACTTAACACTTATGAGGAAGAGAGCAGAGATAGCTGCATGGAAAAACAAATCTACCTAAATGTTTTGAACCCTGACATTGAAATACCAATCTCCTTCACGATGGATGGAGTTGGACCTAGTTTCTCTGAGAAGTTCTGGCTCTATAAAATCCCCCCCTATGAACTCTTAAGCTGGAAAGAACAAGATAATAAGCACTTTTTATTGTGTATTCAAATACAATATATAACTTCACTGTTCTTGTTCCTACCTCTTCCCTTCAATTAGGAAATGAAGATTCATCTGACATACCTTATTATAATCATCCTTCCAGGGCAGGTGTGGAAGGCTGAGCATATGTCCAATCTTAATTCATAATATCCTGAGCCCCTGCAAACAGGAATAATCTCGTCTGCAACAATAAGTAAAAAGTTGGTATTTCCAACAACCAAAAAAGGAATTATTTACGCTAGATTTTATGGATCTTTTCCCCATTTTTTTTTCCCTCCCTTGGAGTTTGTCAATACTCTGTTGTTTAGTCATTTTTCAGTTGTGTCTGACTCTTTGTGAATCCTTTTAGAGTTTTCTTGGAAAAGATACTAAAGTGGCTTGTCATTTCCTTCTCCACAATGCCATGCAAAATGAACCAATGCATATATTATTAATCTTACTATATAAAGTACTGGAAACACAAATGGAAAAGCAAAATAGTCCCCATTTTTAGGGTGCTCATATTCTAATGTGGGAAACAACACACATGGGAGATTTCTGCCACAAGTCAAATGGAAAGGCTCAGGGTATTCAGGATACAGTAGGTAAGCAGATAGCAATACATCTTTTAAAGTGTCATTTCTACCAATAAAACCTTGTATCTGATGTTAAACCATTTGACAATTCCAAGGACTTTAATGGCAAGTGTTCAGTAGTTGTGGTTACTGAAAAGATCAGAGCTGCATATTTGCAAAGATTGCTACCTTGAACAATGGTTGTGGGAGCTATGAATGAAGAAGGGTCAATGGTCAAGAGAGGTCCAGAGAATGGGGGAGGGGATGCTACTATTCTTTAAGTTTACCTTTCCACTAGAGGTAGTTGGCATTTTGTGTTGGTAATGATGGGGAATATAGCAGGTCATCTCCATAATGATTGCTGGAGCAATTTATTCAGTTCCTAACTTCCTTTGACTATAATTACATCCCCAGGGCCATGAGGACTCAAAAGAGAAAAATCTCCCTTAGAACCAATGTCTTTGATACTTCTGTTATTTGTATCTAATATCAGAACACCATACTTCACCTAGAAACAAGTCATTTCTCTGGAGCTCCCTGCATTACTTCTGGCAGTAGTAACGTAAATCACCGAAGAGTATATCGATCTACCAGAAAGACCACAAAGACAGTTGAAGCAGCTGTCTGTGAGGGAGCCAACTGATACAATATCTTGACAGGCACCATCATAAATTAATCTCACACAGATCATAGAAATTGTCAGAACCCATGGAGGTTCATGTCATTAAGTGACAATTCTTTCTTTTCTAGCCAAAACCTAAATGATTCTCCATTTTCCCCCTCAAATTCTTCTGTTGCTGACAGTTTTCTTAGTAGAGCTTATAAATCATTAGTCATAAGGTAAGCAGCATATGTACCAAGGAATCCTTGACGATATTGGGATAGACATCTTCCAAAAGGCAGTATGACTGACCCTCAATTTTAAGATGGGGAAACAAGATTGCACAGTGACTTGGCAGAACATGACTGTTGACTTCAAATATTATATGACAGGCTATTCTATAGAAGAGGGATTAGCCATGCTCTACTTGACAATGCAGAAGAAAGTTGGAGAAGCAGATTTTTAGCTCAATAAGGAAAGCTTTCTTAATATTTACAACTACATGAAACTGCAATGACCTGTTCTAAGAAGTAATGTTCCTTATCACTGAGTCTTCTGTGGACGACAACCTGAAGGGATTATTGCCTGGAATATAGTAAGCACTTATTAAGTGTTTTATTTGTTCATTTGGGTGAAGAGGGGGAAATTTCTTTTTCTTACATTTTTTTTAATTAAAGCTTTTCATTTACAAAGCATATGCATGGGTAATTTTTCCAACATTGACCCTTGCATAACTTTTTGTTCCAAATTTTCCCCTCCTTCCCCCCATCCCCTCCCCTAGCTGGCAGGTAGTCCCATACATGTTAAATATGTTGAAATATATGTTAGATCCTATATATATATATATATATATATATATATATATATATATATATATACACACACACATATTTATATATTTATCTTGTTGCACAAGAAAAATCAGAACAAGAAGAAAAAGAAAAAACTGAGAAAACAAAATGTAAGCAAATAACAACAGAGAGTGAGAATGCAATGTTGTGTTACACTCTGTTCCCATGGTTCTCTCTCTGGGTGTAAATGGCTCTCATCACTGAACAATTGAAACTGGTTTGAATCATCTCATTGTTGAAGTCTATCAGAACTGATCATCGTATAGTTGTCTTATTGCTATGTATAGTTATCTCCTTGTTTTGCTCATTTCACTTAGTATCAGTTCATGTAAGTCTCTCTAAGCCTGTCTGAAATCATCCTGCTGGACATTTCTTACAGAATAATAGTTTTCCACAGCATTCATATACCATATCTTGTTCAGCCATTCTCCAACTGATGGACATCCACTCAGTTTCTAGTTTCTTGCCACTACAAAAAAGGCTTCCACATTTTGCACATGTGGGTCCCTTTCCCTCCTTTAAGATTTCTCTGGGATATAAGCCCAGTAGAAACACAGCTGGATTAAAGAGTATGCACAGTTTGATAACTTTTTAAGCATAGTTCCAAATTGCTCTCCAGAATGGTTGGATCCATTCATAGTTTCACCAACAATGTATCAGCGCTGGGGGGGAATTTCTTTTGAGCTTCTGAAGTCCCTTCCAATTCTATGATTCTGTTGGAGGGGATGTGGGAAAACTGGGACACTAATACATTGTTGGTGGAGTTGTGAAAGAATCCAACCATTCTGGAGAGCAATTTGGAACTATGCCCAAAAAGTTATCAAACTGTGCATACCCTTTGATCCAGCATTGCTGCTATTGGGCTTATATCCCAAAGAAATACTGAGGAGGGGAAAGGGGCCTGTATGTGCCAAAATGTTTGTGGCAGCTCTTTTCGTATTGTGGTATATGAAGGTTATTGGAATGATTATTGCTCTGTAAGAAATGACCAGCAGGAGGAATACAGAGAGGCTTGGAGAGACTTACATCAACTGATGCCGAGTGAAATGAATAGAACCAGAAGATCGCTGTACACTTCAATGCTGTATGAGGATGTATTCTGATGGAAGTGAATATCTTCAACATAAATAAGATCCAATTCACTTCCAGTTGATCAATGATGGACAGAAACAACTACACCCAGAGAAGGAACACTGGAAAGTAAATGTAAATTGTTAGCACTACTGTCTATCTACCCAGGTTACTTATACCTTCGGAATCCAATACTTAATGTGCAACAAGAAAATGGTATTTACACACATATATTGTATCTAGGTTATATCGTAACACATGTAAAATGTATGGGATTGCCTGTCATCAAGAGGAGGGAGTAGAGGGAGGGAGGGGATAATTTGGAAAAATGAATCCAAGGGATAATGTTAAAAAAAAAAAAAATTTACTCATGCATATATAATGTCAAAAAAATTTATAAATAAAATTAAAAAAAAAAAACAACAATTCTATGATTCTGAGTTGTTTAGTCTCTCAAACATTATAGGAGAGGTTATAGTTATTAAAAAACCTAAGAATTTGATTCCTTAGGGCACACTACTTAGGGAAGAATAAACCTCTAGAATTCTAAAAAAATGTGGTTTGCACCAACTTATTTGATCTGCCAAACTCTACTGCCTAGGATTATCTGAAATGGAACTCACATTCTAGAGTTGGGTCAAGTGTGATATTGAAAGAGCCTGAAGACCAGAGACTTTCTGATTATTTTTGCAAATAGACCATCAATTTTTGGCTTATCACTCATTCCCTCTAATCATGAGCTATGAAAAAGGAATCGTTCTAGTTTCTTCGAGTAGATTAAAAGATTCTGCTCTCAGAATTCCTCCATAAGGTATTTCTGAACCACTACAAAGAGAAAGCAAAACACATAAATTTTCCCAGTTCTGTTTTATTTACAATCACTTTCATAATACCCCCTTGTTTCGATCCAACTCCTTTCCTCCAAAGGACTTCCTCATTCTTGTCTCCTTCATATTTTACCTTTCCCCACATAATGAAAAGGAATATAATTATGTCCATTTCACATTCGTTCATTCCTTTCAACAGTTTTAAGGTGCAGAAGGCAGTGTAAAACTATGACACTGTTCCTGCTATATGTAAAGGAAAACTAACAAAAATGACCTGTCTACTCCACATAATGTGTCTGTGGTAAAGATAGGATATCATCTGGACAGTCTGTCACTTATTCTAGTCCTCTACACTCCCCGACTTCCATGTGGGTCATCATGGCTAGGTTTTGCTAATGACCTGGCACTTGTCATTTTGGACTATGGCCGTGATTCTGCTGATAAAGGGTTCTCCCTCTCCCAAGGCAGGCAGCTGCCCTACCTGAGGCCCTCCAAGGTCTGGCACTTCCCTGGGCTCACAGGCTAGAAGGAGAACTCAAGCACAAGTGTTCTTGAGTCCAAGGCCAGCACGTTCTCCACTACACCATGCTGCCATGGGGTACACAACTGGCCCAAACAAATGAATAGCTGTAGCTCCAGATTCTGGGATTATCTTGACAGGAAGCAGGATGGAAGTCTGCTAGATGGAACTCATGAGCTTGCTGACATGACTTCCTGATGTGCTAAAATCTCTTGACAGCTCCTGTATACTTCAATCAAGCAGTCCAGTCGGGGTTTGGCACTCTAAAGTCCAGAGAGGAGAAATATAGAATCAGAACTAATGATTTTGGGAGGTTATTAGTACCCTGAAAGACAAAACAACTCAATCTACCATTTTCACAAAAAGCTCTATCTTTATATGTAAACTCTATAAACTTCATCTATTTGTTAATTAAAATATTTATTAATTAGCTATTTTATACCAAGTACTGTGGATTTTCAAAGGTATTTAAATCACCACCTAGTCCCTCAAAGAATTTATCACCTGATCTGAATCCAGAGAGGCAAGGCATCTGGGCTCACCTGGAAGACAGGCACTACTTGTGACACCCCCTGTGGTTCTACTGGGTCCTTCAGTAAAATGCACAGGTAGTAGATCACCTTTTGCTGTAAGAGAATAAAACAAATGGTATAAGCACAAATATAGCATGTTGCTTTTTGGTGAGAGTCATCTTCAAAGGACTACCTTCCCAATAGGTAATAAATATGTTTAAAATGTACATGACAGTAACAAGATGGGGGAAAAGTGGTAACATTTTCTTGACTGGCAACACAGCAAGACTGCACAGAACCCAGGCTAGAAGATGTCTGAAGTAATTCCCCCATTACTCATCTACAATAAAGGCAATAATGGATTTCCTAAGCCCCAGAATTGTCATGAGAGTTTTATAAACCATAGAATAACACATAAGTATGATTCTGTAATAACAAGATCATACATTTTAAAATGCATACTGCAAAACCAGTGTGTTGCCTACTTCATGAAGACGATGGGCAAGTCATTCCACTTCTCTTGTCTTTGTTTGCAAAATAAGTTCAGATCTGATGATTCCCCAAGCTCCCTTCCAGCTATGATATTCTACATGCAATAAGAATTTGATTTTTCTCTTTGGAACTGGTCCTCAAAGTAAGCACAAAATAAAGCCTTCACTGTGAAAATGTGCACGAGTATTTTCTGGCCATTAAATGAAGGCTAAATCTACCTGATACAATCAAATACAACTCTATGTTGTCAAAAACTCTATATGTCTGGATTTTAAGGAACACTCAGGGTTCTAGGAACATTCCAGAGGTGTCAGAAAAGTAGTTACCATATAAATGGCTTCATTGATGACAACATCCTTCACTTTGCCCATCTCAATGAAAGTTGTACTCTCTTTTCCTGAGGCATAGGATGAGGTCATTTGGATGCCAAGAGAGCCAATGATCAGTAGGGTTTCTTGATCAATCTTCACAAAATGGAGGTAACCAAGCAAGCCTAGGAGAGTGATGAAGATAGCAGCAGAGAGGACCATGCTGTTCTGAGGAAAAAAGAGAAAAGGAGCCAATGAGAAAACTACACCAGATTTTATGTCTTCATCATCCTAGCCATGACCAAACTGGCATAACACCACAAGATAATACATAGGTCCAGTAGCGGGAAGTTAAGAATCCCTTTCTAGCAATATAAAGGAGATAAAGGAAATGAGAGGAACAGGAGGAAAGAGATGCCACAAAGACTGTAAAATGTAGCCTTTGTACCATTATCAGTCTCAGAAATTTTTCCTCCAAAGAGTTAAATATTGGAACTTCAGTCTTTCAGTGTTGCCTGAGCACAACTGGTTCATTCATTCAGTTAGAATATAGGACTGCCTATACTATTGTAGGATACAGAAAGGAAAATTAGAGATCCACAATCATATTACTTATACTACTCAACTGTAGTTTTATTAATTGGATGATTAGTAGTTGTTTCCTGCTAAAACAGGTACTCACAGCTACAGTCCCAAACCTTGGATTACTCGGTCTTTCAGTTGCTGGTACCCAGATATGCATCCAAACAACTCTTTATATAACCACCTAGCCCCTGAATTTCAATTCATCCAGCATTTATTAAGTAACTGAGCTAACATGCAATTACTTAAGTATGAAAATCAGAAAAAGAGCAGGAATGATAAAGGGACAATCTACTAGAGAAAATGGAATGGAATGAGGGCTACGTGCCTAATTCAGAACGTAGTGGCCCCTGGTAAGAAGGCTCTCTCATCATGCAGAGTTGAAGAAGAGAGGAGAAGAGAAGAGGGAGTTCTAGGTAAATGGATTCAATTTTTTTCAGGGAAATATGAGGGGGAAGGATAACTATGGGAAGTCTGAGGGATGAAAAGGTTTAGAAAAGCTGCTGTGGTATGAATCAATTAGGTAGTATAAAAAAGATTGCTTTGCTATAGTGAAAGTCCAGTTATGTCACAAATTTATAGTGAACCCAATTAGTACAGTTCTCTGCTCTTTTCCAGCTTCATTCAGCAACCCCTGCAAAGTAGTGAAGACAGCAGAGTGGGAGTAACCCAAGACGAGGCCTACCATAGAAAGATTGTTGAATGCAAACAGAATATGGGGAGATGGGGGGCCTAAAGCAATAAGTGAGAGAAAATCTCTCAAGTGGAGGATTCATAGAATATTAATTTGGAGGATTAAAGTAGGATCAGACTTTGAAAGGCCTTAAATTTTGGACTAAGAGGATGGTAATTTTCAGGAGCACAGAAGTTATCAAGTGGAGACAAGGAAGTTAGGTGCCAGAGAAGACAATGCTAGACTTGGAGTTAGGAAGACCTACGTTTTAATCTTGCTTGTGAAACAAGCAAAACCAGGAATACATTGTACACAATAACAGCAAGAAATATGCCATAATCAACTATGAAAGACTTGGTTCTTCTCAGTGGTTCAGTGATCCAAAGCAGTCCCAATAGACTTTGGACAGAAAATGCCATCTGCATCCAGGAAAAGAACTAAGGAGACTGGGTATAAACCAACATACGCTATGTTCACTATTTTTGTTGTTGTTTTTTTATCTCTCCCATGGTTTTTCCCTTTTCCTCTGAGTTTTTTTCCCAACATAATTCATAAAGCAATGTATATTAGAAATAAGTAAATTACTAGGAAAAAAAATCTTGCCTGTGATTGGTTAGGTTATTAGCTCTGTGTCAGTGGACAAGAAGTCCCTTAGCCTCTCCCAGCCTTATGGATCATCTACCTCACAGGGTCATTCTGAGGTACAAATGAGATAAAAAATATAAAAATGTCTGGCAAATCTTAAAGGAATACGGAATGTTAGACATTATCAGAGGAGGCCAAAGGAGGGCTGCGCTTGAAATTAAGAATACTTAGGCACCAACATCACTCTAATACTTTTTAGTATATAATACAAGATGTTATTTAATCTCTCTATGAGCCTCAACAAATAAATCAGTCCTAAGGAGTTGTCTGAGTCGTCTAAATCAGATAGTCTCTCTCTGAGACGTGGAAAGCAGGAGGGAGAAGAGAGAGCAGCATATAGACAGGTCAGAAACCCTATCACAGAAGAAGGGGCTGTTTTAGCCTGGAAAAGAAAAAAAGAGGGAGGGACAGGCATTATAAAGACTGTCCAGAGAAGAGGCTGTAGCCTTGTTCTATGTTGTACCAGAAGGCTAAACTAGAAGCTGTGGTAAATCAATCAACAAGTACTTAGTAAGATCCGCTGTATTAGATGTTGGGAATACAATGAAAAAGATAAAACAATCCCTATCCTCAAGGGGTTTGCCTAGATTTTGTAAGGGAACATATGTGGGCACGTAAGGAGATACATTATGTATACCAAATAGATGAGCTAATTTGGATGGAAACAAGGAAAGGTCTGCTACACAAGGCAGAACCTGATCTAAGATTTTGTAAGAATTCTAAGACAAGGCCTTGAGAAGGCACGGGTTTCAGGCGCACAGAACAGCTTGTGCAAAGGAATGGAGAGAAGACATGAGACATCTAGTGTGAGGAATAGCAAATAGGATCCATATATAAAGGACTTAAAATGTCAAGTAGAAGCTTATATTTTATTTAAAAGACAATGGAGGACGGGAAAGCCCCCCAGCACTCCTCAACTGTCTCTTCTATGAAATCTGTTATGACCGCTTCACTGAAGCCAACATCCAGGTGACCCCAAGCTCTGACAGGGTCAGAAATGCTGACATGGGTAACAAAGATTTTAAGCTTGATGGACTAGAAGCAGCATGTTTAGATATACTTCTGACATGTGACAGCTCCTACAGCCCAAGTGGGAACATTGGATAGTCAATGGAGGCTTGTAAAGGACAAAAAAAACTTTCCCAGCAACATGCACTGGATAGAATGCACACTGGTTTTATACACAATTTGAGATGCCAATTCCCTGCTAATGTTTCCCTGAACAGAACAGACTGAAGCAGGTATAATTATTTTTATAAATATAAGCTAATTATGAAATTAACATGGTCAATTAAAAAGGGGAGAGAAAAAAAATAAACAAAGGCAGTGGAAAGCTTTCTGAGGGGATGTTAAATAGATAGACTGTTACGAGTGCAACCTGCTGCTAGCAGCTGCTGGGGCTCTCATTCTGACCAGTGAAACAGGTCCCTTCATGTGAGAGGTGACGACAATGATACAAGGAGACGGAGAGGCAGTTGCATTCTCTGACCTCCCTCCTCTTCCCTCTGCCTCTAATTTATTTCATTCCCAAACCACAAGCAGCACCTGTGTCAGTAAAGGCTGCTTTGCAGTTCCTTCAAGTGGGTTATGATTCCCAGCTGCCAGGGCTCCCACACAGGAGCACACTTTCCTGATTACCTCAGAGGACCTATTTCAGACTTAGAAGCGTAGTCCTCCCGGACTCTCCATGCTTCTATCGTCTGCACCGGGCCTTTCTCGCCCCTCCCCAGGGCCTTCCCTGTGAGAGGAACTCCCGCTTACGCTACTTATCTACCTTGCACGTACTTTTCATTTTATTCCGGCACGCCGTCTCCCGCGCTGGGATGCAGCTCCCCACAGGCGGGGAGGGTCTCTCAGCGTTTAGCTCCGAGTCTCTCACACCCGCTGGGTGTCTGAGTAAATGACCGCTGGCTACGCTGCAGTTTCAGGAACATGTTTCTATTAACTATCTGCCCAACAGCCCTCACTGACAGACAGCTCCCCCCCAAACGGATCAGACAATAACTAATATTACACGGACTGGGCCAGACACCCACTAAGCCCTTACAATTATTATCCTATCTCTGACCCTCACAGCACTGAAAAGTCGGTGCTATTACCACTGCCCCCATTTCACAGAAATGGAAACCGAGGCAAGCGGAGGTGTCCGGACTCAGTCCCCGAGCGGGCAGGCCCCGAGGCCCGGCCAGGGGAAGGAGGGATCCAGCAGGAGGGGCGGCGCAGCCGCAGGCTCCGTACCTGGCAGAGAGTGAAGAGCCCGTAGGCCACGAGCCATACGGTACAGGTGGTGGCGGTGAGCGAGCGCAGCGAGAGCCGCGGGCAGCTGAGGCAGAACTCGCGGCAGGAGGGGGAGTAGCAGCGGCGCTGGAGAGCCAGGTGACCGCCGTCTATGTCCGAGAAGTTGCACCGCTCCTCCATAGCCCCGACCTCTCTCTATCCTCGCGACTAAGCCACGCCCTCTTGTCACTTACGCACTTCCGAAAAGAAGCCGAGTTCGGCCCCGCCTCCGCCCGGGTCTCGCGATTCTTCGTAGAACTTGTGCTCGGGAGGTGGCAAAAGGTCTCTGCAGGTGGGACGCCACAGACGCTTTGAGAAAGGCTCCCGCTTCTGTTTTCCGTAGGTAATCGAGCCGCGGAGCAAAAGTAGTGGCCCCTCGCATGCTCCCATGCTGTAAGCTCAGCCTGTGGAAACCACTAGACCTTAAAACTACAGCCCGGCCCAAGTAGAGTCCTGAAGGCAGGAAGGGGCGAGCCGCGCAGTCTCCTACCTAGTCCGCCTCTCTGAGGGGGGGCGACAACAGTGCGGGCTGCTTAATGGAAAGATAATCCTGCAACAGCCGCAGAGCCTACGGTCATTTACTCTCTGAAACCTTGAGTGAGGAAAAAGCTCCGCCCTTTGCATACGGGCATGTGAGAGTGACGGGGCTACTGGGCATTAGGGGGCCACGTGTTGGCCACGCTCCTCAGAGGTCACGCTCCTCAGTAGTTGCTGCCGCCCCGATGTAAGAACGGCGAGTGGAGCCACAGGGCCCACCTTGGCAAGGCCGATCCCAGCGTGCCTCTTACAGCAAATGCTGCACCGACGCAAAGTGCCTTTTTTTTTTTTTTAATCCAAATCTATAATTGAACAAAAATAAAAATGGAATGGAAGACTATCGCTACTGAACAAATAAACAAGAATAGATTAGACACACAATGACGACTACTGGAATCTAGTATTTGGTGAATCCCCACATTCCAGCGTCTGGGATAAGAACCCACTTTCACAAAAATTGCTGGAAAAACTGGAAAATGTCAGACACTCAACTTTGAGCCACACGTCTCACACCCCATGTCAAAATAAGGTCAAAATGGGTCCGTGATTTGGGTGTAAGCAAATTAGGAAGGAATGTGGAGCTATGCCCAAAGGGTTATAAAACTGAATACCCTTTGACCCAGCGGTGCCACTCCTGGATCTGTATCCCAAGGAAATCACAAAAGAGAGAAAAGGGCACACATGGGCAGTAATGTTTGCTGCGGCTCTTCTTGTGGTGGCAAAGAAGTACACATGAGTAGATGATCATCAGTTGAGGAATGGCTGGATAAGTTAGGATATATGAAAGTAATAGAATATTGTTGTTCTATAAAAATGCGGACCAAACTGATTTTAGAAAGGCCTGAAAAGATTTACATGAACTTATGCTGAATGAAACAAGCAGAGCCAGGAATAAACTATACCCAAGAACAGCAAGTAACAAAGATGATCAACTATTATTACACATATATAACCAGAAACAAATGAAATAGTTAAAAAAAAAAAAAAAAAACCCAATAAGCTGGACTGAAGTTCTCTCTGTTAGAGTTGGAAGTTTACAGATAAGTATCAGTGATCCATTTAAATAACAGGCTATATTTCAGAATATGCCACTATTTTGTGGGAAGTTATTTGTGGAATAGTGGAAATAACACTGGTTTCTAGTTCTAGTTGTTCTACCACTTAAGTACTAGGTGACCTTGAGCAATATTTTTTTAAAGTCCTCAGATTTCTCATCTATAAAATGAGAGGGTTGGTACAAAGGGTGTTTCAGATTCTCTCAAGCTCGAATGTTATGTTTGATTTCTAATTGATAGTCCTCCATAATCTTATTTCCTGGTTGGTTGTGTGGCTTTTAAGAAGCTATGTGTATTTCTGTACACTACTAGGAAAACATTTTTACAATCAAAGGTTCTGATAAATAAGAAATCAAGCCAATCTCCAATCGATAAATGGTCAAAGGATGTGAACAGACAATTTTCAGACGAAGAAATTGAAACTATTTCTAGCCATATGAAAAGATTCTCCAAGTCATTATTAATCAGAGAAATGCAAATTAAGACAACTCTGAAATACCACTACACACCTGTCAGATTGGCTAGAAGGACAGGGAAAGATAATGCAGAATGTTGAAGGGGATGTGGAAAAACAGGGACATTGATGCATTGTTGGTGGAATTGTGAATACATCCAGCCATTCTGGAGAGCAATTTGGAACTATGCTCAAAAAGTTATCAAACTGTGCATACCCTTTGACCCAGCAGTGTTTCTACTGGGCTTATATTCCAAAGAGATCTTAAAGAGGGAAAGGGACCTGTATGTGCAAGAATGTTTGTGGCAGCCCTCTTTGTAGTGGTCAGAAACTGAAAATTGAATTGGATGGTGCCCATCTGTTGGAGAATGGCTGAATAAACTGTGGTATATGAATGTTATGGAATATTATTGTTCTGTAAGAAATGACCAACAGGATGATTTCAGAAAGGCCTGGAGAGACTTACATGAACTGATTCTGAGTGAAATGAGCAGGACCAGGAGATCATTATGTACTTCAACAACAATACTGTATGATGATCAATTCTGATGGACGTGGCCATCTTCAACAATGACATGAACCAAATCAGTTCCAAAGAGCAGTAATGAACTGAACCAGCTACACCCAGCAAAAGAACTCTGGGAGATGAGTGTGAACCACTACATAGAATTCCCAATCCCTCTATTTTTGTCTGCCTGGGATTTTTGATTTCCTTCACAGGTTAATTGTACATTATTTCAAAGTCCGATTCTTCTTGTGCAGCAAAATAACTGTATGGACATGTATACATATATTGTATTTAACATATACTTTAACATATTTAACATGTATTGGTCTGCCTGCCATCTGGGGGAGGAGGTACAGGGAAAGAGGGGGAAAATTGGAATAGAAGGTTTTGCAATTGTCAGTGCTGAAAAATTACCTGTATATATCTTGTAAATAAAGAGCTATAATAAAGGGAAAAATAGTCTTACTAGTGAAAGTACTTTTTAAAAAATTAATATTTCATTCTCAAGTATAAATAAATTCTGGGAAAAGCTTCAAAACCTTTTCTG
Organism: Sminthopsis crassicaudata; assembly: GCF_048593235.1. Taxonomy (NCBI): domain Eukaryota; kingdom Metazoa; phylum Chordata; class Mammalia; order Dasyuromorphia; family Dasyuridae; genus Sminthopsis; species Sminthopsis crassicaudata. The sequence goes on from NC_133618.1 coordinate 334,955,601, forward strand.
CTAGTTAAATTTCTGCATTTCAAGTTCTTTTACAAAATCTAGTTCTTCATTAAAATTCATTTACTTGTCACTTCCTTGAGCCCCATATAAAGTATAAAAGAAGTTACAAGACCTATCTAAATAGGGAACAATCTTAAAATCTTAAAATCTTAAAGAGATCTCTTAAAAACTTAGAACAGACATTAAAGTTTTCTTGGAGGGTACAAGAGGGCAACTTACAACAACAATAAGAGATTGGCATTTTGTCAGATCTTTGTAGTAAACAGATTTTTCTAAGGAGTCCAAAAGTCTTATGTAAAGAACAACCAAGGGACATGTCCAACTCCTTACTCAGCTGGGTTTAATAGTAATCAACAATAAACATTTATTGAGGCCTACTATGTGAACTGCCTGAGGACAGGTGTTAAAGGAGATATAAAGATAAAAATAGAGAAATAGCATGAAAAACAAACATTAAGAAGAAAGCTTAATTTTTTTTTTTAATTCTTTGCCTCTTAAGCTTTCTCTTCTCTTTAGGCCTGAAAGCAGTGTTTCAGCCAGGGAAATGGTGTTTCTCCTGCTTGACCAAGCCTGATCCGGTCCTGTTCATGGGATGTCCCCATTTCATATCTCTAACCAAATCATCAGATTGGAACCTCCATGATGACAGAGCTCTTCTTTTGAAAACAACATTGGCTGGTGTGCTTCTGGGTACTGGTAGAAGAGGAGAAGGATTTTCAAATACAGCCTGGCCTGGTCACTATTGGTTTTCCCTGGTATACCTGAGTCATGTTTCTCTCCCAGGGAGAATTAGGGATTTTCTTAGAAATGAGTCATGAAAAATTTGCTACCTTCAATTGTTATGCCTTACCATAAGTGGGAGAAGGGTTGTGAAGGGACCTTTTGGCTTAAGGTTGATTTGCAGGTTTATTTAATGATTATCAACACTACTAAATAAAGGAAGTTTAGGGAACCAATGTTGTTTCCAGAGGAAGAGCCCTGTCATCATAGAGGTTCCAGTCTAGCTGATGAATTAAAACTATTTATATTGTAATGCCAGAGAAATTGAGGCGAGATAGAGGTTATTTAATTATTTAATTTATTGGAGAGGAAGTCAATTGACTGGATCAGACTCTCATCTCCAAGTATCCAGTATCAAATGTGAGGTATAGAGATTGTTTATAGGGAGTCAGAAACAATGACATAATAGAGAGCAAGTGAGGATGACATGATAGGGAGGCACCGGAGATGGGAAGATTATCTGATATTCTGATGGGGAAAGGTATCAGATACCTTTCTAATCTAATAGATTGGGATGGGCAGCAGCATCTGATATTCTAAAATATAAGACCTTTTATCCTTATCAATTATTTTGATGATCTAGAGGGAAGGATGGTATGATAGCCTGAGGTTTGGGGCAGAATGACTGAGATAGGACAGTTCAAGGAGACTGTGGCATTACAATATCAGACATGGCAGCATTCCAACTATAGAGGGGATAGTACCAAACAAGGCCTACGTAACCTATGTAAGAACATCGAAAGGATTGACCCGAGCACAGAAGTCCCAGTCCAAGAACTGAGGACAAAAAACAAATCCAAGAGGGAAAATCAAAAGAGAATAGCTCAATAAGTACAGCAGAACTCAAAGAAAAAACAACTCTTGAGGTTCTACCTCACATTGATTATATTGGTAAAGATGACAAAGGAAAATAACAATTGTGCATATTGATGCACTTCTGGCAAAGTTATAAAGTGTCAAAACCATTTTAGAAGGCAATTTGGGATTGGAGCTGTAACCCAAAATTTATACTGTGAACCACTGATATCATCACTTATATTAAAAACCCCATGTAGATTAAAAAAAAAAAGAGGTAAATGAATCATATATACAAAAATATGTTGTTGCTTCTTATAAAATACTGGCTTAATTTGCCATTTCCTTATCCAGCTCATTTTACAAATCAGGAACTGTGGCAAACTGGATTAAGTGCCTTGCCAGGGATCACACAGCTGTAAGTGTTTGAGGTCAGATTTGAATTTAGGAAGATGACTCTTTCTAACTTCAGCCTTGCCACACCATGAAATTTAGCTGTCCTAAGGGGAAAAAAATTCATTTTTTTGTTATTGCAAGTTATTTGGGAGAAAAGGAAAAGTGGGGAATGATTGAAGAAATCATGGCATAGGGACATAATATTGCTCCTTAAGAAATAACAAAACACTAATTTTTTTAAAATTATATAAACATGTTGAGTAAAATTGAACAGAATCAGGTAAATACTTTTTATAACTATATTATTGTAAAGGAAAATAACATTGAAAGACTTGACTGTAATCAACACTTAATAACAAATCAATTAGGATTCTATTAGACTAATGAAGAAATATACTGTGGTGGACTAAAAAAGCTAAATGAAAGACATTTTCAGACATGGCCAAAGTATGGATTTGTTTTGTGTGACTACTTTTATGAAGGAGTACTTTGGGTGGTGGCAGAAATAGGGCAATGTACAGATAGTAATAGTGATACTAAAATGACGAAAGAAAAGATCAGTGAATCATTAAAAAAAAAAATAAGAGCAGAAAGAGGGCAAAGACAAGTAGGATGGTGCTGGAACTATGTAGAAGCCATATTTTAAAATATGAAATATTGCAAAAAATAAGTTGTACTTCATGGGTATTAATGGGCATGTTTTTATATATAGTTCTTTTATTTCTATGCAAATGCTCATTTTTATTGATGTTTGTAATGTTCATAATAATAAAAAGGACAATTTTTTTTTAAAAAGGGAAAATCTCTACTTCCTTCCTTCATCTCCAGAGGAAAAATAATCCCTGCATCAAGGAAGTACTGCTATAAAGGGGGTTATTTTTAAAATACTGGTTGGACTAGATATCCACCTAAGTTACTTTTTGGCTCTAAAGTTCTGATCCTGTCGTAATAAGCAAAGCTGTTTAATAGAGGAAAAACTCACTTGTAAAAGGAGATATAACACCATTGTTTTGTTTTTTAAACAGTACAATAGCTAGAATATGGTATTTCCTTGCAATTATTAGGTAGCAATTAGTATTACTTTGAGTTAAGTTCAGGAAATTGCCTTTGAAGCAGGAATGAAACTGTTCCCTTTTCCTTTCAAATTATCACTCTGAGATTGTGTCCCCTTTTTTGATCAGGATCTCCCAAGCACCAAGGAGTCTAAAAAGGGCCCATCCTCCCAAGATGAGAGAAGTAATACTATTCAATGGCAAATCAACTCCCATTGATCTTTTTGAAATTCTAAATTCTCATTCAATTGAGAAATCCTGGTCTGATCAGCTCAGACTGTCCCAGCCCTGCACCAAAATATCCATATAACAGGTTCCCTTAAACTCACTACTAGAAGAAGGCTTAAAGTAGCTTGCTCAGCTTCTAGGACTGCGGCTGAGAAAGCATTCTTTCAGCGTAGGATTCCATTTCCCTAATAGGATTCTGCCACTATAGAAGTCAATCTTTTAGCAAACTGGTTTCTATCCAACAATAAACTTTTATTTTGCAATTAATAATTCAGGAATAAGTGTATTCTTTCACTTTAAACCTAAGGCTGATTAAAAGGGGATTTTAACAACTCTCTTATTACCACTAACCTCATCATCACCGGGAATTGAGGGGATTCAAACCTCATCATTTTTGGTTCCCTAACCAGGAATCGAGGGCAGCTGAACTCATCACCTTCAAAAAACACATGAATTGTCCATTAAAAGGTAAATGGCATCTCTTTAAAAGAAGCTTTATTTAGCACAATTACCTCCTTTTTTAAAGATAGTGACTAGTTTCCAAGATTGCCCCTAGGCCCCCTTAGATTCTCCAACTTTGACCCAGCTCTTAGCTATATGATCTTCCAGCCACCAAGAATTCCATTTTGCCTGCAACTTTCTTTTGACCTACTTGGCTGTAAAGTCCAGACTAGCTTTCTGAAGGACCTCAGGACCAGCCCGAGTCCTTGTTCTTAGTGGAGGAGTGAAGGAGACAGGAGGGCCATGTGGCTTAGTCAAAGATGGAGTCTGGAATCTGGTGTCTTCTCTTGTGTCTGTGGCTGAGAGCTGTTGTTGAGAGCTGTGGCCAAGAGAGTGTTCTGAGTCTGAGACTCCTTTTAAATAGTCCAGTACCATTACAGCACTACTTCACACTGAGCATTCACAACCTCAATAAACATCCACAACTGTAGAACATTACATCACCATATTATCCTAAGTATATGCCAAATAGATTGATTACATCATTACGTTACATTATGTATGTGCTTAGAGAACCATTCTCTCACATTGAATAGGTACTTAACTATAAATACCCTGCTATCCTAGATTTAAGTACACCTTTTCAGAGTTCCTGCCCTCTACACTTGGCTTTCTGTTCTTTTGTGTGCAACATCCATATTATCCAGATCCCTGATACCTTCTCTTACTGACCTTACCTTGGATCTCTCCTAATATCAAACCTCAGCTTATTAGCCAGGTTCAATGCCTATATCTAGAAATCCCTAGACCTCTAAGGCATTCCAACACAACTATTACCTACAGGGTAACACTTTGCTCTTGTTCTATGTGACTCTGTTGTCATGCATAGCAAATCAAATTTTCAGATGCTGTTACTGTGTGAAATGAAGGCATTATGAAATGAAGCAGAACTAATCCTTAAGAATAAAGATAACCTTACACTTATGTAATGCCTCATAGTCGACTTCATTTCTTCAAAACAATTCTCAAATACTCAAAAAATACTTCTGTACTACTCAAGTGAGTGGTTCAAGTATTATTCCAATTTTATAAATGAAGAAATTGAGACTCAGAGTGGTATAATAACTCTTATACACCTAGAATCCAGTCTCCTGAGATCAATTTCTGTGCTTTTCTCACTATTGGTTTGGTTTATTTGGGGGAGATGAGTAGAGGTGTATGTGGAATTTGCTACACATTTACCAGAAAAAAAAATTATAATCAGAAAGTTTACAAATCTTTATAACAAATATACAAGGACAATACTCAGTCTCCAATGGATAAGTGATGAAAACAAATGAAAGGTTCACAAATGAGGGAACACAAATTATAAATAATTCATCCTCAATGACCAACAAAAATGTAAATTAAAATATTTTTAAGGTAATACCTCAGACCCATCAAAATGACAAAGATAAATGAAAAGTACAAAAAACTGTGTTGGTAGAACTATTAATAGTAAGTAAATGCTGACATTACTAAGAGGACTTCCAGATAGATTCCATCTTTTCAAAGTGTAATCTGATAAATTTTGGAAAGGATGTAGGAAAACTGGGACACCTGAATTTTGGTGGAGTTGTGAAATGATACAATCATTCTGAAGAGCAATTTGGAACTATAACCAAAAGAGCTATAAAACTCTGCATATCCTTTGATCCAGAGTGTGTCAACTCTGATTCCACAGAGATCATAAAAGAAGAGAAAAGACCCACATGTGCAAAAATGTTTGTGGCAGCCCTTTTCGTAGTGACTTGAAACTAGAAACTGTGTGGAAGCCTATCAATTGGAGAATGGCTGAGTAAGTTATGGTATTATTGTTCTATAAGAAATGATGAGCAGGCTGATTTCAGAAAAGCCTGGAAAGTCTTATATGAATTGATGCTGACTGAAGTGAGCAAAATCAAGAGAAAAATGTATACAATAATGAGAAGATTATATGATGATTAACTGATCAAAAATATAGTAGTTTAAGGGAATTCTAATAGATTTATGATGGAAAACACCATTTGCATTCAGAGAGAGAACTATGGAGACTGAATGTGGATTGAAGCTTAGTATTTTTACCTTTTTTATTGTTTTCTTGTGTTATTTTTACTTTTGATCTGATTTTTCTTGAACAACATGACAGATATGGAAATATGTTTAAATGAATTGTGCAGGGACAGTAGATGGTGCACAGTGAGAAAGCCTGCAGCACACTAGCCCCAGTGCAGTCAGTGAGAAGCCACTGTTGCCTGCAGAGGAAGATCAGGAAAACCTCTCCTATGCCCTAGGAGCAGATTTCAACCTTTTAAAATTAGCAAAAAACCAAAAAGAGCTCTGACCATACAACGCTACTATGGAGACAGGGAAGATCAGAGCACAAACCCAGAAGAGAATAGCAAGGGCAAAATGCCTTCAGGTGAAGCCTCAAAATAGGATATTAACTGATCTCCAACTCAAAGGGTTTTTTTGAAAGAGTTCAAACAGGATCTTAAAAGAGAGAAGAAAATGGGGGAAAGAAATGAGATCTATGCAGGAGAGTTATAAAAGTTTTTTTTTTTTTTTTTTTTAATTTTTTTTATTATATATATATATATATTTTATAATATTATCCCTTGTATTCATTTTTCCAAATTACCCCCCCTCCCTTATTCCCTCCCCCCGACGACAGGCAATACCATACATTTTACATGTGTTACAATATAGTCTAAGTAAAATACATGTGTGTGAATATCTTTTCTTGTTGCACAATAAACATTAGAATCCGAAGGTATATGCAACTGGGCAGACAGATATAGTGCTAACAATTTACATTCCCCTCCCAGTGTTTCTTCTCTGGGTGTATCTACCTCTGTCCATCATTGATCAACTGGAAGTGAGTTGGATCTTCTTTATGTTGAAGATTTCCACTTCCATCAGAATACATCCTCATACAGTATCGTTGTTGAAGTATAAAAGTTTTTTTTTTGGGGGGGGGAAATCGACTGAAGAAAACAACTCCTTAAAAAAAATAAATTTGGTGAAATAGAAAAAATATAGACTGGAGAAAATAACTTCTTAAAAAATAAATTTGGTAAAGTGGAAAAAATATACTGAAGAAAACAACTCTTTAAAAAATAAATTTGGAAAAATAAGAACAAAATAAACTGGGGGAAAAAAACAAACCTTAAATTAAGCATTCATATCTTTTGACCCAAAGATCCTAATTGCTAGGCAAATACTCCTAGGAGACAAAAAAATCCCATAGACTTTATTTTCTTCCCTTTCCAATCTCAATCCTGTACTTAACCAGTTTATATCTACCCTATTCTCTGTTCTTGCGCTTGTTCCCCTGTGCTATCATAGTTCTTTCTCTGCAAAATCTCAACCCTGGATTACTCCTACCATCTGCCTCCTAACTTCAACTCAGACTGCTGAACAGAATTGGAAGAAATCACCAACTAAGTCAATTGACTAATTTATGTTATCTAATATCGACTGAGCCCCCACCAGAGCAAAATTATCATTTTACTTCACCCTAATTGATTCCTACTATTACTCTCCTCAAATCCCTCACATTTCTTGCCTTACTTTCCTCCCTTCTCAGCTATGGACTTTTCCTCATACTTTACTGAAGTTTTTGTTTGTCCTTCATTTTTAGAAGATGACCATGATATCAGGGAGATATCATGACATGCAAGTAAATTGGATTTCAGTGAGGGAGGACTGCAGAATCACTAGTCTCATTTTCTCCTCCAGAACAATCTGGATCCAATGGCAAGATATAGATCAGAACTGGAGATGGTCCTAATGCAGTGGGAGACTATGGCCTTTTAAAAATTAATTTTAAACTTATTATTTTAGGTTATACTTGTACATTCATTTTTTAATATATTTCTATATGGGGGAAATCAGAACAAAAGGGAAAATCACAAGGGAAAAAAAAGGTGAAAATAGTATGCTTTGATCTGCATTCAGTATAATTTTCCCTCTGAATGCAGTTGGTATTTTCCAGACAAATTTTATTGGAATTGCTTTGGATACCTGAATTGCTAAGAAGACATGTCTATCATAGTTGATCATTACACAATCTTGTTAGTGCTATATACAATGTTTTTCTGGTTCTTCTTGCTTCCCTCAGAATCAGTTCATGTAAATCTTTCCTGGTTTTTCTAAAATCAGTCTGTTCAAGATTTCTTATAGAACAATAATATTCGATTATTTTCATATGCCATAACTTATTCAACCATTCCCAAATTGATGGGAATCCACTCATTTTCCAATTCTTTGCCACAACAAAAAGAACTGCTACAAACATTTTTGCATATGTGGGTTCTTTTTCCTCTTTTATGATTTGAGATAGAGACCCAGTAGAGACACTGCTGGATCAAAGAGTATGAAGAGTTTGACTGCCCTTTGGGCATAGTTGCAAATTCTATTCAAAAAGTTCTTCAGAATGGTTGGATCAATTCACAATCCCACCAATAATGCATTAATATTCCAGTTTTCCCATATCCCCTCCAACATTTATTATCTTTTCCTGTCATCTTAGCCAATCTGAGAGGTATGTAGTGGTACTTCAGAGTTGTCTTAATTTGAATTACTTTAACTAATAGTGATTTAGAGCATTTTTTCACATGAATAGAAATGGATTTAATTTCTTCATCTGAGAATTGTAGGTTCATATCCTTTGACCATTTGTCAACTGGGAAGTGACTTGTATTCTTATAAATTTGATTCATTTCTCTACTTTGGAATATTTTGGAAATGAGGCTTCTATCAGAAACACTGGCTGTAAAAATTGTTTCCCAGCTTTTTGCTTCCTTTCTAATCTTGGCTGCATTGGCTTTGTTTGTGCAAAACTTTTTTGATTTAATGGAATCAAAATTATCTATTTTGCATTTTTACAATGTTTTTTATTTCTTGTTTGGTCATAAATTTCTCCCATTTTCAAAGCTCTGACAGGTAAATTATCCCTTGCTCTCCTAATTTGCTTATACTATCATCCTTTACACCTAAATCATGTATCTATTTTGGACTTATCTTGGTATGGAATATGAAATGGTGGTCTGTTATTAGTGTCTGACATACTATTTTCCAATTTTCCCAGCAATTTTTGTCAAATAATGAGTTCTTATCCCAGAAGTTGGAGTCTTTGGGTTTATCCAACAGTAGATCACTATATTCAGTGGTTATTGTATCTTGTATACCTATTCCACTGACTCACCACTCTATTTCTTAGTCAGTACTAGATGATTTTTTTCTTTTTATTATTATAGTTTTTTATTTACCAGATATATGCATGGGTAATTTTACAGCATTGACAATTACCAAGCCTTATGTTCCAATTTTTCCCCTCCTTCCTCCCACCCCCCTTCCCCAGATGGCAGGTTGACCAATACATGTTACATATGTTAAAATATAAATTAAATACAATATATGTATACATGTCCAAAGAGTTATTTTGCTGTACAAAAAGAATCGGACTTTGAAATAGTAGTACTAGATGACTGCTGCTTTATTTTAAGCTAAGGTTTGTAACAGGTTCTTAATTTGACTGAAGCAATGGTCCATTCAGTAATTAAAACTAGTAAGAAAGGAATGAGGCAAAGTGTGACTTTCTTTTTTTTTTTTTTTTTTAAACTTAGTTTAAATATATAATTAATTAATTTTTAAAAAAGGGAATCCACCTGGGAGGGGAAGATTCAGAAACCAAAATCAACATGTAGAGGTGCAGATAATGCTTATAATGGAAGCTATCCTTTCCCACCTAAAGTCAAGTGAAGTCAAGGGGCTAAGTATTCAATAATCTTAAATTTCTATCAACTTTGCAAGTTGTGATCGTTCTTTACTAAAGTTACTAATACCTATTTTACTCTTCCTGGTGACAGTTTAATCCGTCATTCTCAGTTTTTTATTAACTTAAAAGCTTGCTTCCTCATGCAGGATTTCACTGGGAAAACGGCTACTATTACTCTGAAGTACTGGGGCCAAAGGAAAGACCAAGAGGGGTTGTCCTAGAACCTTTTGTTAGCCAATTAATAAGAGCCAGAGTGATTTGAGTTTAAGGTATGGTTCTTGGGGGAGGGGGGAGGAACTCCAAACTTTACCTGTTCTATATCTCCAACCACCATCTTGACATCCTCAATCTGAAGTAAGCAGTTGCTTCTAGAATCAAATACAAAATCTTCTCTTGGGCTGTATTTCCAGGCTTATTATATTTCTCCCATACACATGCCCTACAATCCATCCAAATTGGCCTCTGTTATTTCTCATAAATGATATTCCATGTCCTATATCTGTGCCTTTGTCAAGGTTGGTATTCCCCCATGCTTAGAATGCACTTTTTCCTATTTCTGCCTCTTGGAATTCCATGTTTTCTTCGAGGTAAGAAACTTTTCCTGATCTTCACTGTCTCCCTTGATTAGTGCCTTATCACTTGTGTATTTATTTTATATTCCTGTCCATTTATTTTGTACATATCCTATATCAATCTATAAACATTCTATCTGCCTGGTAGAATGTAAGATGCTTGAGGGCTAGGACTATTTTGGAAAATATATTATGAAACCCTGCACGAGGCAGCAAGCTTTTAAATTAATGAAAAAACCGAGAACGCAACAGAATAACCAATAAAACTCTCACCAGAAAGAGTAAGACAAGTATTGGTGACGTTAGTAAGAAACGATCAAAACTTGCAAAGTAGTTGATAGAAATTTAAGATTATTGAATACTTAGCCCCTCAACTTCACACCATTTTAGGTGAGACAGGGCAGCTTCCATCGTAACCATGATCTGCAGCTCGAAGTCCTGGAACATGGGGAAGAGGCTAAATTGGGCCGGTGGGAATCATTGGTCGCTCACTCGCATGACGGGCTCAGAACGGTCCAGGACCGCTTCCTCATCAAGTGAGCGACCGCGCCACGCTGGCTCAGGCGGTGACCACCTGGCAGCTCGGAGTCCGCGAACCGTCCCACCCAGACTAAGGATAGAACAGCCCGCCCTCCCAGAAGAGACACACCTCCCCGCAGCCGCTCTTTTATTGGTTTACAGCATTTACTGGTCTTTGTGACGTCAGGGACTGGAAATTGGAGAAAATCCAGATTAGGAGGGTGGAGTAAATCCAAAACGAAGGTGGACTCGTACACGAGGTGGGCGGGGACTGAAGAGAAGGTGTGCCGGAGGCCCGCTGGGGGCGGGGCTTCGTGCGCGGAGTCCGTGACGCGCTGGGAGGGGCGGGGTGTTACCGGCTCGCGGAGGTACCCGAAGCGAGGTAAACGGATCGTTCCGTGCGATATAAAAAAGAGCCGCTGCCTATTCCCGTAGCTCTTTGAGTCGTTGGCCTATCGATTATGTCTCTGAGAAGCAGGCTCTCGAGGCTTCTTCAGAAGCAAGGGCATTCTGTGCTCAAGAAATCCGTTCACTCGGTGGCTGTGATCGGAGCCCCGTTCTCTAAAGGGCAGGTGAGACCTAAGACTCCGCGATGGAGCATGCGGGGGGGGGGGGCAGGACCCCCTCCCTCCTCTTCCTGGAAACCGGAGGACAGTTTCCTCCGCGGAGCATCTGGGCGGGCAGCCTTCTCCCGCTAGAGGATGAGGTGGGGGGAGGGGTGAAGCCGAGCCCAAGCCCTTTGGGAAGAGGGGCGGGAGGGAGCACGTGGGGTCTTCCTGGGAGTGGAACACTAGGTACGGGGCGCGGTGAAGCCGGCAAATTTTAGCTTTAGGGGTTCCAAGTTCGGAGGAAAGGCGGGGAAGAATACGAGGATCTCCCTTGTTAGGGATGGTTGGAAAGAGAGATGATTTCTCCAGTGGGGCTGGAAGAGGAGAAATGGGCGGCTCCCCCACCACCACCCCGAGAGCATCGGGTAGCCTGAATCGGCCACTTAGTGAGGATTTAATGCTCGGGGTTGCAGAGAAGGGAATTCATCTTAGAGGGGGAGAAGGCGTTGACCTCGAAAATCTGTAAGTGGAGCAGACACGAAGGTGCAGCTGGTTTAGGAGAGGTTGTTTTGTTCTCCTCTAGATAGAAGTAGGGGCGGGGTAGAGGAAAGAGCGGGTCCTGGGAATGGGAATTCAGCTAGTCCTAGCTCTGTGACCTTTAATAAGTCGCTTTACCCCCCTGGCTAGTCTCGTTTCCTTAAAATGAATGGAACTAAATACATCTCCAAGGTCCCTAGTTCTGAAGTTCTGTGATCAAACTGAATGTGGCTCTTTTCAAAGTGAAATTATCTGTGATGATGTTTACCTGACTTTTCCAATTCTGCAGTCTCTCAGCCCCTGGACTCTAGCCTTTGGTGAATTAATAAAGTCTTGGGGGGGGATGGATGTTTGTGCTCTAAATAATTTAACCAGCATTGAAGTACAGGTTAACTTTTCAGAGACTGTCTTCACTCCCAACTTAAAATCAATGTCTCATGTGTTTGTGACAGAAGCGAAGAGGAGTAGAACATGGTCCTGCAGCCATAAGAGAGGCGGGGTTATTGAAAAGGCTCTCCAACTTGGGTAAGTGATTGTGGTTTGTATTTGTGCAATATAAAGAGGAAGAAGCTTTGAGTCAGTGATGAGTGGAAACTGATGTGGCAAACCAGGTCATTTCCTCTGAAATCTACTGTTGCTTTCAATTTGAAATAAACACTTAAAGATAATCTGTTTCAACACTAGTAATCATTAGCATCTTTTAATGCCAGGGACTTGAAGCAGAGCTGAACCAAATTGTTAATGTATGCAGTGTTGCTTTCTCTCCTAAGTGACCAGAAAATAAAGGAAGAACTCTCAGTGGTTTACTTGACTTTTATTTCTCAACAAGTCAAATAAGATGACTTAAGGGTTTTATAAAGATAAAGAACTAAGTGATTGTTTTGCTAATAAATTATCTCAATTTGCCCAGTTCAAGCATAACATTTCCACTTAAGACTCACCATAAGCTCATCCTCATTTCCTCTTTTAAAATTCTATTACTGTAAGAAAGTTGTGTCATATTATTGTTGCTGGAATAATTGACATGTGTGAGCATTACTTAACAGCTAGGGAAAAATGAAGTCACTAAATGCATGATAATAGACAAGATGTAGACAGTTTTAAAAAATATTTTTAATTTAAAAAAAGAAAATGGTGACTAAAAGATCAGTCATGATAATAGGAAAGCAATGTAGATAATTGAAAATTTCTAATTTTATTCATAGGTTTCAGCTTATTCCCTTGTAAATCCTCACACTTAAGCTGCCGATAAGTAACAAGACCTGAGTTTTCAATATATTGAAGTTTTTTAGTGAGCTGGAATTTTCAATCTCTTCTATGTACTCCTCCCCCACTCTATACTGACTAATGACTAGATGAATTTCCTGGTATAACTCCTCCTCTTTTATAGGATTTTGGTGTAAAGGATCCTTCATTTGTTCTCCCTTCTTCTTTTCCCCTTAGTCCCCAACCAAAGACAGAGCTTTGGCAAAATACCTTTCTCTACTGTCTTAATAATCTTTCTTCCCTCCCTTCATGAGTATCCTTCCAACTGCCTTTTGGACAAGTACATTCATAGTAGCCTGTTAAACTGTTTTTAAAACCAAGCATACCTTATTCCAGGGGGAAAGACTTCAGACTTAATTGGAAGAGCCCAAGAGTAGAAAAATACAGTTATCATTTGGGATCTGTAGACCAGGATCATGTTTCAGCAACACAGCTTCTGCCCTGATACTTAATCAGCCCAAACCTCATTCCCAGTGTCCTGGCCCTGTTTCCCCCAGGAGCTGCTTCTGACCAAATTACTGCACCTAGATTTCTTTTAGTTATCTTATCTTTGCCATCTCTGTTTCTTCCTTGAGCCCCTTTTTTTGGTCAGTTTCTTTTTTTCTCAATAGAATTTTATTTTTCTAAATACATGTTTTCATATATAAAGATAGTTCTAAGCATTCATTTTTTAAAAGTTTTTTTGTTCCAATTTTTTCTCCTTCCCCGCTTTACCCCCAAGACAGCAAACAATCCTTTTAATCATATTTCCATATTTGTTATGTTGCGCAATAAAAATTAGATCAAAGAGAAAAATATCACATGAATGAAAAAGCAAACAACAAAAAAGGTGAATATACTATGCTTTGAACCACAGTCTCCCATAGCTCTCTCTCAGGATGTGGATGGCATTTATCCCAAGTCTATTGGAATTGTCTTGAATCATTGCATTACTGAGAAGAGTGAAGACTAGCACAGTTTATCAGCACATAATTTTGTTGCTATGTACAATAGTCTCTTGATTCTTTTGAACTCCTTTTTTTGAGGCTGGTTTTAGGCAGGAACCATTCAGACAAACTTTATTGGGCTGCTAGTCTTTGTTGCCTCTTTCAGGCTTAACTACAAACATTTGGGTAAAGTTGTATTTCTCTTCCCCTCTCCTCAGAACAAGTAAGAATCCTTAATCTAGTCCTCTATTATCCTCTAATTCTGTTTCCTTTTTTGCAGGAGATAGGAGATGACAGAATTCTCACCCTTTAATAGTTTTTCATGGTATATAGGTCTGAGCCCCATAGTGAGAAAACTCACCCCTAACTTATGGCTATTCAATGTTTGCCAGATCTTCATTTTTGCAAAATAGGCCATTAAATGGCCATATATTTGCCCAATAATCACTACATAACTCGGATGTCTAGGTTTCCCCAGTTTTTCTTTATTTTTTTTTAAGTATTTGCCAGTAAATGAGTGGTATAGAGGCAGTCAAGTTGATTGGGTCAAGTTTGGTATTCCTGCTGGAAGTTTAATAGATGCTTTTATGATCTTTCCTTATGAAAATAAAACTCAAAACATTATCTCCTTTACCAGATGTAAGGTTATCTTGCTTCTGAAAGAAGCTCATAATTTGCTGGGTACAAAATGCATCTGATTCATATATAGCTTTACAGGTACGTTGCAAACAATTTATATGCTTGTTGATTTATGTACTTGACTTTCTTTCACTGTCTCTATATTGATGGGGCTGCTAAAAGGCAGATGGAGAGAGAAATCTGGATAATTAAGTCACAGAATAAGAAAGACATATCCTGTATAATATACACATTATGTGCTCAATAAATATCTTTTGACCAACTGATTTGAACTCTTGTGCAAAAAAAGATCCTGAGAAATCATAATAAATTAATCCCCTTGTTATATGCTGGACTAGATTTTGAAGTAGTCCAAGAAACCTGATCTGCTCTTTTCTTAAAACTCTAGAGAAAGAATTCCTTCAAAGTTAATTAGAAATTTCTTGTCTCACTACACTTTCAGTCAGGAAGGTTGATTCATGTATCTAGCTTGGGTTTTATTCTGTTGCTGTAAACAATAGTTGCTGTTCCTCTCTTTTTCAGGAGATGGTTTCTTGTTACCTTTTGTTTTTATATCACCTACATTACCTAGTGTGTATGTTTTTTCCTCTTCTGGAAAAGCCATCCCTTTTAACAATAAGAACAACAAAAACATTCAAAACTAACCAATGTATGAAAATATAATATTCAGTGTTTTTACCGTGTCCACTACCTCCAAAAACAAGCAGAGGTGGGTGCTGTCTCTTGTCTCTTCTTTGGGGCCAGGCTTCGTCATTATGGTTCCAAAGCATTCAATTTTGATTGTTTTGTTCTTTCCATTTATATTGTTACTGTGTATATTGTTTTCCTGGCTCTGCCTACTTTATGTTGGCTCATATAAATATTTTCATTCTTTTTTGAATTACTCATCTTCACTATTTTTAACAGTATGGCAAATATTCCATTACATTCATGTACCACAACTTGTTTAGCTATTCCCTAATTAGTACACACTTGTTTTATTTCCAGCTTTTGACTACCACAAAAGTGTTGATTTCTTAGAATCAAGTTTAGGGGCTTGGGTTTCAAAATTGTCCTTCTCCTGCTACTTGAAGTATGTCTTGTATTCTTGCTTTCTCCTCTTTTTCTCTAAACATTTTGTGTTTTTAAGCTCAGAAAGATGTCCAGCTGTTAAAACCAATCAAAATGCTTCTTAGATAACCATTAATTTTATGTCCTACAGTCTCTATTTTATGATGGGATATTTCAATTAAGACAAAATAGGAGAAAATCTGGATTTAACATACCCTGATCTCCCAGTTGTAATTTTTCTTTTTGCTAATGTCTATTTAAGATACCTTAATCCTTTAAGACTTAGAAGTCACTTTTTAAAAGAAATGTTGTTCTCCAACTTGGCTAGTTGTCTCCTAGTAAAATTTGAACAATCTTAAGCGTTGCTGAGATGAATACGTGTTTTTTATTCCACAACAATATAGCTGTACCTTTTTTGTTGACTTTTTTTTTTTAATATACATACTAAGTAGGATTTTTGAGTCAAAAAACATGGATATCTTAAAGTGTTTTTTTTTAAGCATAATTTCAAATTGCCTTTCAAACCACGTTCACAGCTTAAGCAAAAAATGTAATAGCACAACTTCTCCGATAGTGACAATTTCCATCTTTTATCATTTTTAAAAATTTCCTAGGTGTGAGGTAAGAACTTGGAGTTGTTTTGATGTGGATTTCTCTTATTTGTGACTTGGTGGTTAATAGTTTGAAATTCTTCTTTTGATAATTATTTGTTCATATCCTTAATTTATCCATTGGGAAATGATAGGCACTACCTTTTGATCCTCTTGACTCGAAAGTGAACTCTACCTTCTGGAGACGGCAAAAATAGATTCTGGAAATGGACTTCAAGCTGTAAATGACTGACCTAAGCATTAATTCTGCTGAGTCATCCTGAGGGCATGAGTCCATTCCAAAAGTAGACATCCTTCAGTGCCTAAACAATAGGGACAACAAAATCCCTTGCCACCTAGATCTGATTCCTTCATATATTTAAAACTTCTTATTTATACATACATATGTGTGTATACAGTCTCTCCTACATAAATATTAAAACACCAAAATTTCTTTTACTCATTATAACATCTAAATGAGTTTGTCTCTTCAAGAAATACTGAGTTGTTAAAGGACAAAAGTATGTAAGATTTAGTTTTGTTTTTAAGTATGTATAAAAGATTTTTTTCCCTTTTAAAAAATTGATGCTATCTCTTTAAATTGGTTTCTATAGATTTTTGAAAGGCTAGTTTTCAACTGAAGAAAGCAATTTTTTACTTCAGTAATTTGGCCTTTTTATTGCTTAAGTTTATTATATAATTTTTAACTTCACCAAGTAGCTATAATGTATTTTTTAAAAGCTTCTGTGGCAGCTAAGTGGTGCAGTGGATAGAGCACCAACCCTGAAGTCAAGGGGACTCAACCTGGCCTCAGACACTTAACATTTCCCCGTTGTGTCACTTAACCCCAATTGCCTTAGGGGGGAAAAAAGGCAAATCAAAAACAAAAAATTTCCTTGAAGACTGTTTTGACAGGCAGAGATTTTTCAGTCAGCACAGTGATCATTTATGAAGATTCAGTTCTAGCTGCCACATTAAGTAGGAGGGAATATTTCATATCACTTACTTTATTTATTCTTTATATTCCTATTATTTTAGCATTTTTTCAACCCCACTAGGGAAGTTTTTAAAGTGATAGCAAAACTTCAGTTTTCATTGTTCTACCCTTTTCATTTTTTTCAAGTATGATTTAAGTTTTTATTATATCATCTAATTATTGATTTGTCCAATATAGCCTATTAGCAGTCTAACACTGAATTTACGGTAACTAAATCCATGGTCCTAGATGTCTTCCAGCCTGCCTGGAACAAAAATAGGGAGAAGTTGTAGTAGTTTAATATACTTCGAAGCCCACAGGGCACAAAGTAAAAAGGCATCTAGGTGATACAGTATATTGGACTTGGAGTCAGGAAGATCCGATTTCAAATTTTATCACTTGCTGGCTCTGTGCTCCTGCACATATTATTTAACTTCCTGTTTCCTCAACTGTAAAATGGTAATAATAGCACCTTCTTCCCAGGATTTTGTGAAGATAAAATAGATTCCATTTGCAGAAAATATTTATGACAGCGCCTGGAACATAGGCATTGTATTCCTTCTTTCCCTTAAAAACCACCAACAAAAAAACAAACAAATAAAAACAAGGAACTTTCTGTGTAAATATATAAAAGTGACCTGCCATGGAAAGCAATTTTTCCATCTTTGACCTGGTTTTTCCAACCCTTTTACAGGTACCCATGGAACTAATTTAAACTTTGTACTTTTTTGAATAACTATCCAAAGGAGACATCCTTGGACTTTTTTTTTTTTTCCTTTTCTGAGTAGAAGAGGGGAAGCTTCCTGCTTCATAGATCTGTTCATTTTGGATAGCAGAGAAAGCCCAGAAGACCCACTTAAAGATGCATTTCCAGGGGCAGCTAGGTGGTGCAGTGGGTAGAGCACCAGCCCTGAATTCAGGAGGACCCGAGTTCAAATCTAGTCTCAGACACTTAAGACTTCCTAGCTGTGTGACCCTGGGCAAGTCACTTAATCCCAGCCTCAGGGAAAAAAAAAAAAAAAAAGATGCATTACCCTAATCCTCATTAACTACAGCAAATTTTTGATGAGGGTTTCCACTTTAAAATGTGGAAATTCTCTGAAGGAGAACTGAGTGTTCTAGAACTAAAATAGAAAACCTTAAATTTTAAGTTTCTGTCTTTGTAATTATGTGGTAGCTTGTCTCAGTACTTGACTTTCACCTCAACGGAGACATCTATTTTTAAGACTATGAGACTATGTATTGAGTGGTTAGAGAACTAGTTTTAGAGACACAGACACTGAGCTTCTTGCAGTTGGTATATTATAGACCTTCTGCTTCTTGGCTATTTGCTTAATCTCTCAGTGGGCCACAGGCAAGTCTAAAAGATAGTTAAGGATCTTCATCGGTAGAACTTTCACTGGGCATTCCCTACACTAACAAAATCACTTGTCCTGTTCTTTTCCCTCACCAATAAATTTAAGAGGGACTTAGAATAGATGAGTTGCCTTGGTGAACAGTTTCCAATCTTCTGGCTTCTAGTGACATCCTAGGCTTCCTAAATCACTCAGTGCTTATCAGGCACTAAAGGTGTTATCTGTCTTCCTGGATGAAACTAAAGAATCCAGCTTGCTTCTGTGACAACTATTGACAAAAGAACTGTGAGAGTGTTTTATCTATAAGATGTGTCTTAAAGAGGAGGATGGCTCCATTTAAAAAAAAATGATCATTTCTTTAGTTGCCTACTAAATGTGAGTATATTGTGTAAATATGTATTTCTTTTCAGTTTTGAGTGTTAATGATTTTGTCATAATAACTACTATTTGTAAAGCATTTTTAAGGTGTGATAGCATGTGCTATCATTTGATCTCATAACTTTGTAAATAAGGTAGATGCCATTATTATCCCTATTTAATAGATTAGGGAAATGAGACTAGGAGAAAGGCATTTGCCCAGAGAGTGGGGGGGAGTGTTTTGCATTTTAACTTGGGACTTCTGGCTTCAAGTTCATCTTTCAAGTTGCTACTACAGTATCTAGTTTTTCTTCCTGTTTTGAAAAGTCCTTGTCATTTTCCAGTTTTTTGATCCCAACTTTTAATATTGCTATGACTGTCCAATTCCTTCAGGATACAGCCTCAAGTATTTCAATAGATAATTTATTTTTTATTTTTATATTTATGTTCTTTTTTATTATTATAGCTTTTTATTTACAAGATATATGCATGGATAATTTTTCATCATTGACAATTGCAAAACTTTTTGTTCCAACTTTTCCCCTCTTTACCCCCACCCCTTCCCCCAATGGCAGATACCAATATGTATATAAGTTAAATAAAATATATGTATACTTGTCCATACAATTATTTTGCTGTACAATAAGAATTGGACTTTGAAATAGTGTACCATTAGCCTGTGAAGGAAATCAGAAATGCAGGCGGACAAAATTAGAGGGATTGGGAATTCTATGTAGTGGTTCATAGTTATCTCCCAGAGTTCTTTTGCTGGGTGTAGCTGGTTCAGTTCATTACTGCTCTATTGGAACTGATTTGGTTCATCTCATTGTTGAAGAGGGCCATAGCCATCAGAATTGATCATTATATAGTATTGTTGTTGAAGTATATAATGATCTCCTGGTCCTGCTCATTTCACTCAGCATCAGTTCATGTAAGTCTTTCCAGGCCTTTCTGAAATCCTCCTGCTGGTCATTTCTTAGAGAACAATAGTATTCCATAATATTCATATACCACAATTTATTCAGCCATTCTCCACGTTGTTGGATGGGCATCCACATAGTTTCCAGTTTCTGGCCACTACAAAAAGGGCTGCCACAAACATTCTTGCACATATAGGTCCCTTTCCCTTCTTTAAAATCTCTTGGGGATATAAGCCTAGTAGTAACACTGCTGGATCAAAGGGTATGCAGAGTTTGATAACTTTCTGAGCATAGTTCCAAATTGTTCTCCAGAATGGCTGGATGTATTCACAATTCCACCAATAATGTCAATAGCTAATTTATTACGGAAAGGGCCATCAACCTGTTCAAATCATTTTGTTCTTGTAGCGCCAACTTTCCTTTGCTTATTGTTTCTACTCCTGACGATGATAAGAAGAATACTTTTTCTGAATTCTTTCTAGTGTCCTCTAGTTGGGCAGATGGAAAAATGTCTTCAGGGAAAGTTAATTGGAGAGGTTTTTTTTCCCCTCTTCTGACTCATTTTCATGTGTCTAGAAACCCTTGGATTTTTCAATCCTAAATGTCTAGCCTTGTGTGGGATTATCCTCAGAATAAGAGGGAAATTGCAAATCTTAAAAAGCAGTTAAAAATTTTTTCATGATCAATTAGATATGAACTTTCATTTAGGGTTTTCAAAAAGCCAGGTATGAGTTAATAGATCCTGTCCCTAAACTATTCTTTAGCAACAAGGATCCTTTTGACTTACTGATACTTGAACTACTTGCTAAGTTAATGAACTATCAGGTATCAGTGGTATTTTTGTAAGGTAAGCCCAGATGTTTATGACAGAGAAGTATTCTTGTTAAATAACTTGTCTCAAAAAAGTATTATCCCTGAATATATAAGATGGCCTATTTTAAAATAAAATTTGCTACTTTCCATATTGTGAGGATTAATGTAATTTTTCACACAGAGAGCTCAAGACTGCTTGGATTAATAGGTTTCTTTGTATGCTGGCAATGGAGGCTTATGTTGGCATTGTCTTCTGGAATTTACCTTACTTTCATTGAAATCCCATCTACTTTGCTTTTTTTTCTTCTTCCCTGACCATGCAGTATTTTGATTGGGAGAAAAAAAAAATCTTTTCTGATGAGTAATAATGCTTAGGAAGTTTCCTAATTCCTTCACACTGTTCTGTTTATTTACTAGTATCATTTTTCCCCATTTTGATTCTCTTCTGTAGAATCCTGATATAAAGAATACGTGCACAATCTTTTAGCTATCTCCTTTTGAATTTGCCCTAGTTTCCCACTGCTATCTGAAGATAGCTTAAAATGCCCTTTGGACAAAGCCTGGTAGACATTTATTAATATACAATCATTCTTGCTTAGAAAGAAACTGGCAAACTTTTCCTTTTTAATTGAAATTCTGTGTCTCTAGCATTTCCCACTTACATTTTACAGTAATCCTAAAATAAAAGACAGTTCTACCCAAGAGTAAAACATAGGGGCATAGTTTAAGTTTAGAGGTTTTAATTTGCTTAAAAAGAAGAATAGTAATGTCCACTGTGGAAAAACTCCTTCCTGAACTTTGCTGGTTCTTTATCCCTGCCATGTCCACTAACTGTGGGTGTCTCTGAAGATTCTATCCTTGGCTTTCTAATTTTTCCCCACTCAATGACATCACTGTAATTTTATTATAGGTTCTTTATGGATGATTCCCAGGCCAAGTCTTTCTCCTCAACTTTAATTAGGTGCCTCACCAACTTCATTTTAAATAGCTTGAACTGGATGTGCTTGTAAGCTTTTCAAGCTCATCTTCTCAAAAACAATTTTTCTCATCTTTTCCCCAAAACCTTCCCATCTTCCAAACTTTGCCATTACTATTAAGAACACCACTACCCTTCAAATCACTCAGGTCAACGACCTTCACATCACTCTTACCCCCTTTCACTTTACATATCTAATTGGTTGCCAAGTTTTGTTTTTTTCTATCTTCATAACATACTTTTTATAGCTCCCTTTCTTTCACACAGATACCATCATAATTTAGGTCCTTATCACTTCTTGTCTAGACTGTAATAAGAAAGATGTGATTTCACTATATACCCAGCAAATTGGCAAAGGCAAAAAAAATTGGAAGAATTGATACTGAAGGGATTTTGGAAAGATAGGTGGAGCTGTGAATCAGTACAGCCATTTTTGAAAACAGCTAATGATTATACAAATAAAGTGACTCAAATTTTCTTTTCTTTTCTTTTCTTTCTTTCTTTTTTTTTTTTTTTTTTTTTTTTTTTTTTTTGCTTAGAGATTTTACTTCTAGGCATATGCTCCAAGGAAGTCACTGATAAAAAGAAAGAAGCCCTATGTGCAACAGAATGATTATGGCAACACTTTTTGTGGTAGTAAACTGGAAACAAAGTAATGGCTAAACTAATTCTGGTACATGAATAAAATGGAATATGATTGTACTATAAGAAACAATGAATTATAATGAATGTACAAAATAGAAAAATGTACATGAACTGATACAAAGTGACATGAGTAGAGTCAATAGTGATATCTCCCTATCCTACTTCCACTTCTTTGCAGAGGTGGGATAGGGAGAGTCTGTGGACATGGAACAGTGCTTATATTGCCATATTTTTCAAAATATTTATTGGTTTTTATTGATTCAACCCTCCCCACTCATTTTTTGGTGAGGCAATTAGGATTAAATGATTTGCCTAGGGTCACACAGCTAGTATGTATAGGTGTCTGAAAACCTCCTGACTCCAGGACTGATGCTTTATTTACTGTGCCAGCTAGCTTTTCCCTTCCTTAACTTTTAAAGAAAAGATTCCTTGTTTTAATGGAGTACACAGAAGGGAATAAATTAGGCAAAGTACAAAAGAAATCATTTTTTAAAAAATAAAGCTTTTTATTTTCAAAACATATGCATAGATAATTTTCGACATTCACCCTTGCAAAACCTTGTGTTCCAATTTTTTTCCCTCCCTTCTCCTCACCTACCCTCCCCTAGATGGTAAGCAATCCCCAATATATGTTAAACATGTACAACTTCTCTATACACATTTCCCAATTATCATGTTGCACAAGACAAATCAGATCAAAAAGGGGGAAAAATGAAAAAGAAAACAAAATGTAAGCAAACAACAAAAAGAGTGAAAATACTATGCTATGACCCACACTCAGTTCCCACAGTCCTCTCTCTAGTTGCAGATGGCTCTCTTCATCACAAGATCATTGGAACTTGTAGAGAGAGGGCTCAAACTCTGAAAAGGTGGCTTGAATCAGACAGCAGAGCACTTAGGCTAATTATTGTGAGATAATGGCTTTATAAGCATATACTTAGATGATATGGTAATGTGATGGCTCTCCTCATATTGGTGCTTGCTGAATGTGTGGTGGTGAGGTAATCATAGCAAGGATTGGAGGACTGAGGGAGAGAGGTCAGAGTCACTTGATAGCAGGACAAGGAAGAGAGAGGCTGGAGACTCAGGACTCCAGAATCCAGGAAGAGATCTTTGGCAAGCCTTGTGACAGCTTGCCTGCCTCCTTCACTTCTCCCCCTAAAGACCAAGGACTTTGATTTATCCTGACTCTGACTGATCCTGAGGCCCTCCAGGGAGCTAGTACGGACATTATAGGAACTAGTGTGAATCATCTCATTGTTGAAGAGAGCCCATCAGAATCGATCATTGCATAGTCTTGTTGCTGTGTACAATGATCTCCTGGATCAGTTCCTGTAAATCTCTCCAGGCCTCTCTGAAATCATCCTGCTGGTCATTTCTTACAGAACAACAATATTTCATAACATTTATATACCATAACTTACTCAGCCATTCTCCTTTAGGATACAAGCCCGGTAGAACACTTCTGAATCAAGGGTATGCACATTTTTATAGCTCCTTTAGGGCATAGTTCCAAATTATTTTCCATAATGATCAAATCATTTTACAACTCCACCAACAATGTATTAGTGTCCTAGTTTTCCCATATTCCCTCCAACATTGGTCATTATCTTTTCCTGTCATCTTAGCTAATCTGAGCAGTGTGTAGTGATACCTCAGAGTTGTCTTAATTTGCATTTCTCTAATCAATAGTGAAAATTAATTTTTTTCTTTATTTTTATTTTTTTACAAATGTTTTATGCATAGGTAATTTTTCAGCATTGACAATTGCAAAACCTTTTGTTCCAACTTTTCCCCTCCTTCCCCCAGCCACTTCCCCGAGATGGCAAGTTGACCAATAGATGTTAAATATGTTAAAGTATAAATTAAATATAATATATATATATACATATCCATACAGTTATTTTGCTGTACAAAAACAATTGGACTTTGAAACAGTGTACAATTAGCCTGTGAAGGAAATCAAAAATGTAGGCAGACAAAAATAGAGGGATTAGGAATTCTATGTAGTGGTTCATAGTCATCTCCCAGAGTTCTTTCGCTGGGTGTAGCTGGTTCAGTTCATTACTGCTCTATTGGAACTGATTTGGTTCATCTCATTGTTCTTCCATCAGAATTGATCACCATATAGTATTGTTGAAATCAAATTCTTTTTTAAAAAACAGTGATAATCTTTATTTGGTCTGTGTAAATGATAAAAACTTGAATCTTATTTTAAGGGACTCAAGATCCCTCACTGAACTTAATTAGCTCTTTTAGTTAAGGACAGTTTATTTATCTTTGATTTCAACATCAAGGAATTTAGACAAGAACCCTGTCATAATTTTATTTCTTGATAGTTTATAATATAATCGAGGCTTTGTGCTTCCACATTGCCTGCCTTCAGGAAGGATGGTATTCTTGTTGGAAAAGATTCCTTTTTTCATTTATTTTTTTAAGCTGCAGAGCATTTTTTTATTAAAGCTTTTTATTTACAAAGCATATGCATGGGTAATTTTTCCAATATTGACCCTCACATAACCTTTTGTTCCAAATTGTCCTCTCCTCACCACCTCCCCTAGCTGGCAGGTAGTCCAATAGATGTTAAATATGTTGAATACATGTTAGATCCAATATATGTATACATATTTATAGTTATCTTGTTGCACAAGAAAAATCAGATCAAGAAGGAAGAAAAAGAAAAAATTGAGAAAGAAAACAAAATGAAAGCAAATAACATGCTATATTGCATTCCACACTCTGTTCCCATGGTTCTTTTCCTGGATGTAGATGGCTCTCTTCATCATTGCATAAGTAGAACTGGTTTGAATCATCTCAATGTTGAAGAGAGCCATCTCCATCAGAATTGATTGAAAGACTCCTTTTTAAATGAATGAATTGTATTCTCTGCCTTCTTAAGTGCCAGAAATGGCACAGCAAGGAGAGAAACAACACTAAAGACAGGCCTATTTCCTATCATTTTGCTTTAGAACTTTGTAGTTTTTGTTGTCCTGCTCCTCATATTTTTGTTTGGTTATCTGTGGGCTCCTGTAAGGACTCTTTGTTTAGTCTTTGAACTTAAGGTCTTAAAAGTAATTTTGGAATTTGAAAGTCTGGTGTTAGATATGAGGCTCTTACTGCTTTTGTATTTGGAATGCTTTTCTTGAAAAAAGCTTGTATATGGAAAACCATAAATGCAAGGACTACAATGAAAAGCAGCACAAAAAGCAATTAAACTCAAGAATAAATGCAGAGTCTAATACTGAAGACAGAGGACAAATATCCACAAAATCTGAATATGATAGACAGAGTCACTGTATTGGTCAGTTTTACTTGTTATTCTTTGTACAAGGATTGTTACCCTTGTGTACATCTTTGGATAGGTTTGGGGATTAGGAAAGGTAGATAGGGAAAAGATTGTGATATTATAAAAATACATACACACACATAACTTTTTTTTTTAAACTCCCATCTATGTACAACAAAAGTATTCAAGTTTCTTTGAAAACTTTATCTCCTTTGGTTATACTGGCAAAGAAGAAAAATGCCCTTTCCTCTGCAATTTTCCTTCAGGCCCATGTATTTGGCTTCCTGTTTTGAACCTTTGTGTTTTGGTTAACCCAGATATCTATTTCTTATGCAAAAAGTAGACCTTTTCAGTTTGTAGGAAAATATCTATATCTGTAGATATTAAGCTGATATTTTGATACATTTTGATGTACATATTTATGATACACACATATTGTAGATAATAAATCCTTTTAGCAAAAACTGTGAAGGAGGGATACTTAAGAATATTTTTATCAGAATTCTCATTATTTTAGTCACAAACCTTTTGAATATCCAGAAATAATATTATAGAAATAATATATAATATTATAGAAATAATATTATAGAAATAATAAAAAAATGTTTTGAATATCCAGAAATAATATTAATGCCAGTAAGCTTACATTGTAAACGAGGCAACCAATATATAGATTCTTAGTTTTGTTTTCCAAACCAGTAACTAATTAATATTGATATTCCCAAGAATAGGGGCAGAATCTTGTTTTTCAACTTGAAATGACACAATTAGGACTAAATTCTTGAGGCAGCTAGGTGGCTCAGTGGATAGAGCACCAGCCTTGAATTCAAGAGGACCCAAGTTCAAATCTGATCTCAGACACTTCCTAGCTATGTGACCCTGGGCAAGTCACTTAACCCCAGCTTCAGGGGGGAAAAAAAGGACTAAATTCTAACCGGACTTAGAAAATATCATTCCTTTGTGCATACCTTATAGAGAAAATTGTTTAGTTATTTTATGAATTTGTAGTTACGCCATCTGGGATCCTGTGCTTCATTTTCTTCTATATAGGAACTTACTTAAATAATATTCTCAGGATTCTAAGAAGGTTGGATTATATTAATTCCACCATCCTTTCTGCTTTGGTTATCCTTTGATCCACTGACAGGTCAAGTTTATATAGCTCTCAATAATTTAACATGTACTTTCCTCACAGTGAACAAATGAGGAACTTCAGTGCTTCAGAAAGTACCATCCATGCCCTCTGGGTTGGTGAGTGTTTTGGGACACGTGATATAAAAACAAAAGATAAAAATCACAATTTAAAGCATTTAAAATTTGTGGATTTATGTTTTAGAGAGAAGTTTGAGTCATTAAAAGCATTGTACCGTTTTCCAAAGAGATAGCAACAAAACTAACCAATACCACTCAAATCTGAAGATATATACAGTATTTGATAATCATAGTATCCTACTTCTAAATAAGATACTCAACTTTTCTTAATTTCTTAGTTTTTTAGGCTTCTCTCTAAAATGAAGTTGCATAAAAAGGTGTCATCTTAACTCAGGTAGAGGGAGTTTCTCATTGGGAGCTCGCTACACCAATGAGAACTTAAGTCTAGTTCCAAGATTCTTTCTGCTATGTCTTTTGATCTCAGTTGCTATCTTTGATCTTTGTTGCTATCTCTGGTACATTTGTTATTATAATTATACCACTTTCAATTACCTTTTTTGGTTTCCATTCTTTCTGTTTACTCACATTGTTGCCATTTTTTGTGCATACTGTTTACCTGGCTTGGCTTACTTTATTCTGCAACAGTTCACATAAGACTTTCCTTGATCCTCCAAATTTTTCATGTTCATTATTTCTTTTGGTATAATAATATTCCATCGAATTCATATACCACAACCATTTCCCAATTAACAATATGTGCTTTTTCTTAATTTGACAACCCTAGAATAAAATTTTAAAATCATAGATAACCCTTTTATTCTGATTTGACACTTGCTAACCATAATCTAAACAATTTTAACTCCCCCTGCAAATTGTGCAAAGTGCCTTCCCTGAAATCAATTAAGCAAGTTTTGATAATAGCCACTCTTGTGACTGATTTCCTTACATGTTTAGTGACTGTTAAAAAAACAACAACAACAAAAAAAAAAAACAACAACTGGATTCTAGACTCGCATTTAGTGGATATATAACCTATCTTTGTCCTGAAATTTCTCTGCATAATACACATCTTTTTAATGAAAAGCAAGGCAATCTTTTATCTCAAAGGTCTTTTGTAATACCAACTAAAGTTGCTCTTTCTTGTTTGTGGGATGGCTCTTACATGCCTTCCAATTTGATTCTAGGATAGGATGCTTTGAAGTTGGAAGAGCTGGTAGTCCAAACAGAAGTTTGACCTCCATTGGGTTTCAGATTATGAATTATTTTTGCTCTATGGCTGCCATGTTTATGTTGATTAGAAGCTTCACCAACTTAATTAAATCCTAGAATCTGAGTTGAAGATATCTAAGACATCTTCTATACAACCTGAAACATCAATTCCTTTTTATTCCTATTTATAATCATTATTATTATTATTAAAGATCTCTGCTGGCAAAATTCTTTAGTGGCTTGGTCATAAAAAGGTCATTGAGGGGGCAGTTAAGTAGCACAGTGGATAGAGCACCAGTCCTGAAGTCAGGAGGACCTGAGTTCAAATCTCTTCTCATATACTTAACACTTCTTAGCTGTGTGACCCTGGGCAAGTTACTTAATGCCAATTGCCTTAGCAAAAAACAAAGAAAAAAAACAAAAAAAAAACAGTCATTGAGGAAAAATGAGTTGTTTTACCAATCCTTCAGTTACTGAAATTTCAATATCCTGTTAATGACTTTTATTCTAGGATTCCCAGGCTGAAGGTAACATTCATCCCGGTCAATTCTTCTATACCTTCAAGGGTATGTCCTCTTCCCACCCCAATCTTATTATACCTCAAAAAGAAACACAGAGTGATTATTTTCATTGATAAAATCAAATTGTTGAAGTCAAAACAGTAAATAAATAAAAACCAATGACCTAATGTGTCTGTGGCTTGAATTGATTATTCCATAACTTGACACTGACTTTTTTTTTTTCTATTTTTAAACACCTTTTCCTAACTGGTTCAGTTCCTTCAATTTTTTGCAAGTCCAACCTTGAAGAAAATTGTAGAATATGATTTTGTCACTTTTGGTTTTTTTGTTTTTTGTTTTTTAAACACAATACTGTTTCTTCCCTACACCTAATCTACTATCTCCTTGCCTAGAGCTGAGAAGCATGATGTATTATTATCAGTCTCCAGGAGTCATGATTGGTCATTAATCAGAGTTTTGAAATCCTTTCAGTGTTTTCCTTTATATTGTTAAGTGATCATTTCCAAAATTGTTTTCCTGGTTCTGTTTACTTGGATAGCATCAATCTGCACAAATCTCCCCGAGCTTCTGTTTTTTTTAATAACTGTCTTTATCTGATAGCACAATAATATCCCATCACATTAGCTGTTCCATAAGTGCCCACTTGATTTCCAGTTCTCTCCTAATAAAATTCTGAGTAGAATTCCTCATTTTCATCTCTAAAAGACAGAATTGGCCTCAGAATTTTTTAAAATAGTATTTTATTTTTTCAAATACATGCAAAGATAGTTTTTAATGTTCACCTTTGCAAAACTCTGTGTTCCAAATTTTTCTCCCTCTCTCCTCAACTCTTCCTCCCCAAGACAGTGATCCAATATAGGTTAAACATGTGCAATTCTTCCAAAAGTTTTTAAATGTCTAAAATAAAATAGAATTACAAAGGAAACCAATTATATTGAAATATATTTATCATAAAAGAAAACAAATTAATGAACCCCAGGTTAAGAAGCCCTGATCTAAATAATCCTCTACCTCTAAATTTTGTGGTCTATAATATCTCTACCAAGTAATTGATTTACATTTTATCAAGAAATTTCAGTGTCTTAGCCCAGAAGAACTAATTTTTTATTTCAGAGAACCTTTCTAATCATCCGGTACAATCAACTGCTTGTACCTCCTTCACTTAGAGCAGATACTCTAAGACAAATATTTACCACAGTCTTCAAGATTAATTCTTAAATAAACTACTCAGAAGTTCAGTACTCATATGTGTGTGAATGATCTAATTATTCACTCAACTTGAAAGTAATAACTTTACTTTCCTATATAAGAAATGAGCAGATATTTCATACTAAAATGCCCTAACAGTTGGGGTTCTAGTTAAAATTATGCAAGGGAGGCAAAGGGAGACAAAGAGTACCTTTCTTTAACATGGAAGAGACTTGTTGAATTAGAAAAAGGAAGATAAACAAACTTATTTGCTTGCTTCTTACCAAAGAAATGAATCATAGCTGACTGTGCTGGTTATGTGCTATTTTACAAAGAATGAACTGATTTTTCCAGGAGTGATTTTATTTATTTTTATATTTTTTGGTTTTACATTATCCTTATTTCTAAATATATTCCTTGTTCACAGTGCCATGCCTTGTAACATAGAATGAAAAAAGGGGAAAAAAAACCCTAGTAGTTCAGCAAAATATATGTGTATATCTTTTCTACATATATAGAAGTTTAGGGAGGTGTGCATTTTCTTTAGGGTCAATTTTAGTCAGTTATTTTTCAGTTATATTCAACTCTGTGATCTATTGGGATTTTCTTGCCATTTCTTTCTCCCATCAGATTTGACAGGTGATCACACTGAGGCAAACAGGGTTAAGTGACATGCCTAGAGTTCCACAGCTAATAAATGTGAAGGCTAGATTTAAACTCAGGAAAATGAGTCTTCCTGACTCCAGGACCTGCACTCTATCCACTGCACCACATATGTGCCATACTTGATCATAATTAAAACATTCATTGTTTAATTCTATTTACATTACTGTAGTCAATATTTACATTATTTTCCTTGTTTTTAAGCTCATTTCACTTTGCATCAATTCATATAAGATTACCTTGAATTCTTCATTTTCCATGTTTTAAATGGGAATTATTCCATTCACAGTCTATTACTCGATTGATGAACATTTACTTTGTTTCCACAGTAGTGCTTTGATATTAGAGGGTTGTGAATATATTGACATACATGGACTTTAACTTGGGGCATATCCCTAGTAATATCTCAGCATCAAAGGGCAACCACTTTTCAGGGGGAGAGGGTAAAAATAATCATTTATATAGTGCCTACTGCAGCAGTAGGTACTGTGCTTCACTGATATTATCTCATTTAATCCAGAACATCCCTACTAGGTCAGTGCTGTTATTATCCCCTTTTACAATTAAAGAAACAAGGCAAAAAAGGTGAAGGGGCTTGTTTCTGATCAAGTTCCCAAGGCTGAATTTGAACTCCCGGCATCCTAATTACATGTCAAGTGCTCTATCAATCTTACCACTTAGCTGTGTCACACTTTAGTAACTTACATTACTTTTCAGAATGGTTGGATCAGAATTCTTTTTTTATTTTATGTTTTATTGAATTTTAATTTGTTTTATTATTCTCAAATTTTAATCTGGTTTAGTTTCAGTCAGGAGTTTTGCTGAACAAATGCAGCCTTTGAGACCTTTTAAGTAGTGGATAAGACTTGGCTTTGAAACCAGGAATACTTTGGTTTTTGCTTGCTTGTTTTATTTTTTCCCACTTAATAATATTTTATTCTTTTTTCAATTACACATAAAAATATTTTTCAACATTCAGTTTTGTAAGATTTTAAGCTCCAGATTTTTCTCCCTGCCTCTTACCCAGGACAGCAAGCAATCTGATATAGATATACATGTACAGTCACATTAAATATTTGTTCATATTAGTAATGTTGGGAAAGAAAAATCAGAAAAGGGAAAAACCACAAGATAGAAAAAACAAAACAGTAAAACTATCATGCTTTGATATGCATTCAACTCCACTATTCTTCTTCTTGGATGTGAATGACGATTTTTTTTTTTAAATCACAAATCTATTGAAATTGTCTTGGATCATTGTATTACTAAGAGCTCAGTCTATCATAGTAATGCATCAGAATTCTTTCAAGAAAATTTCACAGAATCATAAGAGTGTATTCTATCTCTTTGCTTTGCCCTCCAGTTATGATAGATCTGGATAGTTTTGTTCTGCTCATGGCATTATTCATTTCAGTCTGTTCTATTCTGATCTTCTAGGAGTTGGCTATTTGGGTAAGATTTTACCACTTCTAAGCTATTCCAATTCTTTTCTCAAGAGTTTAAAAAAATTTCCTTGTTTTATACTTCTTGTGAAGAATTTTTTTCCCCCTCTTTTAGTTTCTGCTTGTGATCAAGGAGAGTTAATATCCCCTTAAGGGGAAATCTTAAGCAATAATTTCTTATACTGGTTGGAATTTGATTCATTTACTGATCTCTCCAGTTTTAGTTCCTCAACTGGGCTTTGAGCCAGAGCCGCCCTTGCTGTACTTTTAGATGAAATTGTTGGATCTGTTTGGTCTTGATCTAATAAGTCACTTATATTCCGAGGTTGACTTGCTCCTCCCAATGAAGGATCTTCTCAGTACACTGGTTGTTCATGATCTCTGTGGCATCTTAGGACAAGATTCTAGAGATACTTAGAAGCCTAATATATCCCACTCTAAATTGGCCTTAATTCTGGTCCATACTATTCCCCTTTGACTTTATAATCACCCTGGAGCATTTTTCAGATGCTTTTGCTGTTCCCAGACAACTTTACAGGCTCTTGGCTCTTATTTGCGCTAGGAGTGTGCAGACTTCTTTACTTGGACAGGCTTTGCTGGCTACCTGCTTTCCAATTGTCTTGTGAAAAACAAAATTTGAAATTTTGAAAGTTGAAATTTTGTGTGTATGTACACAATTCTGGTATAGAAAATGCATTTTCTTCTAAAAACTACATTTATTGTAGTTCCTTAATTTAAAAAAAATTTTTCAATAGTATTCTATTTTACAAATATATATCAAGATGATTCTCAACATTCTTTTTTGTAAGACTTTGTGTTCCATATTTTTCTCCTTCCTTTTCTTACCTCCCTCCCTCCCCAAGACAGCAAATAATTTAATATAGATCAGATATGTGTAATTAATTTACACATATTTTCATATTTGTCATTGTGCAAAAAAAAAAAAAAAAAAAAAAGTGAGACCAAAAGTGGAAAAAAACAAAAAGGTGAAAATACTAAGCTTCAATCCATATTCAGTCTCCACAGTTCTCTTTGGATGCAAATGGTACTTTCCTTACCAAATTTATTGGAACTGCCTTGAATCATTTCATTGTTGAAAAGAGCCAAATCCATCACAGTTGATCATCACATAATCTTGTTGTTAACTGTGTACAATGTTCTCTTGGTTCTGCTCACTTCACTTAGCTTCAGTTCAGGCTTTTCTGAAATCAGCTTGTTCATTATTTCACAAATGGTCAAAAGATATGAAACAAGCAATTTTCAGATGCTTGTTTCATATCTTTTGACCATTTATCTATTGGGGAATGACTTGTATTCTCATAAACCTTCCTTAATTTCTTGATAATTATTCAGTTTGGTACAAATGTCTTTTTTAAAATTATAACTTTTTATTAACAGTACATATGCATGGGTAATTTTTTACAACATTATCCCTTGCACTCACTTCTGTTCCAAATTTTCCCTTCCCTCCCTCCACCCTCTCCCCTACATGGCAGTCAGTCTTATACATGTTAAATATGTTATAGTATATCCTAGATATAATATATGTGTGCCGAACTGAACAGTTCTCTTCTTGCACAAGAAGAATTGGATTCAGAAGGTAAAAATAACCTGGGAAGAAAAACAAAAATGCAAACAGTTTACATTCATTTCCCAGTGTTCCTTTTCTGGCTATAGCAGATTCTGTCCATCATTGATCAATTGGAATTGAATTAGATCTTCTCTTTGTCTAAGATACCACTTCCATCAGAAAACATCCTCATACAATATTGTTGTTGAAGTATATAATGATCTAGTTCTGCTCGTTTCACTCAGCATCAGTTGATGTAAGTCTTTCCAAACCTCTCTGTATTCGTTCTGCTGGTCATTTCTTACAGAGCAATAATATTCCATAACATTCATATACCACAATTTACCCAACCATTCTCCAATTGATGAGCATCCATTTAGTTTCCAATTTCTAGCCACTACAAAAAAGGCTGCCACAAACATTTTGGCACATACAGGTCCTTTCCCTTCTTTAGTATTTCTTTGGGATATAAGCCCAGTAGTAACACTGCTGGATCAAAGGGTATACAGAGTTTGGTAACTTTTGGGGCATAGTTCCAAATTGCTCTCCAGAATGGCTGGATTCTGTTCACAACTCCACCAACAATGCATCAGTGTCCCAGTTTTCCCACATCCCCTCCAACATTCATCATTATCTTTTCCTGTCATCTTAGCCAATCTGACAGGTGTGTAGTGGTATCTCAGAGTTGTCTTAATTTGCATTTCTCTGATCAATAGTGATTTGGAACACTTTCATATGAGTAGAAATAGTTACAATTTCATCATCTGAAAATTGTCTGTTCATATCCTTTGACCATTTATCAATTGGAGAATGGCTTGATTTCTTATAAGTTAGAGTCAATTCTCTGTATATTTTGGAAATTGAGGCCTTTATCAGAACCTTTAGCTGTAAAAATGTTTTCCCAGTTTGTTGCTTCCCTTCTAATCTTGTTTGCATTAGCTTTGTTTGTATAAAGGCTTTTTAATTTGATGTAATCAAAATTTTCTATTTTGTGATCAATAATGATCTCTAGTTCTTCTTTGGTTACAAATTCCTTCCTCCTCCACAATTCTGAGAGGTAAACTATCCTATGTTCCTCTAATTTATTTATGATCTCGTTCTTTATGCCTAAATCATGGACCCATTTTGATCTTATCTTGGTATACAGGGTTAAGTGTGGGTCCATGCCTAATTTCTGCCATACTAATTTCCAGTTTTCCCAGTTTTTGTCAAATAATGAATTCTTATCCCAAAAGCTGGGATCTTTGTAGTTATTGACTATTTTGTCTTGTGAACCTAAACTATTCCATTTCTTCAATACCAAATGGTTTTGGTGACCGCTGCTTTAGATCAGGCACAGCTGGGCCACCTTCATTTGATTTTTTTTTTTTCCATTAATTCCCTTGAAAGTCTTGATCTTTTGTTCTTCCATATGAATTTTGTTGTTATTTTTTCTAGGTCATTAAAATAGTTTCTTGGGAGTCTGATTGGTATAGCACTAAATAAATAGATTCGTTTAATGAGTATTATCATCTTTATTATATTCGCTCTGCCCATATAGATATCCTCCCTACCTATAAACTAAAGCATTAAGCATTATTAAAGCCTACAAAGCATTCCCCTTCCTTAAATCCTCCTGAACCTGCTGTTCCCACATTGTCTTTTGTCTCCTCCCTCTTTCAACCAAACTCATTGAAAGAACTATCTATAGTCTCCAAGTCTTTTCTTTTGACTTTTAAAGTTTTTAATATTTTATTTTTATTTTGAACTTAAGTAAAAAAACAAAATTTTTATATGCAAAGTAGAATAGAAAGATGAATATACACAGAACTTCAAGTTTGTTATATAACAGCATATGTAATAAAGAGGAAAGAAACAAACTTGCCATGTACCAGAAATTGTGTACTTTATGAATATTGTTTGATTCGATTCCCCCAAAAAATCTCCTACCAAACTCCCTGGAGGTATGTGTTGTTCTCTCCATTTTACAGTTGAGAAAACTAAGGCAGATAGCTACAATTAAGTGAGTAACTTCTTTACTATAAGCCCTGCTGCAACATGTATTTAAAGCTGCATTTTTTTTTGATCTCTCACTATTTTCTAAAACCTATGCAATTTAAATTCCAACTTAGTCATCCAACTGCAATTGCTTTTCTCAGATTTGCCTGTGATCTCTTAATTGCTGAATATGATGACCTTGTCTCATTCTTTATCTCATCTGCAATATTTGATATTGATTACTCTCTCTCTGATGGTTATTTGAGAGCAGAGACTGCCATTTACTTTTTTTTTTTGTATCCCCAAAATTAGCATTAATGTCTACAGTAAATGCTTACTTAAGAAATGTTTATTGACTAATCATTTTTTCTCAGGTTTCTTTGCTTAATCATTGATCATGTTGTGTGTACCTGGGTCCTAGATGAAGTTGACAGAGAAAAATTGAAGCATTGATGGAACTGCTCCCTGGGACAGGCAGGGAAGGGCACTGATGTGAATTAGTTTATCTTCATTCCCTGGGATGAAAAGGAAATTTCAGCCTACTTGGTGAAAAATTTGATTTGACAAAGTAATTTCCAAGTTCAGGCCTAATCTAACATTTCAACTATTTATATTTGTTTCAGCTACAACTTTGATAGTATTCTTTGTAGTTTTCTGGAGGCAATTATCTTACTGCTTGCTCAAAAACACAACCAGACAGAGAATTTTTATTTGTAATTAGCTGTGGATTTGCCCACTGGAAATGTTATATAATACTGTAATTTTGAAAAATCCAACTAGCATTAAGGGGAGCTTTTTTTTTTTTTTAATCCTTCTCAACTATAACTGCAACAGCCTGCTGATGGGTCTGTCTATCTCAAGTTTCTCTTCACTTCAATTCAGCCATTAAAATGATTTCCCTAAAACTTAGGTCCTACCAGGTTACACTACAAACTCCACCCCCTCAGTAAACTTCTGTAGCTTCTGTGCCTTCAAAATAAAATACAAAATTCTCTGTGTGACACTCATAGCCCTTTCCAGTCCCCTTACATCTTACTTCTTGATGGGTAAGATCCAATGTCTGTTCCACAAAGAAATCTCTTGGTTTTAGGCTTTTTTTCTGACTGTTGCCCATGCTTGGAATGCTCCCTTT
This sequence comes from Sminthopsis crassicaudata, assembly GCF_048593235.1. Lineage (NCBI taxonomy): Eukaryota > Metazoa > Chordata > Mammalia > Dasyuromorphia > Dasyuridae > Sminthopsis > Sminthopsis crassicaudata. Next base: position 334,991,922 of record NC_133618.1, read on the forward strand.
TGGCTAAGCCTATTTACTGGTTTCCTTAAGTACTACTTAAAATCTCAACTTTTCCTAACTCATTTAATTCTAGTGCCTTCCCTCTGTTAATTATTACTTATCTTGACTATAGCCTATATTGGTATATATTTCCATGTAGTCTCCCATAAGAGAATGTAAACTCCTTGAGGGCAGGGACTGTCTTTTGCTTTTTTTTTTTGTTTCTCCTTAGCATAAATTCTGATTTTAAAAAATTAATCAGGAGGACCTGAATTCAAATTTGGTCTCAGACACTTAATACTTCCTAACTGTGTGACCCTGGGCAAGTCACTTAACCTCAATTGCCTTAGCAAAAAAAAAAAAAAAAAAAAATTACGAATATGAACTCTGCTGGTGATCCATTCAATCTTAAAGGATATGTAAAAAGGAGTAGTTTTAGAAAGGCCTACTGGAGTCTGTAGGACTTTTCCTTTGGAAAGGGAGACAGAATGAAGCAACAAAGAAACATCTGGGGTGAATGATCAGCCTTAATTATTAATATAAAGAAATAAGCATGTTTATTAGGCCATTTCCCCTCTTTTTTTCCCCCTGAGGCAATTGGGGTTAAGTGACTTGCCCAGGATCACAAAGCTAGGAAGTATTTAATGTCTGAGACAAAATTTGAACTCAGGTCCTCCTGATTTCAGGGCTGATGCTCTATTCCACTGCACCACCTAGCTGTCCTCATTTCCCCTCTTTTTTAAAGAAAGATGCTTAGATAAAAGGTAGAAATGGGGATTAAGAGTGAATTTGGAAACTAGAGGTGATAAGTTTAACCTGGTGGGCATCTTGTTCTTTGGACTTCAGGAGAAGTATGCTAAAATTGTATTGAAATGCTGTTAAATATAATTTTTTAAAAAGTTAATTTTTTAAAAGGTGAATTTAAAATCTATTTTAAAGTTTAAAAAAAAAAAGTGAATTTGGATTAGAAGTCCTAAGATGATTGAATAGATAATGGTGTATAATTTCTGGATGACTCTGAGTGGCATACTTTATTTGGAGAGCCAGAAAAGGAAACAGACAATTATGCACTCTGCCCTGCCTTGAACCATGTTTTTGAGGGTTTTTTTTAACCAAAGTAATTCCCCAAAATCTAGTATCTTGGGATAGACAGAAGCATTATTGAAAAAAGGGAACTAGGAGCCATGTGCCCTGGATCACTTTCCCACTGTACCCACTTAGTAATTTGGTTTTTTCCCTAAGAGTCACTGGGGCTGGTCATTGTTGTCAAGCCATAAACTAATGCCATCGTCTACTACGGCATTTTTTTTTTTTACTTGAAGTTTTTTTGCTTTAAGTTTTTTTACTTGAAGCTTCACCCCGCCAAACTAAGTCCAATTTCTCCAACTTTTTTCTACAAGATTTCTACAATCTCTCAATCCTGTTCTCAGTAACTTATTTGATACTCTGAAAAATGTTTTTCTTGATTTATCAAAATACATGGTAGTAACTGAAAATTCAAAAGCAATAGCAATAATACTTCCTGAAATAAAGCAACCATTAGAAAAAAATGTTTTTCATGATAAATGTGAAAATATATAGAGAGGAAGTACATGTATTTAACATATATTAGATTGCTTGTGGTCTAGGGGAAGGAGTGGAGGAAGAGAGAAAAAAATTGGAACACAAGGTTTTGAAGGGTGAATGTTGAAAATCATGCATATATTTCAAAAATAAAGAGCTTTTTAAAAATGGTTTTGATACTTTATTCTCATCTATTCCTTAAAAAATAGTTCAGAGTTATTTATTTAATATAGTTTGAGCTCCTCACTGGCTCTTGTCTGAATTTTTGTTGACCCTGAAAATTAGAGAATTATCAGGGTGAATGGGTATTTTGATTCCTTTCCTTCTGTTTTGAAATATTTTGTCCCCAGCTACTTCAGCACTTTCTCCAAGGTCAAAGGTAATTTCTTTGCTGATCTAAAAGATCAGTTGGCTGTTAGAAGCTATAAGGCTGCCAGGATGTTGTTGGTTACTATAACTGGAAATATAGAGTAAGTAGGGAGGTAAATAGCAGTCCTATTAAATTCAGTAATTGGACCTGTACTGTGCCTTTGGCATGAATAATTTCTGTGTATCCAAAGGCTACCATGCTCAAAAAAACCCTAGATTCCTTAAATTACTTATGACAAGCTCATTTCCACAGTAGAGCAACTCTTCCTCTAGCTGCTTCAGACCTAATGTCTAGAATTTATCTTGAACCCGTTTTCTCCTAACTGCTCAGTTTTAAACATATTTTACCTTCAACTGGAATAAGTCTTGGTTTTTTTACTTCAACAACCTCATTCAAGCTAGTAAATTAAATGCCACCTCTTTGCAGACCACTTTGAAATCCTTATCTGTAGTCCTGATTTCTCTTTTGAGCTCCAGGCCTACATCTTTAACTACCAGCAGCATTTATAAATTTTCCTTAAGGACTTCAGTAAGTAGGAACTTGTGAGTTTATCTTTTTAAACTGTTTCTCTTTCTGACTTTATTACTTATGTTTGCTGAAAATACTATTCACTCAGTCTCTCAATGTTTAGGATTTTGGGTTTATGCAATTTGGCTGTAATCTTCTTTCAACTCTCCTATCCAGTAGATAGCCCAATAGATAGCTATATGAGCTTAAGCAAGTGAACTTAACCCTATTTGCCTCAATTTCCTCATCTATAAAATGAGCTGGAGAAGAAAATGGCAAAACTTTTAGTATCTTTGCCAAGAAAACCCTAAATAGAGCAACTGAAAACTGAACAACAAATACAATTAATTACTTAACAATTCTGTATACAAAAACAACTACTAGATTCATCCCATTTTTTTATCCCTACTTCTACATTTCAATATTCATTATCACCTTAGTATTGCAATAATCTCCCAATCTTCATTCTTCTATCCTTTTTATGCTACTGCCAGTATAACTTCCCTTGTGCCATGTCAGGCCTCAAGTGTTTGCATTAGTATTTTATTTTGCCCCAATAACATATAAAAACAATTTTTAACATTTGTTTTTAAAACTTTTGAGTTCCCAATTCTCTCCCTTTCTCTTTCCTCCTCTCCTCCCCGCATTGAGAAGGCAAGCAATTTATATACATTTGTAAATCATGCAAAACATAAATCATGGTCAGGTCTCAAGTGAAAAACAAAACAAATTGTCAATAGCTTATTCTTGCTTCCTTGATTAAAAATTCAAGCACTGTAGCCTGGCATTGAGCATCTTCACTGCCTTACCTTACCCAACCTTCCTCACCTTGCCTATTATTCTTCCCCATATCCTCTACACTTCAACCACATTGGACTAGTCTTTTCTTTTCCTTTACCTCAGCTTCTTTCCCACCTTTTTTCTCTTTGCCTCTTTGATTTGTACCCATCCTTTTAAACCCAGTTTAAATGCTGCCTCCTCCAGGCCTTCTGTGTTATGTTCTTTTCCCATAAAATTCACTGACCTACCTTTCTTTCAGCATTTAATGTGTCATTGTGTCTTATAGTTATACATTTGTGTCTTGTACTCCTATTAGACTAAAACCACAAAGATAGGGACATTGCTCAGTTTATTTGGTATGTAGTTCCCAGTGGGAATTTAAATAGATCACTGAACAAAACCTTCTCTTCAGACCTAAAAGTTAATAGTCATAGTCCTAACCTTTATAGCAAGGAACTATTTCTTTTTAGGTTTAAATTTTTTTTTAACAGTGCCCATTTGTGTTTTCTTACTGTTTTCAGTACAGAAGTTAAAATGGCCCCTAGCTTAGACCTAATTATCTAATTGTCTATCTCATTGAATTTACTGAAAATGGTATGGTGATAGGAACTAAAGCAGATGACATTTTAAACTCATTATGGCCAAGACAATTCATTATCTTTCCTCATATTCTACCTTCCCTATTATTATAAAGTACGTTATCTTCTTAATCTTTCAGCTTTACAACCTAGGAATGATTCTGGATTCCTTACTGTCTCTTCATCCTTCTTGCCAAGATCTGATTTCACCTTTCAACATTTTTCCAATGCCTTCCACCCCTCTTCTCTGCCACCATTCTTATCTACAGTATATACAAGTGTTTTCTTCTCTTTACTATGGCCAATACAATGTGTTCCTTGTAATTGTACTCTAAAACTGCTTTGAAAGGAGTTCAAGTTTATAGTGGCTGCTGGATGCTACTGGGGCCATTTGATCTAAGAAGGGAATATGAGAATGGAGTCAAAGGATTAAATACTTCTTACACCTTAGAGTATATATAGGTTATAAGATCTTAATCTTGACTGGGAGATCTCTGCTCATTATTTTGGGGAAAGGGTGCAACCTTAGAAAATGTTTACAGTTGGGGCAGCTAGGTGGCGCAGTGGATAGAGCACCAGCCCTGAGTTCAGGAGGACCCAAGTTCAAATGTGGTCTCAGACACTTAACACTTCCTAGCTGTGTGACCCTGGGCAAGTCACTTAACCCCAGCCTCCCCCCCAAAAAAAATGTTCACAATTTAAAAATGCCATTAATTGTCGCCAATATTTGTGTCAAGAATTTGTCTCTCCTCTATAGAGAAATCCATAGTCATCCTCTTTGCAGTTACTCAGTTACTATGTTGCATCAAAATAGAAATGATTTTCAGACAGAAAGCTTTTGTTGATTCTGAACCTAAGATTGTATTATGAAGCAAAGAGGTTAACTGTAATTAACATATAGTAAGTAGTCTTTTTAAGAAAAGGAAAGCAGTAGTTTGCAGTTATGGAAGTCAGTCTATCATGTTAGAATTTATGGGTAAGATGTAAGGTGATCTTTGAAATACTCAAAGGAACAGTTTCCATAATTAAAATACAAATATTCCCATTATTTCAGTAACATTTGATCCTTTCATTATCACTCCAAAAGACTGAAATGATCTTTGATCGCCCTTAGATCTCCTTCCCTGAACAAAAGATATATAGAACAGAAAACATTCCCTCTAAAAAAAGTCTCATTAAGTATACTGTCAATTTTGCCAGATAAAATTTTAAAACACCGTTTTAGATGTGGCATTCAACTATTTAGAAACCCACTTTAGTTTCCAGGTCCCTACCCAGAAGATAGAGATCACAGGACTTGAATCTAGGAGGGACCTTACAATTCTAATGTAACTTGTTCATTTTACAGATGAGGAAACTGAGCCTCAGAACATAAATAACTCATGGTTGAGTCAGGTAAACTCTGGAAATGCAATACAATATAGAAATAACAATTCTATTGTTCTTGACCCTAGCCTTTGCCAGTAGAGAATGCATAATTAATCATCTTCTTTGCCTCCCTTTGTTTTGCCCTCAGGTTGCCGGGTAAATGACATGGGAGATCTGAGTTTCACCCCTGTGACCAATGATGAGCTCTATAACAACCTGGTTGTGAATCCTCGATCAGTGGGCCTTGCCAATCGGGAATTAGCAGAAGCAGTTAGCAGGGCTGTGTCTTCTGGTCACCGTTGCCTCACTGTGGGAGGAGACCACAGGTAAGTGGGGTACAGGGATGTTACCTTAGTTAATCCCCTAGCTACTCTGGCACATCCATACATGTGACCTTGGGCAAATTTATTTGTCAGTTTTCTTATCAGAAGTAAAATACCTCACTGAGTTGTTGTGAAGATTAAATGATATTATATCCTTACTATTTATATGCTTTAATTGTATAGAGACAAAATAAAAGTACTTTATAAATGAACCTTATAGAATCTGGGAGCTGTAAGACACTTGACAGATCTTCCTATTTTAGATTGGGGAATAGGAAAGCATAATTGACCGAGTCTTCTATTAAGGAAAATTCATTAGGTTTTGGATTAAGTTGAAACCAAAAACTAGAACATTGTGTCAACTGGATTGGAACTGGCCTCTAACCTGTGGGTGGCTGGAGCCAAACAGAGCAGGGTAGAGGCAAGAGAGGCAGGCCTGGATCAAACAGAAGTTTAATTAATTTCAAAGTGAGGTAAATGCTTGCAAGTGGAAGTCCCACTTCCCAAGAAGGAGGGCTTAACATAGCTGGGGTAAAGGCAGTAATTACATACATATATGTGGGCTGGATCATGATATAGTCATTTTTAGGTTTTGTATAGTACCTGTCATAGCAGGCTCATGCATAGACAATGCAGGTATTCTTGGGTCCATTGGGAAGTCTCCAAGTTGATTGCCTTACAGTAGCATATAGAGCCAGAATTAGCATTGGCAGTACCTGGTTCAGTCACTTAGCAGTTACAAGAAACAGGGATTGTGAGCAGGTCAAGAGATATTATGGATCACCTGTTTCTAGATCTCAGATTGAGCTCTCAGTGAACACCTGGTGCTCATCAAAGCAATACACTTTGCCAGAGGGTAAGATCATTCAGAGTACAAAGGATTGTTGTTGGGCAAAGCTCAAGGAAAGCCTGCTTGCTGAGCTTTATCTCTGAGAAACAGAATATTTTGACAATTGTAACTAATATTAATATTTGACAACATAACTGATGCAGTATTGTTTTCACACTGGGAGTTAAGTGTTACTGTCGATCAAACATAATTGACATTTCTGCTAAGTTTTGAAGGTCTACAGTACTTTAAGGGGCTGATTGTTAGTGTTCTTATTCATACACTAGCCAGTATTTACTGTGCACCTACTTGTTAAGGACAGTATGTGACAATGAACCACATATTTGGAGAAATGAAAGACATACTTGGTTCAAGGAATATTGTAGAACTAATACACCCATACATAAAAATTGAGATGTAATTCCTAAGTAGGGATTTAGAGAGGTCTGTGAAAGTTGGAGCCTTAAAGAAGATAAGTAGCTTTTACAAAGGAGAAATAGGGCCCAGCAGACTAGAGCATGGTGAATGTTTAAGTGCTTTTTTAAATTAATGAAATTTCCTGAATTTCTAACTGGAAAAATCCAAAGATAGATAGGACTTTGAGACAGTGGAAAGTAAGTAGAAATAAAAAATCTTACCCCCACAACTCAGTGCTGTGGACACTTTTTTTTTTTTTTTTTGATAATTACTTCTTTATTTTTTTTTTATTCATTTTTCCAAATTATCCCCTCCCTCCCTCCACTCCCTCCCCCCTATGGCAGGTAATCCCATACATTTTACATGTGTTACAATATAACCTAGAGCTGTGGACACTTTTCAATCAACTTCCAATCAATCTTCAACCAACCAACTTTAGTCTGTGCTGTTTTTCCTGTCTTCTGCTAGGTACCTGTATGGCAATGATCATTAAGACTACTGTGTGGACTCTTTAACAGTCTCCATATCCCAGGCAGGCTTGGGGGAGAGGAAAGGAGCACGACTTTAAAAAAAAAAAAAGGGTGAATCTCAAATTGCTAACTTGTTAGCAACAAGTAAAAAAAGGTTTAGTGGGAAGAGAGGTAGAAAAGGGGGTTTGGTTCCCTCTCACCTTAAATTTTGTCACCTTTTAACATTCCCTGCCACCATCCATTATACTATCCTTTTACCAAAAAACTTTCTATAAGGCTGTTTCTATAACTGTCACTTACCATGGATGTTCACAATATAGAAAATAAGACTTTACCTGGTAACAAATATCATCCAGAAAAGCACATTGGTCATGCTTGAAAATAAGCACTTCTCTGCTGAGATAGGAAGAATGTTTTCACTATTGGTCTTCTCTCAAGGGTATTTTCCTTCACATTACTAGAGTTATTTTATAAATAGTTTTTGTTATTGTTAGTTTGTATCCATTCACTCACCTTACAAAGATTCTCTTTATTCTTTACATGTATTACAATGCACAAAATATCTTAGCAGCTAACCAGTTCAGCTGCCCTCACTCATATTCTCACTCACGGACATATTTTTCATCATCAGGTCCTTTCAAACCAAGATTGGTCATTCCACTTCATGAGTTTGGCTGTCATTTAGCTTTATGTTATAGTAGATTTTATATATTTTTGTATCCTGTTTACTGTAAATAAAAGATCTGGTATTCTACCTATTGTAAAATGCTTTCAACTCAACCAATTTAGAGCCTGCTTTATACAAGGTAATGTGCTAAAAGCTGGGGAGAAGGGAAAAGTTGAGATAAAAAGATAATGGAAAGCTTATTGTTTTATCTGTAGTTTTCTTATCTCATACAGTTTATTATTGGGTTTTAACAGGGATGACTCTCAATGATGGCAATTCCACATACTGGACTCAACTATTAGAGCATTGTTTTCTCTTTTTTTTCAGCTTGGTGGATAGGTCACTTTTCCAGGGTTTTCATTACATCCAGGAATGAAACACTGAAAGGAATGGGAATGGGGAATACTTCTAGGTATCTGGATAAAGTCAATCCAATGAAAAATGTCCAAATTAAGGTGTTTTTTTTTTAATTATTTTTTCTAATTCAGTGATCCTAGTTATAATGAATGCTGATTTTTGTCTTTATCTTTCTTTTTTTTTTAAGTTTCATTTTGATGTCTTTTTAAAAACATTAGTAATTTCCCAATATTTTTCTTTTCTAATAGAAGAAAAAAATAAGCAAAACTTTTGATTCCTTTTAAACTTTTGAAGTCTAGATTGATGATTTTTATCTTATTTAAGACACTGTAGACTTCAAATTCTTGTATTTCCTAAATTAACAAATGTTTGCTGGCTGCCTAAAGCAGTTGGTTCAAAGTATCAAAGTGTTATGATTATCTGAAGTTTATACACACACAAACACACACACACAAACCTATAAATGCATACTATTCAGTTATAAAATGAACATTTATAAAAAATAAAACTTTAATTACCAGAATTTCTTCATCTTTCCCTCTCCTAGAGTCTTCCTCTATGACAAAAAAATATTCTTTAAAGGAAAAAATTAATAAAAACCAATCAATATATAGAAAAGTCTGAAAATTATGCAGTATAACACAACTGTGGAATTCCTACCTCTGCAAAGGAAATAATATAGGGTGGCTTCTTATATCTCTTTTTTGTACTCATTTCTGATTGTCTTATGATAGTTCTTTCCATTTATTCTGTCCTTGTTATTATAGTTGTTTTCTTTTTAGGTCTACTTACTTCACTTTGCACCAGACTGTATCACTCCCAATGTGAGCCTATGTGTGATACACTCTTGACCTGTTAAGGTCCTATTAACAGATTAAACCTATAAAGAGGTTTTGGTTCATAACTGTCTCCTGTGGCAGTCACTCCTTTTCATCACTTGTTCTGCATTATCCAACCCCAACTTCATCAGTTTCAATTTTTGTCTAAAGTACAGAATTTGAGAATTAGATGTATTTTTATTAGTATGCTTACTATATTTCTTCTTTGCAGTCTGGCAATTGGTTCCATTAGTGGTCATGTCCGGCATTGTCCAGATTTGTGTGTTATCTGGGTTGACGCTCATGCTGACATCAACACACCCCTTACTACTTTATCTGGGAGTCTGCATGGACAGCCAGTTTCCTTCCTTCTCAGAGAACTGCAGGACAAGGTCAGTCAGTCAAACTGGTTACCAATGTTGAATGTGGACTTAATAAGGCACGAATTATCCAGGCTTTGGGAGGTAGTTGTGGAGGATGGGATGAATTTGATGTGTTAGAGATGGTTCTCACTCAAAGTAGGGAGGGAATGATCAGTGCTTTCACAATCACAAGTGTTTCTGTTATTTACTAGAGAACAGTTTTCCTTAAGGACATGGCTTTGTGAATAGTGAAGTCAGAACCAGGCATTTCTTCTGGCCATGTAGACAGCAAAGCTTACCCTCATTGCAGTGTGAGATGTATACTGCCTTCAGAACTGTGTGTGTGTGAGGGACAAACCTCATCACCATTACTCGGAGCTCCTCCCCATTACTTCCTCTGTCTTTACCCTCTTTTGGTACAGGAAGTAACTTCCTTAGCCTCCTTGAATATCTGTCTTAAAGGTCATATTAAATGGGTAAATATTAAAGTCATATTAAAACTCTGGCTCATCCTTTTTCTTAGGACCAAATTAGGACAAGTGGCACTACAGTTCAGTACAAAGACTACTCATTATAGCAGTTTGGGCTTTTGCCGTCAGCAGCTTGAAACAGTACCAGTTATGCTTCACTAGGATCTGATCTGTAAACATGAAGAGCAGTAGAGAAGGACTTAATCAGCAGTCCTTAAGCTATTTAGATTAGTTAATGAAAAACTGAGGCTACCCTCCAAGTGAGGGAAGATGTTACTCTTTTGGAAAACTATACTGCTGTTTTTTTAGAATTATTAATTGCAAGCGCTGCCCTTAGAAGTATTTTTTTCCAGGTTAGCATGTCCCAATCAGTTTTTCACACAAATACTGAAAGATAGGGGGTAAAAAGTAGATAGCAAAAGCTGTTCCATAAATGCAGTAGAAAGGAAATTATTTTATTATTTGAAATTATATCTCTTAATTTAAAAACAATGTTTTGGGTGAACATGTTCAAAATAAATTTTCATCTCCAAATTATCTTCAAGATTGAGAAATTTCCTGACTTTCAATGGGAGTGACAAAGGATATGTAGGCTGCCACAAAAAATAAAAGTAGGAATTTTGTTTAATAGTCTACTTGCACTGGACATGCCCCTCCTCCCCCAATCCAGCTTTTCCCCCTGTAGGTTTATTAGAGGTAGAACTATATATCATTAAGCATATGACAGGGCTCTGGAGATTATTTGAAACTCTAGTCACATTCTGTACTACTACTTGACTGACAGCTCAGTTAAAAGGGAAAGATCAAGGAGGAAAAAATGATATGCTTATCATTAGGAGGGTTTTCATAGTAAACAAAGCCTAAGTTTATTTTTATTTTTTCCTTTTTCATTTTTCACTTAGGTGCCATCCCTTCCAGGATTCTCCTGGATCAAGCCCTGTCTCTCATCCCCAGATATTGTATATATTGGTCTAAGGGATGTGGATCCTGCTGAACAGTAAGATTTGTAAATTGATTGTCAACGATCATTAGGCCTTATTTGACCTTCTCACAGTATCCCAGGCTCTAGTTCTTCCTTTTGGAGATGATCCAGGGGAATTGTCTTTTGTTTTTGAGGTTCTGGGCCTTCTGGAACTTGCTTGTTTTAAATTTTGTTCTTTTAGTTCAGAGATCTTACCTAAAACCTACTACTGCTAATAAGTTGCCATTCTTGATGTGTGTTTTAGAATTTACTCCTTTCTTCCCCTTGTACATATTGACTTATTTAATTAGGTAATTGATATTAACTAATAATTATAATATCCAATCAAACAAATTAAACAAATTAAATATCTATGTTGAACTATATTTTAATTCATTTTCCTAAACATTTCTAATTTTTATCTGGTACTTTTAGAGTTTTGCAGCCTGAATTTGAAATTTCTGCTGTGGACCATGTGTGTGTTTTTAAGGCTCTTTGTTAAGGAAAAGAACATAATGCAAAAATAAAAATAATACACCAGTGGCATAATCAGAAGGGTATTTTCTTTCTTCCTCTGTTTTTTAAAACTATTTCAACTAGACTAAGTTGCATTCAACCTTCCATTTTTGTTCTTAACAAAAGCTGCTTCCTCCCAGTTACTTCTGGGACAGAACCTCATGGTCTTTTCTCTACAAGTACATAGAACAAACTCATTCACCTCAGCCTAAAAGCCTAGTCTTTCTAAGCCAACCAGAGACATTTCCTGGCTGGTAGAATTTTGAGTGCTCTACAGTTACTAGAAATTTTAATTTATGTTTATCTCTTAAATGTTTATATGTTATAAATAATTTTCTTCACAACAACCCTATGAGGTGGGCAATTTAAAAATTATTCCCATTTTTAATTGGGGAATTTCAAGCACCTGATCACAAAAGCCATTGCCAAGAACACACCTATTCAAGTCCTTCTAGGTTTTCAATCCTAGTGTTCTTTCAACTCCACCAAGCTGAATTACTTAGCTAACTAGTTTTCCCTCCCTCCAGACAAGGATGTACAAATAGACAAATCACAGTCGTCCATGACATGGGTTTCCCTCAAAATTTGCAATAAATGGTCTCATATGGCCGGTCAACTTTCATTAATGATTGTTTTTCATTTGGGAAGTTGCTCCGATATGTTTTGATATATAGTCATCTTTAAATGTGAAGTATATTTGGAAATGAATAGCTACTTTGGAACCCTTAATACACACAAGTTAAAACAAAATCATTAACTCAGATTTCCTTTCCTTTGCCTCACCAGTTTTATTCTAAAAAATTATGACATCTTAAACTTTTCAATGAGAGATATTGACCGCCTTGGAATCCAGAAGGTCATGGAACAGACATTTGAACAACTGATCAGCAAGTAAGCAACTTTAAGAAGAAGAGTTTGAATACTTATGTTCCAGAGGGTAATGGTGCAGGAATTTATACATTGTAGTTTAATCTTCCATCTATTCATTGGGATGGCAGTTCATAAGAGAAAGTAAGGCCTATAAAACTAGAATTTTATACCTTGTCCAATATAGAATTTATACTCATAATTACAGCTTGGTTGCTATTTGTTTAAAAAAAAAATGCACTAGAGAGGCATTCTAACTACTGCTTTCCAAGAATCACCATCAGTTTCCCTGAAAGCAGTTTCACTGACAGTTTTTAGAAGTTAAAGGATTTTATAAAGGTATTTGGAATCAGAGCAGCCTTTTCCCTTAATTACTATTTCTTCAGTATTGAGTGGGTTGCCATCTAGTATCATATTACATCATAAAAGCTGTTAGAAATCTGACCCTTTCATATGCATTAGTCTCACATTTCAATTTCAACCATTAGAAAACTGATGCTTGAACCAAAAAAGGAGTGAGTAATAAGATATGGTATATAAACATTAAGGTCAGAGTCAAATCATACTGTTGTGCCTGGTTAGAGAGCAACAGAAATTGTAATCCAGATTAGCAGAATTTAATTTACATCAGGCAGTTGGATTTAATACAATCAGTGGGCTCATCAAGGACACACATTCAGTAGAAGTAAAGAATTCATTTTGTGGATAGTTCTGATCACATTAGGTTCTTCTGGCAGGTCTCTAGGCCAAGCAGAAATTCTTCCTGGTTGGTAGATTTTTAACTATTCTACTATTAGTATAAATTTTAATTTATATCTATCTCTTTAAATGCTAAAAATAACTTTCTTCACAACAACCCTGAGGCAGGCAATCTAAAAATTATGACCTGGAGTGTTTCTGTCCTAAGCATACAGAATAGGTTTAAGATTGTCTTAAAACAGTTTTATGTTTATAAAATCTGAAAATAGATGTCTACAATAACTTCCAGAAAAAGGAATCATTCCAAACCTGCAGGTTCAGGAGACCACATTTCTAGATGTATCAGGGAAGCTATGGAATTTACTAGACAAATGCAGATCAAAGTATGATTAAATGATAAATATTTCCCCATTTCTGTCTAGAAAACAAAGACCAATTCATCTAAGCTTTGATATTGATGCTTTCGACCCTTCACTGGCTCCAGCAACAGGAACTCCTGTTGTTGGTGGGTTGACTTATCGGGAAGGCATGTATATTACAGAGGAAATACATAATACAGGTATGTAAAAACTAATTACATTTTTTTGGACCTCTTATATGCAGGACATTTGTTCAAAGATCATATTACAGACTTCGTTTTGGACTTTTAAGATACACTATAGTTCTATAGCAAAAAGGCTATTATTACTTATTTATATTCTTAGATGTTGCATCAGCATCATTATGCCCTACTTATAAAAATGATTTTAAAGACTCAGGTGATTGTTAATTTTCTATGTTTCAGTCCCTAAGCCTCTAGAGCATGATTTCTCTAATAATTCCCCTATGTTACCTGTCTCTCCTTAAAAAATAAACAACAAAAAAACTTCTTCCCCAGATGTTTCTTAGACTCATTCCATCATTAAAACTTTTTGGTCTTGATCCATGGAAACATACATCCTAATTAAAACTCATTTATTCAACAGTAAATGCTTCTTTAAATTTTTGTTGATCCTACTACCTGTATTGACAACATTTTGAGTTCTGGGCAGATTTTTTGGTCTAATCAGATATAATCTGTAGAAGGCTAGCATGTATAAAAGAACATTATAATCAAAAAGGAAGCAGGATATCTTTGTCCCTAAGAATAACAAGGTTAATACTTAAATCATTTCTCTAGTTCTAGACTTTCCTTAGTGATCAGGCAAGAAAAAAAAGCTAGAGAACTTGTCAAAGTCTTCCTAATGAAGAAGAGAGCATTTCCATTTTATGACCAGCCAGCCAGCATAAATTTTTAGAAAAACAGACTTGGCAAGTTCCATCCCACTCTCCATCTCTTATTTCTAGCTTTGACAATTTTTCCTCAGTCATAATCATAAAGAAAAAAACAGAGATTGAGCCTCCTCAAAGCAGAGGAAAAATAATAGATACGCATTGGCTCATTGCATTAATTGTTGATCTCCTAACTGCAAAAATTATTGAAGGTAAAATCCCTGATGAAAAAAGCTGGGGAAGATTATGGATTTTTGTGTATGGAAAAAATAAAAAATCACCTTGTGATAAAGTAATGAAAATAAGTTTGATCTTTAGCAGTTAGAAAAGGACAGATCATATTAAGGTTTGTCTGAGGATTTTAATTTAGTATCTTCTTTTTAATCGAAAAATTAAGAGTGAATGGCCAACAGAGGTGCATGTTCTTATAAAAACTACTAAAAAAAATCTTTTATTTTAGCCTACCAAACAATGTGACAGATAACTAACATCTTTCATTTTGATTGCATGCTTTTAAATTTTGTTTTCTTATCATTATGTTAATGGCAGCACATTTGAAGTAGAATATCAAAAGTAGAAGTCAAAACACTTAGGCCACAGGCCTTTTAAAATGAGAGGTAAATCTCCAGAAACAAGCACCATGCTAGGGCTCTGATTAGGATGACAAGCCCCACCCTCCCTCTAGTTGAAATACAACCAGTAAAGAAAATAGAATTCCACTTTACTTCCTAGAGCAAAAGTTATATATTCCAGTAGAAGAATGTTAAATCATAGCAGCTTGAACCATTACAATATAGCTTCCTGAAATAAGCAGTTGGAAGATGGCTACCTTTCTCTCCCAGTCCTACTGACTGACTTCTTTGGTAGGAGGATCATTTTCATACAATTTGTGTGGCTCTGTTCCCTCAGGTTTGCTGTCAGCCCTAGATCTGGTTGAAGTCAATCCTCTCTTGGCTACTTCAGAGGAAGAAGTGAAGGCCACAGCTGGACTGGCTGTGGATGTGATCGCCTCAAGCTTCGGCCAGAAGAGGGAAGGACAGCATGATGGTTACGACCATCTTCCCACTCCCAGTTCACCAGATGAATCGGACAGTGAAGAATGTGTTCGAATTTAGAGAGTTTGTATTTTTTCCACAGGTTTTTTTTTTCCACAATGGGCATTCCAAAGTTCTACAGAGGCACTTAAAAGGGATATTAAAATTGGCAATGTTAATACTGCCTTCATGAAAGCATAATTGTTTAAAAAAAAAAAATCCCTCCTCATTTTTGGTGACCAATGTTACTGTATTCTATAATTGGTTTTATTTAGTTCATTGTGAATTAATATATTAGGTTACTCTATAAATTTAAAGAACTAATAAACACAGCATTTGTTACCTTGGTATATAGCACCCCAGCTTTGTTACCATTACTTCACATTTCCAATCATCATCTTCCTTTCTTACACAGACAATTTGACTGCTTAAACTGCTAGGGCCCTAGCAGTAAGTAAATTTAGTTGGTCCTTTAGCTCTTTAAGGATCCACCAGGAGAATAAAGAGGCAGGGGATTTTCCTTATTATCGAAAGAACTTGTAATAGACTAGTCCTCCCAAGATGGCCAGCTCCAGAAGGATAACCATGGAAAGCAGAAGTTTATTGGTTGCCACTCTACAAATGGAAAAAAGTAAAGGATAGAAGTTAGGACTTGTAAGCCCCCTACTGTGTAGAATGGAAAAGCATTGCAGTTTAGTGGAAAAAAAAAACACTCCACTAAGTCAAATCTGCCATCTCTCTATTAATGACTATATGTGCTCAAGGACAATTCACTAAACTTCTGTTAAGTGTCATGTATCTGTAAAATAGGGATAATATTTGTTTCACCTGGCTGGTTTAAAGAATGAGTAGGAGAAAAAATGAAAATTTAATATTTATACATGCTGGGTGTTTTCTATAATCTCACACAATACCACAGGCATGAAGTGGTGACACTTCTTTCTCCAAACTGTATCATTAATGCAACTTAAGTCCTCTTCCATCTCCTTCCTATCCTTTATTTTAATCATTTTACAACTGGAAAATCTTGTCCTGGTTCTCTTAGATCTCAATTTCTGACCACAAGATGCTTACTATTCAAAAGATAAACTATTCTTATCAGTCTAATAGTACTATGTATCCTATCTAATTTCAGACTGCTCTTATAGGTCCTGAGAACATTATAATCAAAAACAAAAAAACTCACTTGCAACAGCTTAAACAGGGGTCAAGCTACCTGTTGGTGGAGGTATCCACTAATAACTAAGAAAGTGTTATTAACAGCAGGAACTTTTTTAACCTGACTTCAAAGCTGGAGGCCAGAGTAGAAAGAGGCAACAATAGCCAAAAATGGGGTTTACTATAAAATATGTATTCTTATTTCTTCCCTGGTCCTGAGCTGCATAAGACACAATTAGGCCCCTGCAAAGGTGTCTCTGGGAAAGTCCTTACTGTACTTCATCTCTCTATGAAACATCTATGTTTTCTTGGTGATACTGTCATAGTCACTAACCTAATTTAGGTCTTTATCCCTGAAACTCTTGCTTCCAAATTGGTGTCATGGTCTAAAATCATTCCACAATTGCTAAAGGGATTCCCCCCCACCCCAAATGCAGGTCTCATATGTCACCCCCCTATTTCAGTAGCTGGCTTCTTACTGACTTATACTTATTTTTTAGATATTTTAATTTCTCAACTAAGTTTTATAGTGTATAAAATTTAATGTAGGCAGTACATGTACATATGAAAGCTGGAAGAATTCTTTGAAGTAATCTAGTCCAATCCTAATTTTTCCAGATGACAACACAGGTTAAGTGATTTGCACAAAGTGACATAAGATAGTGGCAAAATAGGGTTTGGGTCCATGTCCAAAGATTTTTCCATTGCATATCTCTATTTTTGAAGATGAATGTCATCATGAATTTATTAATGACAGAAGTAGAAAAATGTAATATAAAAGTAACTAGTAAAACTAGTTACACTCCAGTTTCAAACTCACTTTCTAGACATCGACCGCAAGATCTTTCGACTTTTGCTCAAGTTTTCATTTGTATTCACCAACTGAAAAGAAAAAGGAGAAAAAAACCAAGGGTTTGTTTTTTTTTTTTTTTTTCCCCCAATTACAGAATGCTTAAGTCAAAAAATTGAATTTGTGATAATTGATAAATCCTGCTGAGTGTATAGGGACTTTAGTCTATTTCTATAGCTTAAATAATCTTGGGTTCTTCAACTATGAGTTTTCCAGGCTCCTCATCTTTGGGATATACTCTAGGTTTGTCAATGTCCCTTCTAAAATGTACCTCTAGACACTCTTCTATATGCAGTCTGGCCACGGCATAAGTCAACTAGATTATCACTTTCTACCTCCTAGAGAATAAAGTAACAGGTATTAAGATACTGATCTATCTGATGCTTCACTGAACTTGATTGATGCAGAGTGCAGTGCCCATTCAAGTTTGTCTCAAATTCTTTTATAATATATATTTACGTTCTACTTTCTTCCACTAATCCTATACTTATGTTTTTTAACCCAACTGCATAAATTTACATTGAATAAATAAATAATAGGGCTTTAAATAAATAAATTTACATTGAACTTTCCAGCCAATTATGATAGCCTGTCCAGATATTTCTGAATTCCAATTCAATTCCTGAATGTGTTTTCCTGGCTTCACATCAAATTCACAAAATCACAACAATTTCATGTGTATTATCTACACCTTCCTTAGCAATAATGATGAAATATCTTTAGAAGAGGGACAAGAATAATTCTGTGATAAGAATCTGCTGGAACACTTGCTATAACCTAGTCAGAAAGGGAAATTAATATGGCTCTTAGTAACCACCCCTCCCCTTTAAGTATTTATAAACCATTTCTTTTTACTGAGACAATTGAGGTTAAGTGACTTGCCCAGGTTCACACAGCCAGGAAGTGTTATGTGTCTTGACTTCAAGGCTGTTGCTCTACTACATCAACTAGCTGCCCCCCTCAAACCAATTTTTTTTTTATTAAAGCTTTTTATTTTCAAAACATGCATGGATAATTTTTCAACATTAACCCTTGAAAAATCTTGTGTTCCAATTTTCCTTCCTCTTCTCTTACCCCTCCCCTATATTGGCAAGTAATCCAATATATATTCTCTCACCCCCTCACCCTATATTGGCAAGTAATCCAATATATATAAAACATAGTAAAAATACATGCTAAATCCAACATATACATACATATTTATACAATTATCTTGCTGCTCAAGAAAAATCAGCTCAAACAGGAAAAAAAAAAGGCAAGCAATACAACAAAAAAAGTGAAAATGCTATACTGTGAACCACACTCAGTTCTCACACTTCTCTCTCTGGGGGTAGATGATTCTTCATTCCAAGATCATTGGAACTGGTCTAAATCATCTCAATGTTAAGAAGAGTCATGTCCATCAGAATTGATTATCATGTAATCTTGTTGTTGAAGTATATAATGATCTCTTGGTCCTGCTCATTTCACTCAACATTAGTTCATGTAAGTCTCTCCAGGACTTTCTGAAATCATCCTGCTGGTCATTTCTTACAGAACAATATTCCATTCACACACCATAACTTATTCAGCCATTCTCCAACTGATGGGCATCCACTCAGTTTCCAGTTTCTGGCCACTACAAAAAGGGCTGCCATAAACATTTTTTGCACATGTGGGTCCTTTTCCCTCCTTTAAGATTCCTTTGGGATATAAGCCCAGTAGAAACACTGCTGGATCAAAGAGTATGCACAGTCAAACCATTTCATTAAAGAAAAAAATACCTGCTCTCAAATTCTGGCAGGAATTTTCTTAGCAACCTGGAAAGTTTATCCAAATCTAAGTACAATTTATCAATTATTTGTCAGTTTAAGGCTAGAAGGGACCTTAGAGTATTAATAACTCCGGTTAAATTTCCTTATTTTATAGGTGAGAAAACTGAGAATCAGAAAAATTAAGTGACTTTGTAAAAACAGTTGACAAAGTTAGTATTGAAATCCAAGCCCTATTTTAATGACCTAGAAAAAATAACAACAAAATTCATATGGAAGAATAAAAGGTCAAGAATTGCAAGGGAACTAATGAAAAAAAACTCAGAGGAAGGTGGTCTAAGTGTACCTGATCTAAAGCTATATTATATAGCAGCAGTCACCAAAACCATTTGGTATTGGCTAAGAAATAGACCGGTAGATCAGTGGAACAGATTAGATACAAAGGACAAAAAAGGGTACATCTATAGCAATCTAATCTTTGACAAACCCAAAGATTCCAACATTAGGGATAAAAATTCATTATTCGGAAAAAACTGTTGGGAAAACTGGAAATTAGTATGGCAGAAATTAGATATGGATCCACACTTAACACCATATACCAAGATAAGATCAAAATGGGTCCATGATTTAGGCATAAAGAGGGAGATAATAAATAGATTAGAGGAACAGAGGATAATCTACCTCTCAGACTTGTGGAGGAGGAAGGAATTTATGACCAGAGGAGAACTAGAGATCATTATTGATCACAAAATAGAAGATTTTGATTACATCAAACTAAAAAGTTTCTGTACAAATAATACTAATGCAAACAAGATTAGAAGGGAAGTAACAAATTGGGAAAATATTTTTAAAAACAAAGGTTCTGACAAAGGTCTCATTTCCAAAATATATAGAGAACTGACCATAATTTATAAGAAACCGAACCCATTCTCCAATTGATAAATGGTCAAAGGATATGAACAGACAATTCTCAGAGGAAGAAATTGAAACTATATCCACTCACATGAAGGAGTGTTCCAAATCACTACTGATCAGAGAAATGCAAATTAAGACCACTCTGAGATACCACTACACACCTGTCAGATTGGCTAAGATGACAGGAACAAATAATGACAAATGTTGGAGGGGATGTGGGGAAATTGGGACACTGATACATTGCTGGTGGAGTTGTGAAAGAATCCAGCCATTCTGGAGAGCAATCTGGAATTATGCCCAAAAAGTTATCAAACTGTGCATACCCTTTGACCCAGCAGCGCTACTACTGGGATTATATCCCAAAGAAATACTAAAGAGCGGAAAGAGACATATATGTGCCAAAATGTTTGTAGCAGCTCTTTTTGTTGTAGCTAGAAACTGGAAGATGAATGGATGTCCATCAGTTGGAGAATGGTTGGGTAAATTGTGGTATATGAAGGTTATGGAATATTATTGCTCTGTAAGAAATGACCAGCAGGAGGAATACAGAGAGGCCTGGAGAGACTTAGGTCAACTGATGCTGAGTGAAATGAGCAGAACCAGAAGATCACTGTATACTTCAACAACAATACTGTATGAGGATGTATTCTGATGGAAGTGGAAATCTTCAACATAAAGAAGATCCAACTCACTTCCAGTTGATCAATGATGGACAGAAATAACTATACCCAGAGAAGGAACACTGGGAAGCGAATGTAAATTGATAGCACTAATATCTGTCTGCCCAGGTTGCATGTACCTTCGGATTCTAATGTTTATTGTGCAACAAGAAAATGATATTCACACACATGTATTGTACCTAGACTATATTGTAACACATGTAAAATGTATGGTATTGCCTGTCGTCGGGGGGAGGGAATAGAGGGAGGGGGGGCAATTTGGAAAAATGAATACAAGGGATAATATTATAAAATATATATATAATAATTAAAAAAAAAAAAAAAAATCCCCCCTTTGCCTCTAAATCTAACGTTTTTCCCCAGTAACTCATGTTGCCCATTGTTGTGTCACCAAGGAGAAAGAAATATCAGTATATCTCTGGAATTTCTCAAGGAAGGTTAGGAAAGTCATGAAGAGGTAGTCCTTATAGATGAGTCCTCTTCAACCATTTGACCAACCAACCTTGGTAGATTGAACTCCTCTCATTTCTCACCTTTCAAAGATAACTTATATATTTGCTAAATCTAGAACTCAAAAGTGCAGACAACCAATCAATCTTTTTCCAATACTTTTTTTTTTAAATGAGGCTATCTAGGTTTGCTATAAATATTAGAAGAAGAGTAGACATTCATTTCACTATTATGTTCTGCTATTTCTAATTCTTTTATTCTTGAGGAATCAAATCAAACAATTTGAAGTGGGAATGCAGGAAATAAGGAATCATTTTCATTCTCCAAATCTTTTCTGGACTTGAGCCAAGATGTAAATAACAGGCAAATCCAAGGTCAAGTCTGGTCTGCAAGCTCACTTATGATTCTAGTCTTTATGGCTAATAGTAAAAAGAAGATGGGACTACTTTTATTAGCTTATCATTGATAATGCATAGAAAAGTACCCCCCAAGCTAAAAATTATAGGGCAGTTATAGTCTGGATCAATGAAATAAAAGAATAACCTGACCTTCAAATATGGGAAAAGTAACCTTTCCTGTCAAGTAACTTTGCTGTCTCTCCCAATAGAAAAAAAAGATATAAAAATTAGTAAAAGGAACATTAGTCTTGTGACATTTGTCAATAAATAAGAGGCAATATAGCATAAGGAATAGAGAGCTAGCCAAGGAAACCTGGAAGAATTCCTAGTCCCACTTTCAACAGATAAATAGCTGTGAACATGGGCACCTAAGTCACATAAATCAATGTTCTAGGTAACCTTCTGGTCAAGTAAACAAGTATTTGTTAAAAGCCTACTATGTGCCAGGCCCTATGCTAAGTACTACAAATATAAAGGATGGTAAGAGATTCCTGTTTTGAAGAACAAACATTTTAATAAGTCATATACCAATGAAAATTACAAGTCCAATCTCTATTCTTTTACAATAAATGCAGAAATTAAGATGAAAAAAGATCTCTACATTCAAGGAAAGACATCTACTTTAAAAGGTAATTAGTTTACCCTACTAAGAAATTCTAGTTCTTAGGTTCAAAGAAAAGGAAATTTAAAGTTCCCATCTTTGCCTCTAATTCCTAAACTCAGAGCTAATGTAGTTTCTAGCTTTTGTATATTCCTAAATCATAATAAACCTTAGACTTTTATGAAAGACACCTAACTCACCTCTTTCCTTGCCTCTGCCCTCTTCCCCAATAAATCCAGGCAGAACTTACTCGGCTCTTTGTGCGTTCCAACTGGTCTCTTTGGTCCCCCAGTTCTTCAATGATTTCAGAACCAATCTGATCTGTCTCAGTGGCAATCTGGTAGGAACGTTCAATACTCTGAGTGGCTCGATTTAGGCTTTCAGTTCCTTGTAGAAGTAAAACCCTTTGAGACTGCAGCTGATTCTGACCAAAAAATGGAAAAACAATCAGACACTGTAGGCATTTTCTTTATCACCTTTGTTAAGAAAGGAGACAAGGGTACAGTTTTCTAGATAGGAAGAAGAGAATTCAGGACCCAGAACATAGACACATCACTCTCAATTCTTATCCCCTGTTGCTTTTTTGGTTGTATGGGAAAGAAAATACCAAAAAAGTGAGAACTTTTCCTATTTTTAAAGGCCATCAAGAAGCCCTCCCAAAGGGAGTTGAACTGGTTTCAATATTATAAGAATTGTATAGCTTTCTCTGTACTTACTAATAGTAACTTTCCTTTTCACTCATTAAAAATTTTAATTCTATAATGCTTCAAGGTTTATAAAACATTATAGAAAAATGACAATTAAGTGAAGGGAAGGGTCATTTATTAAGCAACTACTTCATGGCAGGCAGCATGTACTAAACACTCTAAAAAAATTTCATTTGATTTTCATAACAACCCTGGGAAATAGGTGCTATTTTACAGTTAAGGAAACTGAGGTAAACAGCACTGACTGAGTGACTTGCCCAGCATCACATAGCAAGCAAGTACCTGAGGCTAGACTTGACCTTGGGTCTTGCTGACTCCAGACCCAAATCACTATCCACTTTGATATCTCATGCTGAATAGCAGTTTATGTTGTCCTAATAGACTTAATTCCTACTTTTCTAAATCTTCACTAAAGCTAAATTCCATTTATATTACTGAGGCAGTCTAAGTACAAACAACATACTTTTTATTTTTAATTTTCTTTTTAAACAAAAATTTTGTGCATAGGTAATTTTTCAGCATTGACAATTGCAAAATCTTTTTGTTCCAACTTTTCCCCTCCTTCCCCTCACCCCTTCCCCCAGATGGCAGGTTGACTAATACATGTTAAATATGTTAAAGTATAAGTTAAATACAATATATGATACCATGTCCAGTTATTTTGATGTACAAAAAGAATCAGACTTTGAAACAGTGTACAATTAGCCTGTGAAGGAAATAAAAAATGCAGGCAGACAAAAATAGAAGGATTGGGAATTCTGTGTAGTGGTTCACTACACAGAGCTAAATCTTTCGCTGGGTGTAGCTGGTTCAGTTCATTACTGCTCTACTGGAACTGATTTGGTTCACCTCATTGTTGAAGAGAGCCACGTCCATCAGAATTTATCATCATATAGTATTGTTGTTGAAAACAGCATACTTTTTTAAATAAAAGTTTTGATTAGTTTTGTTTTTATAACTACAGAATTTCTTCTATCATGCTTCCCCTTCCCTGACAGCCATCCCATATGATATTTAAAAAGCACACATTTCTAGCTCAGAATAAACAATTTAGGATTACAAAACAATGCCATTAGAAGAAATAAGGCTAATGAAAGACTTTTATTGTATTCTATGTATTAATAATCAAACAGGATCCTAGGATACCCATAGCAACTCACTTATACATCAAAACAACTGTCTTTCATTAGGCAAACAGTACCCAGTACTACAGTCAGATTAAATACAGGACACTTCAAAGGAGGACCTGGATTCAAATTCTACCTCTGATACTTACTGCCTCCTAGGTAAGCTTGAGTATGTCACTCAAATTCCCTGGGCCTCCATTTCCTTATTTGTAAAATGAGGAGTATGGACTGGAAGGTCTGAAGTTTCTTCTTCTAGATTTATGATTCTAAACCTAAAGTTGGTTCTTTTTATTTAAAACAACACTATTCTTCTGACTGACAATTAACTAATCATCTATAATTAATTTATTTTGACTGGCCTTATCAGGCCTTCCCTTCTTTACAACCTCTTCCTAATATTAATTATGTCTTAGTCTTTATCCTTTTTAATCTGGATTAAAGATTTTATCTCCTCTACTCCTCAGATTCTAATAAAAGCATCATAAAATTTAATATGAAGAGACTTAAAGTTTGGGTCATATATTTCAAACCCTTACTTTGCAGATAAAAGAGGTCCACAAATTGCCTTACTTAAGGTCACATGATTAGACAGTGGCAAAGGTG
This sequence comes from Sminthopsis crassicaudata, assembly GCF_048593235.1. Classification (NCBI taxonomy): domain Eukaryota; kingdom Metazoa; phylum Chordata; class Mammalia; order Dasyuromorphia; family Dasyuridae; genus Sminthopsis; species Sminthopsis crassicaudata. The sequence goes on from NC_133618.1 coordinate 335,016,348, forward strand.
GGATCAGAATTAAAGTCTCTAGACTTTCAGTCTCATGCATTACTGTTGCCATCCCCTAAATCATAAAGATTAAGAAAAATCTCTCATATTCCATAGTACCTGAAAAACTTAGCAGCATCCTATATTTTCTGGAAAGCTTAGGCAAAATTATATACATGGTCACTAGATCAAATTGCAAATTTTCTGTGAGAGAATTAAAACTAATGTAGTAACAGCCCTCTCTTTACAGGCTACTTGTCTTGCATAAATGCACCAGAGTAGAGCTAAGATGATGGTATACAGGTAGCTAAATGGAAAAAGAGATACCAAAGTCATTGAAGAAAGTAATTCTTTAAAAATTAGAATTAAGCTAGTGGAAGCTAGTGACTTCACAAGACATCAAGAAACAACAAAACATCAAAAGAATAAAAAAAAAAAGAAGAAGAAACTGTGAAATATCTCAACAGGAGAGATAATTTAAGAATTATTCAACTATCTGAAAGCCATGGTCAAAGAAAGTTAATATGTCAGGGAAAGCTGCCCTGATATCCTGAAATTAGAAGGTAAAACACAAATTAAAACTAAAAAAAAAAAAAATTCATCCCAAAGAAATTGAGGGGATGCCCATCAATTGACGAATAGTTGAACAAACTGTGATACATGAATACAATGGAATACATATTGTTTTGTAAGAAATGGTAAGCAGGTGGATTTCTGAAAAACCTGGAGAGACTTCCATAAACTAATGCTAAGTGAAGTGAGCAGAAGCAGAACACTGAACACAGTAATAGCAACAGTGTGCTACTCTTCTCAGCAATACAATGGTCTAAGAAAATTCCAAAAGACTCATGACAGAAAACACTATCCGTATCCAGAGAAAAAACTAGGAATTTAATAGCAGATTGACGCATACAATTTTCACTTTTTTTTGTTGTGGTGGTTTTTCCCTTTAGCTCTGATTCTTCATTCACAACATGACTAATGTGGAAATATGTTTAATATGATTTCACTTGTATAACCTATATCAGATTGCCAATTTGGGGAGGTGGGAGAAGGAAAACTGGATATCAAAATCTTATAAAAGTAAATGATGAAAATTAATAAATAAATAGAAATAAAAAAAAAAAATCCACCAATTATTTTCTGAAAGAAATCCCAAAATAAAAACTTCCAGGAATATTGTAGACAAATTCCAGAATTCTTAGGTAAAGGAGAAAATATTGTAAGCAACTGGAAAGAAACCCTCCAATATTGCCAGGATTATACAAACTTCCACATCAGAGGACCAAAGGACTTGGAATATGAAATTCCAGAAGGAAAAGAAGCGAGGATTACAATTAAGAATGATCTATCCAGTGAAACTGAGTATAATCTGGAGGGGGAAAAATGAACATTTAATGAAATAGAGAACTTTCAAACATTCCTGATGAAAAGATCAGAGCTGAATAAAAAATGTGACTTTCAAATACAAGACACAAGAGGAAGGAATGGAAAGATGATGTTTGTAACTCCTAAGAACTTTTTTATTATCATGGCAGTATACAAACATAGATGTGAGATGACTGATGGGATGATTTTAAAAAATTTAAATTAAGGAATGAGAAAGAGAGATGCACTGGGAGAAGGGGGAAGGGAGATGAAGAATGGGCAAAATTAAATAAAAATAAAAAATAAAATGGGCAATACTAAAGAACTGCAAAAGGAAGGGAAGATGCATCTTATTAACATTCAGAATTGGTTCAAAGAAAGAATAACACACTCAGGTATAAAAATCTATCTTATACTAACGGAAAATAGATGGGAAAGGGATAAGAGGAAGGAAAAGGAGCTGAAAGAAATGAGGGCATGTTAAAGTAGGTAATGATCAGAAGTAAAACAGACTTTTGAGGAAGGATAGGGTAAAAAGAATAAATATAAAAATAGGATAAGGAAAAATATACAATAAACATAACTCTGAATATGAATGGAATGAACTCATGCATTAAAATGGAATTGTATAGCAGAATAGATTAGAAATCAAAATCCAACAATGCTATTTATAAGAAACATACTTGACAGAGACACACACACACTTGGAACAGAATCTTCAGCTGAGGTAAAAAAGGCAGGGATAGCAATGAGGATCTCAGGCAAAGCAAAAGCAAAAACAAATATAATTATAAATGTATCTGAAATTCAAGAACTTACCATGTGATCATTCTCTATAGCATATGCCCCATATCTACTATCTCCTCGGCCTCCAGGCGGCATTGTCAAAGGAGTGCTCCTCACTTCTCGCTGGAGCTTGGCCAGGTCTCTGCGATAGCTCCGAAGTTTGGCCATCATAGGGTTGCGAAAAGACAGGGGGGCATAGCGCAGCTCCTCTTCCATCTCTGCCAGCTGTCAAGTCAGGAAAGCAGCCAGGAGTATTAACAACTCATATTTAGACATAGAACTTTAAAGTCTTCAAAGTGCTTTCATTATTCCAATCACAGGATGAAGCAAGGGGTGAAGCAGTATTACAGAAGTCAGTGGGATACAGTAAAAGGACCATTGTAGTTGGAACCACAAGTCCCGAGTGTGAATGCTGACACTATTCTTTACTTCCTGTGTGACCTTGTGCAAGTCAGTACATGTCACTTTCCTTACCTGTAAAAAGAACTAGACAACCACTAAGATCCCTTCCAGCTCCAGATCTAAAACCCCATCTAACAGATGAAGACCTTGAGGCAAAAAGAGGGTCATTAATCTACTCCTGGTCACACAATTACTTTTAAGTGTGAGATACAGGAAGAGAAGCCAAATGACCCAGGTGGAGTTTAGCATCTTTGCCACTCCATGGTGACGCCACTAAATCTAGCCCGGTCTGGCCTGGTTGCTCACTCTACCAGGGAATGTACCGGCCTGCAGGCAAATCTGCTGCAAAGCCACAGGCTACTAAGGACACTAGAAGGTGAAGAACTAGAGGTGGGGACACAGTTGGGACAGTCAGACACACTTGTCCTCTTTAGGACAGAGCTGAACAAGTTGTTGTTGAAGCATTTCAGACTCTCCCTGACCCCATTTAAGGTTTTCTTGGGAAAGATAATGGAGTAGTTTGCCATTTCCTATTCCAGTTTTTATAGATGAGGAAACTGAGGTAAACAGGGTTAAGTGACTTGCCCAGAGTCACACAGCTAGCAAGTGTCTAAGGCCAGATTTGAACTAACAAAATTGAATCTTTTTGGCTTCAGGCCTGGCATTCTCTTCATTACATCACCTAGCTGCCCCAAACAAGGATCAGATATCAAGCATTTCTTCTTTTTAACTACCTGAAAATATTCAGTTTTAAATCCCTAATGACTCAACCTGCTATTCAAGGCAAGAATCTAGAAAACAAATTTCAAATTGAAGGCGATTACAAACGTCTCTGAGATAATGCTCACAATGCTCCGGGCTCTGATCATCTCTCCAAATTCAGTTTTGGAGCAAAGAGTTTGGAAGCATAAACCTGGCACAAAAAAGATAAAACCAGATATGCTATTGGAAATAAAATACTATGTCCAAAGGGCTATGAAACTGGGCATACCCTTTGATCCAGCAGTGTCTCTACTGAGTCTGTATCCCAAAGAGATCATAAAAAAAGGAGGACCCACATGTACAAAAATGTTTGTAGCAGCTCTTTTTGTAGTGTCAAGGAACTGGAAAGTAAGTGGATGCACATCAGTTGGGAAATGCCTGAATAAGTTATGAAGGTAATAGAATATTATTCTATGAGAAATGATGAGCAAGCTGGTTTCAGAAAAGCCTGGAGAAATGTACGTGAACTGATTCTGAATGAAGGGAACAGAACTAAGATAACATTGTACACAGTAACAACAAGATTATGTGATGATCAAGGATGATGGACTTGGCTCTTTTCAACAATGAGATGATTCAAGGTAATTCCAATAGACTTGGGATGGAAAGTAGCATCTACATCCAAAGAGAACTATGGAGACTGAATACGGATGAAAACAATATTTTCACTTTTTTTGGTGTTGTTTGCTTTTTTTTTTTCCTTTTTCCTGTTTTTTTCTCTTTTGATCTGATTTTTTTTTTTTTTTTTTTGCATAGCACAATGAATATAGAAATATGTTTAGAAGAATTGCACATGTTTAACTTAATGGATTGCTTGCTGTCTTGGAGTGAGTGAAAGGGGAAGGAGAGGGAGAAAAATTTGGAACACAAGGTTTTGCAAAGGTGAATTTTGAAAACTATTTTTGCATGTATTTAGAAAAATAAAATACTATTAAAAGAAAAAAAAAAAAAAAAGCCTGGAAAGACTTACATGAACTGATGCTGAGTGAAATAAGCAAAATGAAGAGAACACTGTACATAGTAACAAGATTATGTAATGATCAACTGTGATGGACTTGGTTCTTCTCAGCAATGCAATAATTCAAGGCAATTCAAAAACTTGGAATGGAAAATGCCATCTGAATCCAGAGAGAAAACTATGGAGACACAGTTCTCTTGGTTCAGGTATCCTAGAAACAGGAAGCCTACCATCTTTTTATTTTCAGTAGAAACTAGAAAACAGGTAGGAACTGTAACCTAATGAGTAATTTCTAACTATATAACTACCTCTCTAATTCTGAGCACTTGTCTTCCGTGATTAGAGCCTTGAAAAGTGAAAACTTGGATTCAAATCCCATTTGTGACACAAGCTGGGCAACCACTTAATCTCATTCAGCCTCAGGTTCCTCTTTCACAAAATAAGAGCTAAATATTTGTTATGAGGATTTTCTTTTTCTTTTTTTTTTTTAATTTCTGTATTGGGGAAGAGAGAGAAAAAAGTCAATTTTTTGAAGAGAAAAAAAAATAATACACCTAAAAGATAACCTTTAGTAATTACCTTCTAAGAGTTGTTGTGAGGATTTAAAAAAAAAAAAAATGTGCAAAGTGCTTTGCAAACTTTAAAGTATTAGATACTGTTGATTAATATTATCACTACCAACAACAGCTAAATGCAACTTTGGAATCTTAGTTTTAAAGTGTGAACTTTAAAAGTGTGATCAAAGTGTGAACATCACTTCTCCAAGAGGCTTTCTTCAATGGTCCCTCTAAGTTTTCAATATAGATTTATAATATTCACTTTAAGAGAGAAATGACTATCAAGTAAGGATAACCCAAAAGGCTCCTTTGATTCCATTTATGTATGTGCACAAAAATTCTTAAAATAAGATTAGGAAGGGGCAGCTAGATGGCGCAGTGGATAGAGCACTAGCCCTGAAGTCAGGAGGACCTGAGTTCTGACCTCAGCCACTTAATTACTTGGTAGCTGTGTGGCCCTGGGCAAGTCACTTAACCCCAGTCACCTCAGCAAAATAAATAAATAAGATTAGGACAGACTCATTTTAGAGCAGCTATCAAAACATGATTATTCAGAATTATTCCCAAGCCTTCCTTATCCACAGATGCCATCTATCTTTTCTACAGCACCCAACCAATACCAATTTGCCTCACTTTTTAGTAAGGATGACATTCAAAACTAAGGCCCCAAATCGGGTGCAGTCACAGGTCAGATTCAGGCACTGCTTTGGAGAAACCAAATACTAGTAAAAGAAAGATGTCCCTTACTCCCCAGATCTCACCGTTTCATTTGCTTCCTGTTGTTTCTCATCAAAGTCTCTGATTAACTTCTTTTTCTCTTCTGAGAAAAAAAAAAAAAAGTTATATTCCAGTCTGCTTCTATGACCTTTATACATGCCATCAACTCTACTTTCCACCTATTCCCTGCTAACCTCTGGTAATTCTTTTTTTTTTTTTTCTTTTTAACATTAAAAAAAAAATTTATATAGCTTTTTATTTACAAGATATATGCATGGGTAATTTTTTTCAGCAATGACAACTGCCAAACCTTTTGTTCCAATTTTTACCCTCCCCACCCCCCCAGATGGCAGGTAGACCAATACATGTTAAATATGTTAAAGTATATGTTAAATACAATATATGTATATATATATATATATATATATATATATATATATATATATATATATATATATCCAAACAGTTATTTTGCTGCACAAGAAGAAATGGACTTTGAAATAGTGTACAATTAACCTGTGAAGGAAATAAAAAATGCAAGTGGACAAAAACAGAGGGATTGGAAATACTTTGTAGTGGTTCACACTCATTTCCCAGAGTTTTTTCACTGGGTGTAGCCAGTTCAGTTAATTACTGCTCTATTAGAACTGATTTGGTTCATCTCATTGTTGAAAATGGCCACATCCATCAGAATTGATCATCATAGAGTATTGTTGCTGAAGTATACAACGATCTCCTCGTCCTACTCATTTCATTTAACATTAGTTCATGTAAGTCTCTCCAGGCCTTTCTGAAATCATCCTGCTGATCATTTCTTACAGAACAATAATATTCCATAATATTCATATACCACAATTTATTCAGCCCTTCTCCAATTGATGGGCATCCACTAAGTTTCCAGTTTCTGACCATTACAAAGAGGGCTGCCACAAACATTTTTGCAAATACAGGTCCTTTTCCCTTCTTTAAGATATAAGCCCAGTAGTAACACTGCTGGATCAAAGGGTATGCACAGTGTGATAGATACCTCTGGTAATTCTATGGTAATAACTAATTATGGTCATGACAATAACAACCAATAAATATAAATATTGGTAGGGTATTTTCACGTTAATTCATTTAACCCCTTTAAAACAAACTCTATTAATGTAAAAAAAGGGGGGGGGAGGGGTAGCTTTTAAAAATATCTTAATGACTGCTGTCCCCTTCAACCCAGATTCCTAAAACTAATTTTTGTGATGTTACCACTGATCAAAACACTTTGGGAGCTTTTCTTTCAGAAATTTCTTTAATACTTAAGGAACATTTTCCCCCCTCTTCTCAATGGTGGAGAACAGCCTCTTTTAAAGGTAGATTTTACTTTTCAAAATGGTCATTAAGAAGCACATATGGTAAATAAAATGAGGAATCAACAAGTATTTAATAAAACCCTGTTGTGCCAGACATTGATACGTAAGGCATTGATGACAAAACTGAAAGTCCCTACCCTTACAACATACCCATTTTGTAAATACCCTACCCATGTAAAAAGTAATGGGGGGAGGGGAGAAAGGAATACTTCACAGGAGAGTAGAGGAAAGCATTTATTTTGGAGGTGGGGCTTGAGCTGATCTCTGAAGCAAGTGAGGGATTCTAAGAGGCAGACATGATGAGGGAAAGCAGTAGGGATATGGTGCAACAGCAGAGGTGAAGCTACAAGATAAGAGAAGGAATATCTTCAATATTCAACAGTATTAGTAAGGCCAGTTTGGCTAGAATGTAGGATTAATAAAGGGAAGATATAGATGAAAAGGAGTGGATGCCCATTAATTGGGGAATGGCTGAATAAGTTATGATACATGAAAAAAATGGAATATCATTGTTTTATAAGAAATAATCAGAATGATTTCAGAAAAGCCTGAAAAACCATGATTGAAGCTAGCAGAACCAGGAAAACAACAGCAAGATTGTTTGATGATCAACTATGATGGACTTGGGCTCTTCTCAGCAATGTGGTGACTCAAGACAATAGATTTGGGGTGGAAAGTGCCATCTTCAGGCAAAGAAAGAAGTATGGAGACTGAATGTGGGTCAAAGCATGATATTTTCACCTTTTTGTTTGCTTTTTCTTTCTCATGCTTTTTTCCCTTTAGGTTGATTTTACTTGTACAACATGATAAATATGGAAATAAGTTTTAAAGGACTGCACATGTTTAAGGAGGGGGAGGTGTGAGAGAGAAAAAAAATTTTGGAACACAAAATCTTATAAAAGTGAATGTTGGAAACTATATATGTATTTGGAAAAATTAAGTACTATTTAGGGGGAAAACAATTTTTAAAAATGAAGCTAATTCAGCCAAGTAAAAAGACTTGGGGGCTGAATTAACCCCAATTTATTTAAAATATAATGTAGATACAATTGAAACATTTTTAGTCATTAAGAGTAAAATAAATGCTTCACAAAGTAACTTCAAAATAAATTGCCACAAGTATCAGTAGTATCATTGTATTTTAGGATCCCTGGAATATACTCTTTCTTCTGCATAACCCATCTTCTACTCTGAGTGAAATCCAATAAGTTTCTATAGCTCTCTCTCTCTCTCTCTCTCTCTCTCTCTCTCTCTCTCTCTCTCTCTCTCTCTCTCTCTCTCTCTCTCTCTCTTATATATATATATATATATATATATATATATATATATACATACATATACATATATATATATATTTTTTTTTTTTTTTTTAAATGAGCAAGCATGAACTGTCTTTCCTTTCTTCTTGGCAATGAAGAAACCAAGATTTAAGAGCTCAGTGGTCAGATTCCATATAGTACCGCAAGGGAATAAATATTAATTATCAGTTTTGGGGTATGCAAATCAGTTTTAAACAAAAGCTCTCATCAACTTCTAAGACTACCAGCATATACACTTTTTATTTGGAGACCCCTTCAAAAACTCCTCCAAGGCATACATTTATATATACATTTTTCCATTGTATTTACTGATTACTACAAAAAAAAAAAAAAAAAAAAAAAATCTTGGCATTTTTTTCAGCCTTTAAAAAAGTTTCTCCAATAAGGAATCTCTTATGCAAAATTAAAATACAAAATTCCTTGATAAGTCAAACTACTGGGTCTAAATAGGAGGAAGATTCCTCATAAATGAGTGAAAAGATTCAGTTGTTCCGGTTTACAGATAATCAAGCCCCAAAGCTTAAGGAATTCTATGATTACAAGAAAGAGGTCAGCCTAAAAATCAAGTCATATAAGAAAAACCAAATGGATAATATATTTTCTGTACTGTAACATACAGCTAGAGACATGAGTATTTTACACATATGGGACAGCACATTTTAAGGACTTAAACTTAGACCCAGAATTAAATAGGAAAAACAAATCTAAATGCCGTTGGGAATTTGTGACAGTGCTATCGATGATCCCAACTTGGTTGCCAACACACAAAAAACTTATCTTTATTAATATTAATGTCCTTCATTTTCAAAAGTTCTATGAAGAAAAATACTATACATCTCCAGAGAGAGAACCGATAAACTTTAAATGCAAAGAAAATTATACTTTTTTTAACTTTATTTTTGAAGGTTTTTGTTTGTATTTTCTTTTGTAACATGATAAATATGGAAATATATTTTACATGACTTTATATATATATAAGTGATATCAAATTGCTTGCTTTCTCAAGGAAAGGGGAAAGGAAAAAAAGGAGGGAGAGAATTTAGATCTCAAAAACTTTAAAAATGTTATTTTTTTTTACTTTTAATTGGGAAACATTTAATGAAATTAATATATATTTTTAAAATGCTAATGTCCTTTTGTTCATGTTGTATGGATGCAAATGTGGGAATATCACAATAATCAAATAAAGTTCTGGGTGTCCAAGAGTGCAAAGAAAAAACATACAGCAGGAGGCAGCAATGTATTTTCATTAATTATCTGTGTGCAAAAACTGGTATAAGGCATACACTACCATAAAACAATAATTAGAAACTCTGACCTCTTTTTCTTGCTCTGTAAACAGTAATCAGATTAATATAACCCCACTTACTTGTTACTACCCCACAGCTCCACTAAAAATTCCTGTAAATCTGCATACCAAAATTCCCTTCCCTGGATACTATTCACAGATGGGCACTGCAATTCTTTAATGGAATGTAATTTCTTTCATAGAAGGGATATATCTCCAAGTTTAATACCGTGTCTGGGTAGGCATGTAAGTGCTTTTTCATACAACATTTACCCATGCTTAAAACCTCAGTGTAGGTTACAAAGCAATTCTCTACTCTGGAGCAGAATGTAAGTTACAGAAGAGCAGAGAATTGTCTGATTTTAAGGAATGGAGAAAGGAAGCACTGAATGCCTTACACATATTAAGACAAATGTTAAATAAAGTAGTTATGTTAAATAAAATAATAGAATGTTAAATAAAATAGAACTAGATAGTAATACATTTGACAAGTCTTCCTTTGCTAACAGTGAAAACTATGAGAAGATTCTGAAAGAATCCCGATTCTATTTTAGTCTGGAATATGCAGTAACATTTATGCTTGGAGGAGCAGCTAGGTGGCACAGTGGATAGAGTACCAGCCCTGAAGTTAGGAGGACCTGAGTTCAAATCTGGTTTCAGACACTTAATACTTCCTAGCTGTGTGACCCTGGGCAAGTCACTTACCCCCTCCCCCACCAAAAAAAAAATCTATCTTTGGGTCAGGATGAACTCAGGCAGGAGGAAGAGAGTACCTTAGGTTGAAAAATACTTTGTCACAGTCTTTATAAAGTATACATTGTAATGCTTTACAACAGGGGTTCTCAAACTACGGCCCGAGGGCCAGATATGTATGGCCAGCTGAAGAATGGAGGGGTTATGGCAAATGGACTGAGGGGTGGAGACAGTGTGAGGTTTTGTTTTTACCATAGTCCGGCCCTCCCACAGTCTGAGGGACAGTGAACTGGCCCCTATTTTAAAAGTTTGAGGACCACTGCTTTAGAACATAAGCTATAGAACAAAGGATAAAAATAAGGGGGCTATGAAACATGCTCGATTTCCTAATATTTCACACAAATAGAAAAAAATTTTAACAATTAAGAAATGGCCAGGCAAAGGTCTAAATAATAAAGATGAAACTGACCAGCCAATCTGCAATTTGCAGACTAGTAGACATTAGATTTATCTTAGACATTTTTCCTAACCTTTTTCTGGCTTTTTTTGCCCATGATGGACAAAGAACTGAATAGAGGTGAACAGATTGAGGATGAGACAGATGTAATCTATTGAGTTTTCTGATTTTCAAAGAAAGCTGTACTTCTGTATCACACCAGGCTAGAAATCACTCAACTGTTACTCAGTTCAGGCACTCCTAAGCACAGAGAACATATTTCTTGTCTTGAAAATTAATCATGAAATATTACTAGACTTCAAATAAAAAACAATCAGAAATGTGCATTGCTTTTCTCTTTAACATTGTAGCTTTTCTTATGATCTCAAAAGAAAAGTATTACTTCCTCTTTAAAAATTGAAACATTTAATTCCACAAGGATTAGGCATCCAAATCATCAGAGCTGAAAATCTGTTGTTTTTAAAGCCCTAGAAAGACAAAACTTTCATCTACTTCTCACTAATTTATCCCTAACTCTAATATAACCTTTGACCCAAATTCCCGATGGCATAAAGTGCCTAAAGATTACTACTAAAAGCATCTAATATTTATATAGTGCTTTAAGGTCTGCAAAGAATTTTACAAGTATTATTTTATTTGATTATGCTATTCAATGAATTAAACCATCTTTCTCTAGTACCTTTCCAGGTAAGGCAAGCAGAGAGAATGAAGGAGAGCTTATCTAGCTCAGAGAAGGTAATTAATAATTAAACATAATTGAATCAGTTAAACAATGTGAGGATGCATAATCGGAAGAATAGAAAAGGAGCTGTATCTGAAGATGAGCTTCCAGAACTATAAAGCAGTTGAACTTTTGAGACACTAGTACTGAAATAGATCGCTGAAGGTTTCTCAAACAGGTGTCCTAATTGGAAAAGCAAAAATGGGGGAGAAACACATCATCTGCAATATTCGTCAGTTACCTCCATTAAGCAACACAAGGGAAGCTACATTTAGAGGCACAAACTAGGAAGATGGTTGGTAATCATCCATCAAAGCACATAGAGAACATTTTGTTTCCTCTGTCCAGGCACCCAATTTTAGGAAGGGCATCTGAAAAAGAAATAACTTCAGGAGGAAACAGAGTGAAGGGTTCCAAGAGGTCTTTCCCCTGCCCTTTACTAATAGATACTGCCTTCTCTCCGAGAGTTTTCCCAATTTATCTAGTATATGTCTTGTTTGTTGCAAGAATGTATCCCCTACAAACAATATTACTTATTGGACAGGTGGTTTGTTTTTTGTCTTTTTTGCATGAGTGGAGCTCAGCACAGTATCTGGCACATAGCAGACAATGCTTGAAGATAGGATTAACATACTTAAATTGCTCAAACAATAGAGGAAAAATAAATAACAGTTCTTCTCTTAACTGGAAGAAAAGAGTAAAAGGGAGCTGTAATGTCGAAATGAGAGGAGCTAGTTTTGCTTGTTCTCACAAAGCAGAATTAAAAAGATAGCCAAGAGAAAAATTTAGCTTTGACTTAAAGGAGGAAAAAACATTCCTAAATAATAGTTGTCCAAATGAGGAAGCATCAGCCTCGGGTTGGTTCCCCAAGAGAAGGTTTCGTCCCTCATCGGAGTCCTCAAAAAAAGCATCGGTAGGTAGTTGACTGACTATGGTCTTCAGACTACGTGGGAGCGGATTCTAACCATTAAGCACTAAGCAAAAATTAGAGCACACCCACATCCACCACTCATCCCCAGCACGCAAACAATCTCCTACAAAGAACAATATACACCACGGTAAACAGAACACAATAGTAGGAAGGTGCTGGAATTCAGAGGAACAGGGAGAAGCTTCCCGTAGTGGAAGGGGGGATTTTTAGCAGGAATTGGAAGGAAGCCGGGAGGTGTCAAGAAGAGGTAGAGCACCGCAAGCATGGGGACAACCAGAGAAAATGCCTGCAGGCTGGAGATGGAGGCTCTCGTCCCAGTGTCACTGGATCCAAGGGTGCGCGGGGAGATGCAAAATGGGAACACTGGAAGGGGGGTTGGGGTAGGCTTTGAACACCTGCAGAGGATGCTGCGTTTGAACCTGGGCATGATAGGAGACTACTAAATTTACTGTGGAAGGGCGGAGAATAGCCCCGTCGGACTTGCGCTGATCGTTCTGGCAGCTCCAAGGGTAAGCTCCTTAAAAAAGTAAGAACCCCCTCCTTGTTGATTAATTGTGCCCCACGCAAAGAGGCGCTTAGCAAATGTAGCTTGGGATGGACGGGAGTGGGGGGCACTAGTGGCCCCCGAGTCCTTTCCTCCTAAGTCCATGACTGTGACGCAAGTTCCAGAAGGAATGGGGAAACCAGAGGGAAAGGAGGCGCCCCGGAAACTCCCGGACACCCGCCCCCTCCCAGGGGACTCACCCGTCCCTCCGGTCCCCAGGAGCCTGTCAGGGACCCCTCGCAAGTCATCATAGAGCCCGCGGAAGATTTCGTGCAATTTCTCGAAAGGCTCCGAGGACACGGCGGCTGCCATGGCGCAGGGCGAGCTCTCCCCACCCCGGCAGGGCCGAGGTCCTGGGCCCAGGAGCCAGCTTCTCGCTCAGCTTCGCGGATCAACCCGCGAATCTCGAATTCATTGCCCCCGGCAAGTGTCCCTACAGCCCCAGCGTGATGGGAGGGGTTTCCGGGGAACTGAAGCGACGGGGTCCTTCAGAGCCGGAACTCTCGCCACGAAGTCCTCGCCTACCCCCCCCCCCCACGGGGCCATCCCACGATGTGCCTGATGAGAAACCTCAAACATTTCCGCGTGGGGGCTGCAGTGAGTACAGGAAAGAGAAGCCGAGGCCTCCCGCCCTCTCTTTTCCCCTCCCTGAGCTGTGCTGTGATTTGGCTGCCAAATTCGATACGACTAAGCTGTCACATTTGGGGAAGCGATAACTACAGTCACCCGCCCCACTAGACGGGGAGGGGAGGAGGAAAAAAAAGGGCCGTGGGAAAACACTGGTGTCGCAGTGCCTTGCGGGAGTTGTAGTTCGAAGGAACGATTCGTGACCGTCCCAGAGATAGGAAATCCTGGAAGGTACTCAAAGAGCTTCCCCGAGACGCAGTCGCACTGTGCGTCATCACGCATAGTCACCTGTCAGCAGTCCCTAGTACTCTTTGCGTCTCTTATAGTGAATGAGAGGGCTCCAGGTACTGGCTGGTTTGTTGTATTTGTGAGAGTCATGATTCCTCTTTTACTGGGGGGACCACTAAGGCCGGGAGAAGATTTATTCCCAGAAGCATAGCCAGTATTCCTATCCCCAATTTTAGGAAGTTTTATTTTTTAAGCCTTACTGATTTTACTTATGTTTTTACCTTAAAAGTGTCCCGCCTCTTCAGAGTTCTCATAGCTAAATAGCTGAAACTCGTCATAGAGGAGCCTCATCTGAAAGTGCGTGCAACATACTTTTAAAAAATTTGTTACTTTTTTTTTTTTTTTTGGCGGGGGGGGGGGGGTTGATCTGCTTTTTTTTTTTTTTTTTTTTTTTTTTTTTTTTTTTTTTGCAATATGGCTAATATGAAAATGATTTGCCTGTCTGCACGTACATAATCTATATCAAATTGGTTGTTTTCTGAAAGAAGGAGAATGTGGAGCTCAAAAAAAAATTTAAGAATGCTAAAAATTTTTGTCTTGAGAAAAAAATGAAAAAAAAAAACCAGTAAAAATGTAATTGAGAAATATTTAACAAATTTAAATCCATAAAAAAGAAAAAGCATCTAACACACCAAAAAATAAAAAATGAATTAACAAAATTAGATCAAGTATGACTGGAATGAAGAAACATGAGAAGACACTTCTTTGGAAAGTTCAGGGGATGTTGCACATGTTTTCTGATTTTTTTTTCAAAACCAAACAGTGGTACTGATATTTCTTCCTCCAAAACAAAACAAATAAACAAAAAAACTTATATAGGGCATTGCTCTCTGGGAAGGATATGAAGGGTTTATTTGATATTAAAAAGAAAAACATTTATTTTAACAATAATCCAGCTTCTCTTTCACTCTGAACTCCATTTAAAAAAATAAAAAGGAAAGTTTTATAGATACTATGCTGCCACTTAGCAGCCTCAGCAAAAAAAAGAGGCCACAAAACTAGACATAAAATGAAGACTACAAATACATATTTGTTGTCTGTCCTTCATTCTTGAAGAGAACCAGTGACATCAGGACGGTGATGTCATGACTTGCAAGTAAATTGGAGTTTTGTAAAGCAAGGGTTTGAAAGTCACCAACATTACTCTCTAGTAGATAGCAAGTGAAGGATTAGGTCCTAATGATTAGGGTCAAACAAGCATCCAAAAAAACCACTTACTGGTTTCCAGCTTAATTGGGTTGATCAATCAGGGATGGCTGTCTGGCAGGGCTGGGGTCAGTTATGACAGGTTTCACTTGAGAGTGATGTGTCCAGGTCTCTCATTTGGTAACACTGATCCTAATATGACTGTTCTGCAGGCTCTGATAAATCCCTACTGATTCATTGGTGTCTGTATACCAAAACATACCTGTAGCCCATAGCCTTTGGCAGTTAAGTCTGCAGGTGTTCAAGTGCTAAGCTTCTCCACTTCTTCCCCTTTTTTTGGACACTTTTCTTCCTAAATTGGTTTTAATCCAGTGATAAATTCGTAGATCAGGTAAAAGGTCCAGAACACACACAGGACTAATAAGAAATATTAACAGGAGGATGAATAAAGAAATCCAATATAGGTGTAGCTTTAGGGATATCAAGTCCTTTGGCAGTCAGCTACCATTTTCTTCAGAAGTCTGCTAAGCACCTCTTATGTATCTCAAATAGCTTTTCCTGGATCAGGACAGATTTGTGGAAGTATTTCCTCATCTCTGGGTTCCAGGCATTTGGAAAATTCAGTAATGCTTGTGAGTGATAAGACAATATAATTTAGTAAAATGTGACAAAATCTAATTAGATTGGTCTTCAGTAATTAGTTCCTCTGGTCCTACTAACAAGAGAGTTAAAAGAATATCAAATTAGAAACTCATAATTCACTTGGAACTAGCACTTGTTCTTTCTATCAGTACCTAAACCCAGTATCTGGTATGAACAATGCCATCAAGAAGTTGCAGGAAGAACCTTTTTTAAAAAAGGAGCCATACTATGCTCAAAGGGCTATAAAATTTGTTCCAGCTGCACCATTGCTGGATCTATACACCAAAGATATATATAAAAAAATGTAAAAATATTTTTTTTCCTCAATGCTAAGACCAAGCAAGTAGGCTGTGTCTTAACAATAATCCCTTACACCCAGGATAATATATATCACCCTCCATCAAAGAACATTGCTTGGATCAGCACCAGGTGTTCCCTGGAGGATTTAGCTCCTCTTATTTCTTAGGGCCAGTCATCACATGTTCACAATCCCTGTATCTTGTCACTGACAGGTTCTGCACTGCTATTTATAAAACAAAGCTCTGGTTCTGTGCCCCCTAATACTTGGGCCAATGGATGTTCCCAAGGACCCAAGAATACCTGTATTATCCCAAGAAATGCTAACCATGAGAATTATTTCAATATCTAAGAATGATTGTATTTAAGTATGCATGTAAGTGATTCCCAGCATCAGCAGAAAGCCCTCCTGGGCTTCCATCTGCAGGAAACAATATCTCACTCTGAGGATCTGACTTGGATGCTATGAATAGGCAATTTTAGGACAAAGTATCAAAACTAAACATGCTCTAACATGAAAAATGCTCTAAGTCACTACTGATTAGGAGAATGCAAATTAAAACAATTCTGAGGTACCATCCCACACCTATCACATTGGTCAATTTGATAGAAGAGGAAAATAACAAATTTTAGAGGGGAAATTACAAATACTTTGGGAAAGTTGAGATACTATACATTGTTGTGTGTTAGGATTACAAGGTATAACTCGGGCTATCTGGGCAATTCTTTAGCTCAGAATTCACACCTTTGGTTCGGGCCTTTAAGGGGAGTTTACACCTTTGGACTTCTAAAGAGGAGTTTACATATTTAGAGGAGTTTACAACTTTAAAAGGAGCAAGTTCATTGGCTGTGGGAGTTCTCACAGGCCCATTCTCTGGGAGGATAAAAGAGGTAGCATTGAACCTGGAGAGTTAGTCTGACTGGGATTGAGTTTAGATGGTGGTCTGGAAGGATAACTTAGAGACGCCAGGACCTTTACATTTTGGCGCCCAATGTGGGGCAAGGACTTATTTTGAGCCCTTCAGAGGAGCTAGCCCGACCTTCACAGTTGTGGACTGATTGAACAATTCTGGGGAGCAATTTAGAACCAAAGGGCTATAAAATAATGCATACTCTCTAACCCATTAGTAGAACTACTGAGAGTATCCTAAAAAGAGATTTTTTTAAAAAAAGGAAAAGGATTTTTATGTGCAAAAATATTATTTTTTGGTGGCAAAGAATTGGATGCCCATGAATTGATGAATGGCTGAACAAGTTGTAGTATATGATTGTGATGGAATGCTATTGTGCTATAAGAAATAACAGAATGCTCCCAAGAAAAACTTGTAAAGACTTCAATGAACTGATGCAAAGTAAAATGAGCAAACTCAGGAGAACATTGTACACAGTAATAGCAATATTGTATGGTGATGGACTGTGAAAGACTTAGCTATTCTTAACAATACAATGATCCAAGACAATCTGAAGAACATATAATGAAAAATGCTATCCAGACTTAGCTATTCTTAACAATACAATGATCCAAGACAATCTGAAGAACATATAATGAAAAATGCTATCCATCTTCAGAGAATCTGAATGCTTGTCGAAATCTACTTTTTTTTTGGGGGGGAGGATTCTGGTTTTATCATATAACTGATGTGAAAATGTTTTGCGTGACTACATTTATATGACCTCTTTCAAATCACTTGTCTTCTCAAAGAGAGGAGAGGAAAAGAGAAAATTTGGAACTCAAAAATTTTAAAAACAAATGGTAAGGCCATTCTGGAGAACAATTTGGAACTATGTTCAAAAAGTTAGCAAACTGTGCATACCCTTTGATCCAGTGTTTCTATTGGACTTATATCACAAAGAGATCTTAAAGGAAAGGGACTCACATGTGTAAAAATATTTGTGGCAGCCTTTTTCGTAGTGGCAAGAAACTGGAAATTGAATGGATGCCCATCAATTGGAGAATGGCTGAATAAATTGTAGTATATGAATGTTATGGGATATTATTGGTCTGTAAGAAGCAATCAGCAGAATGATTGTAGAGAGGCCTAGACTTACATGAACTGATACTAATTGAAATGAGAAGAACCAGGAGATCATTATACATGGCAACAGCAAGATTATACAATGATCAATTCTGATGAACATGACTCTTTCCAACAATTGATACCAGTTCCAATGATCTTGTGACAAAGAGAGCCATCTATACCCAGAGAAGGGACTGTGGGAAATGAATTTGGATCACAACATAACATTCTCACTTTTTATTGTTGTTATTTTGATTTCTTATTCATTTACTTTTTTTTAATCCGATTTTTCTTGTGCAACAAGAGAATTGTATACATATTGGATTTAACATATATTTTCACATGTTTAATATATATTGGATTACTTGCCATCTAGGGGAGGGGGGAGAAGGAAAGAAGAGAAAATCTGAAACATAAGGCTATGCAAGGGTCAATGTTGTCAAATCATTCGGGCATATATTTTAAAAATAAAAAGCTTTAAAACTTTAAAATTATGGTAAACATAATTTTCACATATAATTAGGGAAAAATAAATGATATGTGCATGTATATATGTCTGTGTATGTGTGTATAATTTAATTTAGTCATCTCATCAGCTCTCATGGATTCAATTATAATCTTACTCAATTGATTCTAAAAAATATTTGTTCAACCCTAATCTCTCTTCTAATCTCCAGTCATGCATTTCCAACTGCCTATTAGTCATCTCCAACTAGATAGCTCATAGATATTTCAAACTCAACATGTCCAGAACTGAACTTAATATCTTTCCCTCTAAACCTTCCTCTCTTTCTACTTTCTATTATCCTTTTTATTGTCAAAGGCAACACCTTCTTCCCAGGTACCCCAACATATGAAGTTCTTTATAATTTGGCTTCTTTCTGCCCTTCTAGTCTTCTTACACCTTATTCCCCTGGCCTCCTTACATTTCTGCTTGTGCAAAAACATACTTCATCTCCCAACTCCATTCATTTTCCCTAACTAACTATTCCCCATGTTTAGAATTTTCTCTTATCTCTGCCTCTTGGCTTCTCAAATCCCAGCCTAAAGCTCCACCTTGTACAAGAAATACTTATAGGTCCTTCTTGATCTTAATGTTTTCCCTTTGAGATTTGAAAACTTGATCTTAATGTTTTCCCTTTGAGATTTGAAAAATATATATGCATGCATATTCATTTATCCTAAGATTATCTTCCATTTATCATATATATATTAGCATAAGTATGTATGTTTTTTAAATAGTCCCTGTGATAAACACTGGAGATACAAAAATAAATAAATAAAATAAAAACCACAAATTTGCATATATATGTGGGCATGCAGATAACTGTGTGTATGATATTCATATATATGTATGCATTTATACACACAAACACACACACACATATATATGCAAACATAAAAATCTTATTTGTATATAGTTGTTTGCCTGTTGTCTCCCTCATTAGACTGTGAGTTCTTTGAGAGCAGATGTTGTGCTTTGTTTTTCTGTGTATTGCCAGTGCTTGACACAAGGCCTGGCACTGCTAGGCACTTGATAAATGTTTGTTGACTTATGCGTTTTATCATAGTTGACTATAATAAGAATCATGGAACTTGAGAGTTGGAAGGAAGGTCAAGAGTCTACATACATATCGTCAACTGAGAATCAGTGGTCATCTAGTCTGAAGCATCACATTCTACTTCAGTATACTTTGATCATTAGGAAATTTTACCTGACATAAATCTAGAAAGGCAATGTGGCATAGTGGATAGAAACTTAGCCTCCAAACAAGAAGTTCCTGGATTTAAGTCCTATCTGGGATCATCCTGGGCAAATCTCTTAACCTTTTAGTGCTTTAGGTTAGATTCAAATAGAAAAAAAAAAATCATAATCTTTCTGTAAGGATCCCTGTAGACTAGCCATAATCTTAAAAACACACAATAATATTACCTATATTCTATTGTATTTCTAATTTTAAAAATATTTTTCAGTGTTAATCTGGTACTCCCACAGTCAGGATTGTTTCAGCCTGGTCTTAATGTTTGACATCTCTATTATAGGTCATTTTCTAAAATATAAAAAAAAAATGAATGAATGAAGTAAAATATCCTTGAACTGGAAGCAAATTTTTAAAAAATCCTTTTTAGTTTCTCTAGAAATAGTAAGAAATATTTTTTTTTCTCTAACAACCTCTCCAAAATCTTTGGAAAGGTGAGTGATGGGTCAGAAAAAAGGTCTGATCCAGAAGGAATGAGATAGTGGCTTGATTATTCAATACAGGAATGTTAACCCAGAATGAACCACCTATTTTTAACTAATTAAAGAGATCTATCTATAAAAAAAGTTAACTGAAACTGTGGGACAGAGTGATGCTGGAAGACATGGGTATAGTCTGGACATCTCCTATCCAAGCTAAGGATGGCTTGTATATAAATGATAAAATTGGGAAAGACAAGCCAAAAAATTACAGATTTTGGATTTTTTTTATTAAGAAGTATTTTTGAGGTCTCATTTCCAAAATATATAGAGAACTGACCCTAATTTATAAGAAATCAAACCATTCTCCAATTGATAAATGGTCAAAGGATATGAACAGACAATTCTCAGATGATGAAATTGAAATTATATCCACTCATATGAAAGAGTGTTTCAAATCACTACTGATCAGAGAAATGCAAATTAAGACAACTCTGAGATACCACTACACACCTGTCAGATTGGCTAAGATGACAGGAACAAATAATGATGAATGTTGGAGAGGATATGGGAAAACTGGGACACTAATACATTGTTGGTGGAGTTGTGAAAGAATCCAACCATTCTGGAAAGCAATTTGGAACTATGCCCAAAAAGTTATCAAACTGTGCATATCCTTTGATCCAGCATTGCTGCTATTGGGCTTATATCCCAAAGAAATACTGAGGAGGGAAAAGAGACTTGCGTGTGCCAAAATGTTTGTGGCAGCTCTTTTCGTAGTGGCTAGAAACTGGAAGATGAATGGATGTCCATCAATTGGAGAATGGTTGGGTAAATTATGGTATATGAAGGTTATGGAATATTATTGCTCTGTAAGAAATGACCAGCAGGACAAATACAGAGAGGTTTGGAAAGACTTACATCAGCTGATGCTGAGTGAAATGAAGAGAACCAGAAGATCGCTGTACACTTCAACAATGATAGTGTATGAAGATGTATTCTGATTGAAGTGGATTTCTTCAACATAAATAAGATCCAACTCACTTCCAGTTGATCAATGATGGACAGAAACAACTACACCCAGAGAAGGAACACTGGGAAGTGAATGTAAATTGTTAGCACTACTATCTATCTACCCAGGTTACTTACACCTTCGGAATCTAATACTTAATGTGCAACAAGAAAATGGTATTTACACACATATATTGTATCTGGGCTATACTGTAACACATGTAAAATGTATGGGATTGCCTGCCATCTAGGGGAGGGAGTAGAGGGAGAGAGGGGATAATTTGAAAAAATGAATACAAGGGATAATGTTATTTAAAAAAAAAAAAAAGTCTTTTTGGTCAAAAGTTTACTTTTTTTTCATTAGTGTTAATAAATTTTTTTCTTGGATACCACAGATCTTGTCATCTATAAATTTTCATTTTATGCTTCTCTTGTCCATGCCTTCCTATAAATCCTGCAGGAGAGGTTTTCTGGCAAACTAGGGAGAAGGGGAAGTTGCATTTAGATCTCTTGACATTGCATGAATCCATACCAGGGGAGCATATTCCACTAGTGATTCCTCATTCTTACTATCTGACTATCCCACTTTGTTTCCTAGTCATACATCTTTCCATTAATCTTAAATATTCTCTTAGTTTTTACCCAACATTGTAGCCTTTATCCAGTGTGTTTATTTTTTGTCTCAGATTTTTGTTATCTGTAAATCTGAAGGTATATTATCTTTGTTTTTATCCATAAAATGGATAAAAATGTAAAATAACATGGGATCAAGGACAGATTCTTGACGCATTCAGGTTGTGGAGAATTCTTTTCCACCGTGACAACTAACTATTAACAATTAAGCATAGGAACCAACGATTCAACCATTCTCAAATCTATAAAATCTACTCTATTTTTTCTACTCCACATCTCTCCATTTTTTTCCCCATAAGAAAAGCATGAGAAATTTTTTTTCAAATGATTTGTTAAACTTATTTGTAGCATCTTCTGAATTACCAGTTTGACAATCTTATTTAAAAAATAAAACTAATTTGATGACTTAAAAAATAATTGTTTTTCAGTTATTGAGCTTTTTTTTTTTTTCTTACCTCCCCCAGCTTATTAGAAAAAAGAAAGAAAAAAAAATCAGAGTTGCATAACAAGAGAAGGGAAGCAAAACAAAGTTACAAAATGGCTATGTCCAAAAATGTATGTTCTAAAAAAGTTTATAAATTGGTATTTTTAATGAAGAATGAAGATGATACGGTTATCTGCTGTGGAACCTGGTGGCCAACACTCTGGTGATGAACCTCTATAAACCTAGCTGGGTTATTTATTAGGCCACAGAATGTCAGGCCCATTCTTAAAGCCTTTCCAACTTGGTAGAACCTATGTGAGCATGTACGTCAGTGGCAAAACCTTCAAGAATCCAAGGTCACCTTCATGCTGGAATGAGGCATACTAGGATTTTATGGTCAGTTACATACACATGGCCCATAATTTTACTAGTAAAACACACGTCAGAATATTATAGTCAAATCAGAGTTAATTTTTGTTGCAGTTTCCAAGCCAATGGTGGGGGGGGAGGGGGAGAAAGAATGCTAAGGACATGGAATGATGTCATCCACTTTCTCTGGAAAAATAGTCACTGAACCACTCTCCTCCACAACCACATCCCCTGCTTGGGCTGAAGGTGGGGGTTATCAGTAAGATAATATTTTATAAAGTGCTCAACATAGTAATATGTGCTGGCACATAATAATAATGTAATAAGTAATTAAGTAATAAATTAATAATAAATGCTTGCTACTTTTCCATTCTCTCTACTCAGAGAAGCTGGGAAAAGATGATGGAGAATAGAAAGTGATTCAGCTTCTATTATTCCTCAATGGAGGAGTGACTCCATTAACAGAGCCAAGATAATGGGCCTAAACCTCAGCATTTAACACACTGCCTGCCCTTATAGGCACTTAATAAATGTTGATTGATTGCTTGATAAAGAAGCACAATAATAAAAGTATACCTTTCAGAATTAGCTGAGGTAATTGGCTAGGTACTCTTTGGGCACAGGTACCAGAAAGTTTTTTTTTCTTCCTTTTTTCCTAATAAATTTCTCTATATAAGAAATTATATTCTTCGGGGCAGCTAGGTGGCGCAGTGGATAGAGCACCAGCATTGAAATCAGGAGGACCAAATGTGGTCTCAGACACTTAACACTTCCTAGCTGTGTGACCCTGGGCAAGTCACTTAACTCCAGCCTCAGGAAAAAAAAAAAAAAAAAAGAAATTATATTCTGCATTTTTCTTGCTATAGAACTGTTTCTATCCCTATTAGAGTTGTTTTTAGAGAAAAGATGAATATATAGATCTCTGCAATATAGAGGGAGAAATTTTAAAAATAAGCAAAGTACTTTGTCACTGGGATGAGAAAACTTAGCAGCATAATGCTTCAACATAAACACCATTATCTGTAGAACTAAATTTATATTGTTTTTCAAGTACATGATAATAGCATGTAATAGCTTTATATCATTAAATTAATAAATATTTTAAAATTTACCTTAGTTTCTAATACATTAAATACTGATAGATATAATCCATGTAAACAAAAGTTCTTTGAGTTCTTTCATAATTTTTAAGAGTATAAGGGATCTTATAAAGCAACAATCATCAAAACTTTTTGTTACTGGCTAAGAAACAGCATGGTGGATCAGTGGAATAGGCTAGGTACATAAGACGGTGGTCCTCAGATCATGCTCTAAAACTGAACAGAAGAGTCACTGCATATTGCTTTGATGGAAGGGAGTTTCCTCACCAGGACTTCTTATATCAATCAAAGTCCAATTAAAAAAATAACAGTATGTTTTGTTGCTTGTTTTTTTTTTTTTTTCTCATTTTTCCCTCTTTTGATCTGATTTTTCTCCCACAGCACGATGTGGAAATATGTTTAGAAGAATTGCTTATGTATAACCTATTTTGGATAACTTATTGTCCAGGAGAGATGGAGGGAGAAAAGTTTGAAACACTAGTTTTGTAAAGGGGAATGTTTAAAACTATTTTTGCATGTATTTTGAGAAATAAAAAGCTATTATTACAAAAAAGAATTATGTTTACCATGAGGAAAAATCAATAACAATACAGAATGAATAGCATCTATTTTTATTTGTCATATTCCATTCCATATAAGTTAAAAACCAGTGTTAATTCAATTCTTCTATCATAATGTCTTATAAAACAGAAAAACTTCCCTTCTGTTGCAGTAACAGATCTGTTTTCTAGGCCATAATGATGACAACATGGAAGAGAGAAATGTTTAAATAGGAATAGTCATAACTAGGTCTAAAATTATGCCTTGTCAAAGTTAAACATCTGAAATGTCAGTACTGGAAAAATAACATCTAAACTCTAGCAAGTTTACTCTGAACAGTTAAAACAAACACATTCTAATTCCTGTGTTTTACTTTGCAAGCATTAATGTAAAAAGTTAAATTACATATATAGCAGTTCTAAGCATACCTACATAATCCCAATGGAAAACAAATACTCTGAAATAATAACAATAAATATTATTATTATAGCTAATGTTTACATAATTCTCAATCTATGTCGAGTAGTACTCGGATAAAAACTTTACAACATTTGATCCTTATAACTTCCTAGGAGGTAGGTGCTATTATTATCCCTATTTTACAGATAAAGAAAGTGAGGTTGAATGACTTGCTGAAGGTCACAGTTAATAAGTTCCTAAGGCTAGATTTGAACTCTTCTTGACTCCAGGCCTAGCACTCTATCCATTGTGCCACCTAGCTGCCTAGAAACTGAATAAAATGATGCATAATTTCAATATGTTTTTATCTGGGTTACAGAAAAAGATTCCTTACACTATGAAGGTGCTTTCCCCAGCTATATTAGTGCTGATTAGGACTACTGTTTTTAGTTTATCTACTATCTCACAGACAGGCCTCTTCTATTCCTTCTAACACCATTTTGACCCTACAATCTGTTCTGTTACCATCATTCAACTTGCAACAACCCTACCCTGCCCTTTTCTAATCCTTTGCTTTCTGTGTAATTGTTCCACATACTTCCCCACCATTTGCACAAACATACAACTGAAAGGAAGACCACAAGTCACTTAACTGTTTTGTAATCATCAATGACACAGAAGGGCAAAACTACAAAGATAGACTCTGTTGAACGTATGAAGACCAAATGACATGTTTCCTTCTCTCACTCATATTATCTGTTGTATAACAATGGGATCAATCTCTACTGTTTTGTAGCAGTCACTAAATTAAAACCAGTCACACATGTGACTGGTGATGAACAATAATTAAATAGCCTTGCCCTCTTCCTTCTGACTTTTTACAAAGAGAAATTAAGGGAAAAGAAAGAAGGAAACGAGAGGCCTGATCCTTTAGATTTTTTATTCCTCTTTTTTTTTTTAAACTTTGTCAGAAACAGCAAGAAATGACAAAGACCATTTAGCCTTTATTTTCTCCTAAATGGAATGGAAGGAGAGGTTTGGAAAAAAAATTTTAAGCTATCCTATTGGAAACACAGCCTGCTTCACCATATAATTATGGTGTTTCAAAATGCTCAAAGGAAAGAGTCAAAGGTCTCGATTTAATAAAGATTTTCCTGAGTGAGTCTAGATATCAGTTTCAGATTGGTTTTACCAAAGGAGGAACCTGGTAATGGTCTTGAAGAAGGCTCTCTAGACTGTTTACAGAATTATTTTCCTGAAGATGAAGATCAGTTTGGTGGGAAATTGATACTATGCAACTAAAAGTCAAAGAGGGCTAAACTTTCATTATAATCCTTTCCTCTTAAAAGTTTGGTCCCATTCACCTGGAGGTGAATAGAAAGAATGAATTATCTGCACACGTAATTTGGGGTCTTACTGACCTGTAATATTACAAATGGCCCTGGCAATGATAGAGACAAGGCAAAGACATACAAGTAAAAAAGACATAGAAAGATCTGGCAGTGCATTGGATTATTACCCTGAAGTCAAGTAGGCAAATGTGTTATCAGCAGAAGGATTGTGCTCCCTTTTAATAAACTTGGTAGAAGACCTTTTGGCACTTTAAAACCAAGCAGTCTGAAGTTGTTCTTTGGTGACAGGCCACCCCATCGATCAGTCCCGCTGGATTCCCAGCAGGTTACAGCTGACATCCCATAAGCGCCTTGCTGTTGTCATGTTGCATCCCCGGGAAGAAATCCATGCAGGACTGCATTCACTAGAGAGAAAAGAGACACTGATGTCACCGACTGTGTCCATGAAGCAGACTTGTTTGATCCAAGCTCTAGATAAAGCATGGCAACAATAATAATAGCTAACATTTATATAGCATTCTATGTCAGGTGCTTATTATCTCATTTAACCCTCACAACAATCCTAGGAAGTGGGTGCTATTATTTATTAACAAATGAGGAAACTGAGGCAAATCTGGCTTGCCCAGGGTCACATAGCTAGTAAGTGTCTGATGCCACATTTGAATTCGGATCTTCCTCCCTCCATGCCCAGTGCTCTATACTCTATTTCACCTAGCTACCTAATATAACAGAAAAAAGCACTGTATTGGGTTCCACAGGTTTGAGTTCAAATCCTAGTTTGAGCCAGAAACAAATCCAGAGGATTAAAGATGAAACATACTGTCCACCTCTTGTCAGAGTCGATAGGCTTAAAATACAGGATGAGACATGAATTTTTGAACATGGTCAGTGAGTAAATTTGTTTTGCCTAGATTATTTGTATTATGAGAAAATTAACATAAAATTTTCCAATAGGATAGAAAGAGGAAGAGTGGGAGGGAGAAATTTTGTTTCTTTTACATATGTCATGTGACTTCTCTAGCCCTCAGTTTCTTCTTCTGTAAAATTAGGGGACTGGACAAAATGATTTAAGATCCTTTACAGGTCTAACATTCTTTGATTAATGGATGGTTGTTGAAAAGATAGAATGAGTTATTAAAATGAAACTTTTACTTTACCACTTGATAGTGGTTGGTACAGTGTACATTGTCATTATTTATGAACCAATAAGCCTTAAGTATTTATTATGTGCCAGGTACTACATTAGGTACAGCAGATACAAAGATTAAAATGAAAAGAGTCTCTATGTCCAAGGACTTTCCAACCCCTCGGGAGAGACAACATATATATTTAAGAAAATATAAAATATATAAAAAACAATTATACGATATTTTGAAGGAATGTTTTGAAGTAAAACACAAGCATCTGGGGAATTAGAAAAGATTTTATGTAGGAAGTGGTCCTCAAGTGGAACTCTGAAAGAAGTGAGAGACTTTTAAAAGAAAGAGATGTAAAGGGAATGTGTTCTAGGAATGGGGGAACTGTCAGTGAGTAGGAATGAATAACATGAATTGTTATGTTTGAAAAATAGCAAGGTGAGTTTGCTTGACCACAAAGCCCACGAAGGGGATTAATGTATAATAATTACATTTTAAGCTTCTTGATAGCAATATTGGTGTTTGCTTTTTTTAGTATTCCTAACACTTACCACAATACCTGGCACATAGAGGCTGCTTAATGAAAGCTTTGTTGTTTGCTAGGTAATGATCCTGGAAAGGTAGACTGAAACTTGCTTAGAAACGCCAAAGGAGTTTGATCCTAATGGCAATGGAACTTATTTTACAAAAAAGTAAAAAAGTTAAACTTGTGTGAGGAATGGATTCCAGGGAAGAAAAAGAGGCTAATTAGCTTATGAGAAAGATAATGACTGTTTGAATTACAATAGTGGTGTATTACAAAAGCTCCATAAGTACAAGGAATGTATCTTATTTATCTTCTTTATATGTCCTTGTGCCTCAATAAATGCACGTTGAATGTACAACTAACCAAGCAATCAGACTAAAATTAAAGTCCATAAAATTGGAAAGGGATCCTTCTTCAAAGATCATCTTTGCCTTGATTTGAAGAAGATTGCTCCTAAGCCAATGAAAATAAAGATTTATCTATTTTCTTTTTCAAAATTTATAGACGATAAGGATATTTTATGGTTGTGTTTGGAAACCTGCTGGTGACTTATGGTGATTTATAGTAAGAGTATAGCCCCAGGTGAAATGAAAACCTGTGTAACTGAAACTATGATGTACCCACAAGGGAACACATCTGAGGTTAACTGACTCAGGTATTCCTGTTTTATATGAATGCAGGAGTGTCTGTTTTGGCTATCCTTAGGCGTCTGAGAGCCAGTGTTGATTAACTTTAGGAGTGTAACTATAATCATTATAAAGTGTATTTTTATATTAAAATTGATGGGGGTTGAGGTCCCTTTAAGATTCCTCTCTAATTGTCCAACCCCCATGGCTGACCTTGATTCACAAATCCTGGTCAAAAGCAATCCTTTTGAATATCCAGGCCCAGCCCCACTATCTGCTCAGCTTCCCCCAGCCCTCACCTGATCCAAGCTAACTGAAAAGCCCACCAAGAACTTGGGGGTACCGCCCATCATCTTTTAGGTATAAAAGAGCCAAGCGGAGCTCCCTCTTTGCAGGAGCCCTCCCCACCAACACATGGTATCCTTCTAGCCATGTAAGGGTTCCTGCCCGCCCAGCAGCCACCTTTAGCTCTTCTAACTGAGCTTTACTTCCAAATTCCTACAATAAACCTTTTATTTATCAATCTAGGTTTTCGGGCCTGTAAATTCATTTACAGGAGACACTGCGCCTCATGGGATTATCTTTGCGCCGAGAAACGGGGTTCCCCCTTTCCTTTCCCTCATTAGTTGGTGGCCCGCCCGGGGACTCCAAAAATTGTTACCCTGAAAACTAACCTTAACCTTTTCAGGTCTCTCAGAACCAGTCTTCGTCCTTAACAGTTTGAGCAGCTTCCTAGAAGAATATCTGTGTTCCTACCCTCATCTCACTCTATCTCTAAAACATGGGGCACCCAGACCAGGTTTGGGGTGGGAGCAAAGCCTCCCGTGGAGATTGCTTGCTTTTCCGGGAAAAAGCCCTCCTTTTGTCTAACTCCATCTCTAGAGACAAAAGACCTTCTTTTCCAAGGCATTTCTAATCCCTTTATCTTGCCAGAAAAACCTGCCCTCAGACTGTAACTCTGAAGTGTCTCTTCTTCACCCCTCCCCCACCATGTGGCCGTTCATTCTGAGGATCCCTCTCAGGTCCCAGGCCAGCAGTCTCCTTGATCTCTTCTGGGGGAGAAATCTGAGCTCCTCTCGAACTCCACCGTAGTGGTCAGTCTGTAGCCACACAAGGAGACAGTCAATGAATCAGGTGAACTTGGAGATGTGTCTCTACCCAACTGCATGAGCCTTCACTTTCACAACTGGAGAAGCACTGGGTAAGATAACATCTCTCCTTTCCCCCATTTCCTCTCTTTTCCAACCTCTCCCATATGGCTTAGCAACCTGCCATTTAAATGCTCCCATCCTGTCCCCTTCTTGGGGTACAGTGGGGAGATTTGGGGACTCTTTTCAAGATCTCTAGTAACACCCCTCCCATAGTTTTTACCTGGCTCTTAAAGGTTTCCAGCACTCTCAGAGAACTAGCTTGCCCCATACATTTTAAAAAGGGACTCGGTTTCCTGATTTAGTCATCCTGTATTAGAACATGCTCTCTAGGCTGGATATAGGATTTTCTAAGCCTCAGGGCATACTTATTTGCTCTCTAAAGCCTAGACAGAGAATTTAAACTGCTCAAGCCTTTCTCTGTCTCAGTACCTTCTCGACTGGTATTCTATGCCCTCTGCCAATAATTAAAATTTCTTTTCTGAAGTGCAGCTTTGGCCACACTGTCATTTCAGAAAGGAGATCTTTGTAATTTTGGCTAGGGAACAAAATTCCGAATCCAAGCAAATTAATTGTTAAGAGAGTGAAAATAGTTTCTTTTGATTTCTCCTTTTTTCCCCCCATCCTGACTGCAGGAAGGCAGGGGTGAATTAAAGAGAGAGATTGAAACTATTTAAAAAAAACACTTCTTAACTACTTTTAATTTGGCGCTTCTCTAGAATCTTTCTCTGTTCCTGGTGTGCGACAGTTCTCTTTTTTTACTGCCTCAGTTTCCTTAAGCTGATCTCTTTCTTGCCTCATTTCTGGCATTTCAGTCCAGGAAGCCAGGGATATAGAATAAGAATAGATTCTCCCTCAAGCTGCCTTTTAGAGAATGGCTAAATTAACACCTGAATTCTATGTAGAATTCCAATCTCTCTCTCTCTCTCTACTTGCCCAATCCCCAACTTTCTTTTCAGGGGTTGAGTATCTCCAATTAGGGTCTGACTTTTCTAAAAGTACATACTAGCATTATGTGCTAGCTGCCTTCCCCTCCCCTAGCCTCTTCTAACAGAGTAGGGAGGGGCCACGTGGGATTTCTCCACACCTAACTTCAGCCCACTTTCAAATTAATCGATCTATTTTTTAAAGACTCGTTAAAACTGAGGGACTTGCTAAAACTGATTATTGCTCTGTATGAGAAAAAACTTTAACTATTGCTGTATAAAACTGTTTACTATAATCTGATAATTTCTGCAAATAGGGGAGGAAGGAAACTGAGATTTCAGCGGGTCAAAAAAAATTGGGAAAAACTGACGTCTTATTTCATTAAGTTCAGGCTGAATTGGAAACTATTTTACTCTTTGCTTAAAATTTACTGGACTATGATTTGCTGGGTTTTGTTTTAACTTTGAAATCCCTTATTCAGTCTTTGGGATTATTCTTTAGAAACAACCAAAAATCAGACACCTGTCCAAGGACTGGCAGTCTCTCTGATCTGTTTCTCCACCCCTGTTATCCCAGTTCCTCAATTAGTATTTCAGCATTTCAATATTAGGACTCTAACGGTTTGGGGTGGCCTATCTTGGTCTAATTGCATAATTTGCTCTATCAAGAGAGGACAGATAGAGCTGCTCCAGGTCTCATTTTTCCTCTTGGAGTGCCTTCTCAGGGCAGCAGGACTGCCTTGAGCATTGCTACACAGCGAGGCTGAATTAAATGCATAAATAAATGCACAGACCTAAAGACTGTCCACCTCTGGCTAAGATGCCTCCCAACTGCAGAGATTCCAACAGGGAAGCTTGTGTGTCTCTCTGAATAAGGAGTGCTGTTCTATGCTAATAATTCTGGGGTTATCGGGGAGAAACTGGTCCTTGCCACAAGTCCTCGCGTTTTCTAGTTTTAGTCTGGTTTGTTTATTATTGTTCTGACTCAGTTTCCCTAATTATCCTGACTCAGTCCTGCCTCAGTTTCTCTGCCTCTTAGTTCTGCAAAACCTCCCCCTGCCTCTTTATCAGAATACTTGATAAGATCTTATGTTTCAGAATAGCAGAATGCCTCTCTCTTCCCAAGCTATCAGAATCTCTTATCAAGATGCTGTCTCCACTGATTGTCATCTCTCTAGAGACCTATACTCCAATATTGCTCTCGCCTCTATTTGAGTCTTCCCATCATGAGGTAACACAACCACACGCACACACACACACACACACACACACACACTCTATCAGTGAGGTGGGACAGCTCAATTTCCCGGGACTTGATTGACGCTGTCTGGAGCTCTATGCTCAAGCCAAGCATTGCTCATTGAGACATCATGGCACAGCTCTGGCCAAATTAAAAGTTTTTGTCGTATCTCTCTCTCTTAAGGACGCCTAAAGGGAATGAAGGCTATAGGGTTAGGGTCTGGTTACTGCCTCTCTATAAACTTCACTGAACAGATTAACTAATCTATCTCCACCCATCTTGACAGGGCTTCCCTGCTGTTAGGACACACCCACCAAAGCTAGCCTCTTTGAAGCAAAAAGGTTGGGAAAAGAGCAATAATCAAACTTAGCCTGGGCTTCTGTGAATGTCATCCATACTTCAATAGGATTTATTCCTAAAAGTTTAACTGCTAACTTCTTGAATTCTCTTATGTGGAATTCTGTATATGATTGTATTTGCTTTGGGTATTTTAAAGACAAACTAATTTGTATGAATAATGTTCACTTATGAAACATCTACTTGGATATGAACTCATTGGGACAAATTCCTTATTGTTATCAACATAAGGTTATGACAAATATTTGTTTAGAATTTATGTTCTTGCATTTTTTCCTCATGTAACTGATTTTAAGATCAGAGCAACAGTCAATAGAAACTGTTAATGCAATTCGATTATGTCATACCTTGATGTTTCCAGCCTGATTATATGTAATCATTGTATTCTAAATGCTTGGGCAAATAAGGATTTAACCTGGTCATCTAATAGAGATCTGTAAGACCAAAACTGATTTCTAACACCTGTTGGTTTCCTTTATCTTGCTAACCTGAGACGCTCAGTTCTCTTCTCAGGGCAACTCCTGCCTCCAGACACTCAGAGAGACGGAGAGGTGCTCTTTTAATGCAAATCTCTTCTAGACTTAAGCCTTAGAAGACCCCAGTCTCTGCCCTGAATTCAAGCAGGAGAAACTGCCTTCTCACCACTACACAACAACACAAGGGTTGAACTGGCCCCCCAGAGTCCTGCTCCCTGGTAGGAATTTGAGGTATGGCCCTCTTTCCCTTTTATCTCAGGACAGCCAGAACACCTCAGGGGTTGGTAAGCTGGGTAGGCTATGCTGATACTGTGCACCCCTCCTCCATAGAGTGGGGAAACTAGGAAAGAAAAGATTCAGGATCTTTGCTTATTGAATAACTAACTCTCTTCAAGAAAAACAGCATAGTTTTTCCAACACTTCCAAGAGCTTAAACCGCATTCTTATCTTGATCTGCAGCTCTGACAATGGGG
The DNA here is from genome assembly GCF_048593235.1 of Sminthopsis crassicaudata. NCBI lineage: Eukaryota > Metazoa > Chordata > Mammalia > Dasyuromorphia > Dasyuridae > Sminthopsis > Sminthopsis crassicaudata. The sequence continues at coordinate 335,049,112 of NC_133618.1, forward strand.
ATATACCCATCCCTAGACCCTGCCTTACAGAAGAGCAGTGGTTCAATAAATCTACTAGATATCAAGGCCTCTTGCCTCTCCTGACTTCTGAGTCCACACCCTTTAATCCCAATCCCAGGAGAAATTAGCTCTCCTGGAAATTAAGGGTGAAAGAGCTAGGCTACAAATAATCTTTTCTCTCAGCATTTTCTCCTATTTCTCTTTGATAATTAGATGGGCCATCAGACAAGCAGCCCACAGAAGGGACCTGATGCATTTCTAGTTAAAGGCCCCATTCTCCTGAATGTCACCATCTCCACCCTGGATCACACCCCACTTTTAATCTGTTCCCGAGATCTGTTTTCTCTAGGCTTCACACCCTTGGATTCTCAGCTGGCCTTTCAGCCTGGAGAACATTGACTGGGGACAACTGACCCGGACACCCCCTCGATGATGCCCTGCTGCCATCCCCCTCATCTCACGCTTCACCTCTTGGCATGAAACCCCAAATCTCTATGACCCTTGTCAGCTCGAAGCAGTTAAGAGGGATCAACGCCCCTTTTCCCACATGTATCTGGAGGCGATGGTTTGAGAGGGGAACAAGACGAGAGGACCCCGCTACTCTGAAGATCTTTGGAGAAAATCTTCAACCTTGCCTTAAATGAAGGACACTGCCCCATATTTTTTCTTAAATGAATTTAAGTCTCAACTGTTTAAGGGGGGAAATGATGGGGGATGAGGTCCCTTTAAGATTCCTCTCTAATTGTCCAACCCCCATGGCTGACCTTGATTCACAAATCCTGTCAAAAGCACCCTTTTGAATACCCAGGCCCAGCCCCACTATCTGCTCAGCTTCCCCCAGCCCTCACCTGATCTGAGCTAACTGAAAAGCCCACCAAGAACTTGGGGGTACCGCCCATCATCTTTTAGGTATGAAAGAGCCAAGCGGAGCTCCCTCTTTGCAGGAGCCCTCCCCACCAACACATGGTATCCTTCTAGCCATGTAAGGGTTCCTCCCCATCCAGCGGACACCTTTAGCCCTGGCGCCTTTCTAAATGAGCTTTACTTCCAAATTCCTACAATAAACCTTTTATTTATCAATCTAGGTTTTAGGGCCTGTAAATTCATTTACAGGGGTCACTGTGCCTCATGGGATTATCTTTGCGCCAAGAAACGGGTTCCCCCTTTCCTTTCCCTCATTAAAATGATGGAAGAAACAAAGGACAAAACCTTCTGGCTTATTATAAGGACAATAGAGCTTACTAGAAAACCTTCCATCATAAAGTTCTGAAATCTTGTACAGAACAGATATACAGGACAAAATTAAACTATACATGAATCAAGAGAATTATAAATAACTGAATTTTATACTCATGGTATCATAATTAAGGTGCAGAGGATCCATAACAGTTCAAATATGACTTAGAAGCATTATGGACAAATCATTCAGGAGCTGCCGTACTCAATATCAATATGCGAAAAAAGTATCTAAGTATTTATCAGTAACATGAAGATAACTCAATAATTTGTATTTCTATCAATATAAGGCTTGTTTTTAACTCTGGATATGTTTTCATGCAATTGACATTCTATGAGGGAAAAATTTGACTTCATACCTGAAATGTTTCCCACTCAGAGGCTCAAGGCCCTCGGTCAAAGCACAATACAGGCTAGTCTGGGCTCCCTCCTGAGGGGTCTTAATAAAGGAGGAGAACAGCTTAAATATCAGTTTCATGCAAGTTGAATGCCGGAACAACTCAGAATTGACGGTTCCAGGGTGCACAGAATATGTAGTTACTCCAGTACCTAGAATTAGAAGAATAAGGATTGTGGGAGGTCACATATAAAAACTCAAAATCTCAATCACTGGTGTATTACCAACATCATCTTAGAAGTCTAGGTCATAAGGTAGGACTCAATAGGACTCATTTTTACACAGAACAAGCCTAGAAACCTGCTGCTTTATTTGACTTAGAAATGGTGAGATTCCAAACTTCTACCTTGATAAATGAAGGTCAAGTCCTTAGCTACCTCAGATTGTGGGTCCTTATTTATTTTCCAACTGGCCACTGAGCAAGAGATGCTTGAGGAAATAATAGGTGAGGCCCAAATTGTAGGATTCTTTATTCTGTACATTTTAGGAGGATTCTGTCTAAGTGAAGAAGAAGGGAAGACAACTGGATTCCCTACTGCTTTTTACCACTTCTGTTCCACTACTTCCATTCTTCTGCAGGTCTACCTTTTAGTCTCCGAGCTAACTCCTGGGTGAAAAGCACATTGGCCAGCTTGCTGTGGCAGTAGGCAAGGCCCCGGTTATAGTACTTCTCGCCATGTAGGTTGTAAAAATGGATCCTGCCGAGGTGAAATGCCAAGGAAGACAGGTTTATCACCCTTGATGGGGCTGATTCCTTCAGCCTGTCCAACAGCAGATGAGTCAGAAGAAAATGACCTGAGAAGGAATACAGAAAAGGAGAAAGTTCAGAGGTAATAATAGTATAGAGCCAATTAGAGAAAATGTCAAGCATCACTAGCATTTATATTTACAGAGCATGCTAAGGTTCAGAGTGCTTTACATATGTTGTCTCATTTGATTCTCATCAAAAACTTGGGAAGATTGGTACTTAGTGATCTTATTCTCATTACAGATGAGGGAACTAAATTTTCGACTTGCCCTATGTTTCTCAACTAGTAAGCTGGGTCAAAAGTGGACTTTTGGTTTCCACTGTTCCATGCTATCTTTTTAATGAAAAATTAGGACTATCCCAAAAAGAAATGTGAAGTAGCCCAGATAGAGTACCAGAATCCAATCTTTTGGATAAATAGTGGATCAAATCTTTTTGCATACAACTTAAAGTGGCTTCAGAAGTAAGATGCCAGAGGGTAGTTTCTGTTCAATAGGAACTGACTGAGAATTAGGAATTTCTCCTATAACAGGTTCAAAATATGGACAGGGTGATAAGGATTATTGCTGAAGCAACTGTAAGCATAAATGCAATGTGGTAGCTATGAACATCCTAAGCTAAAATGAACCTAAATCAGAGAGTTGTAAGGAAAGAGGACTTAGTAATATCTTCAGCTTTGTAGCTGTTAGATTTCTTACCTAAGTGGTTGACTCCGATGTGCATCTCAAATCCATCAGCTGTCTTAGAGTAAGGGCACATCATCACTCCTGCGTTGTTGATCAGGATGTGAAGCTGTTTTTCCTCTGCAAAGAGAAAGAGATGAGGATTTAGCAGCAGCCATCCAAGGCTACCCATGGCCTGGATACATACCCAGCCTTCTTGCATATGATGAGGCATGGGGAAAAAAAAGAGACTCAAGAATCAAATCATTATTTTTCTATCAGTTGCATAGGTCACATTCAGTCCATAGATCAATAATCAATCCTGTACTAATAAATTTTTATCTAATTCCATATGCTACAAAGAAGATAGACTTGCATGAAGCAGGCATGAAATTGATAGACCAGGTGACTTTGAGACCCTTAAGAGAAGAATCAAAAGTCATCTATTTATGGAAAGCTACCTGCCCACCTTTCCCAGTGAGAATGGCTTCCAGGGGACAGAAGAGAATTGACACTCCTATTGGTAAGGCAAGATTAGAACCTAATTTGAGTTATTCTTCCAGCTTAGCGTTTCTTAAATGTAGAGATTTTTTTTTTAGAACAGCCAAGATAGTTCTTACACAAGCCACACAGTGAGAGTGCTATTCCCATTCTTATTTCTTGTCCCTTCTTTGATCCTTTTCTCCTGATTACTCAGTTTGACTCTCACCTGCCAAGAAGGCCTCAGCAAAGGCTCGTATTGATTTGGTGTCAGACAGGTCCAGCTTCCGCACCAGCACCTGGTGGTTTCCTGTCTTAGCCCGGATTTCACTGGCTGCCAACTCCCCTTTTTGTAAATCCCTACAAGCAATATATACTCGAGCTCCTAAGAGTAAAGATATAAACAAGATCAATTTTTGTGTATAGCACAATACAATTTTAACTTGATTTTAAGAGCAAATCTGGTGGTGATGCTCATGATGGACTTAGGGAAGGTTCTTATACAATTGAAGGGGCATTGTCTTGTAAGTCTATACTCCATATACATCACCCCCACCCCTAATTCTTCATCATGGGGAAAAGGGAATCACAAGTTGGGATCCAGAATATGGGGAAAGTTAAAAAGGGAAGTTAAGTCATTCTATCTGGGTGAAGAGAGAGCATGATCCACTCAGTTTAATTCCCACCAGGCTTGGGAGCCCGTGCATTGAGACGAAGTACAATAGGGAAGACAAAATAGTTACTGAATAAATCTAAGGTAATCAATGAAGACAGGAAAGCAGGAAGATGCCCAAGTTCAGGATGGGTATAAATAGGGTATAACAACAGAGATTCTTTTTTTTAATAGCTTTTTATTAATAGAACATATACATGGGTAATTTTCCCAACATTGACCCTTGCAAACACTTCTGTTCCTACTTTTCCCTTCCTTGCCTCCACGCCCTCCCCTAGATGGCAGGCAGTCTCATACATGTTAAAGTATATCTTAAATACAATATATGTGTACATATTTATACAGTTCTCTTAACAACAGAGATTCTTAAAAAGGACTGTAAGCTCAGCCCAATCTGACCGACCAGGATGAGCTGTTCTTTAAAGTTTCAAGGAGGAATCTATTAGACTTATTTTACAGAGAAGGTAGCTGAGGCACAAAGTATTAGAACTTTACTCGGCAAATTACTAACATTCATAGTACATACCATGGTATGCAAAGCTTTGTGGTAGCATAGGTTCAGAACTCAGTGGGGACAACTGAAATTCAGATTCCAAGGATACTCTTAAATTATGAACCATAGATACCTAAAACTAAGAGGGAAAAGATAAAATAACAAAAAAAAGAAAATAAAAGCTGTAGAGGACTGGAGGAACATAAACTTACCTCTCTGAGCAAGATCTTTGGCTGTCTCCTTCCCAATACCTGTGTTGGCTCCAGTAACTATTACTACCTTTCCAGGAAGCTGAACTGTTGATGTACATACTCCTTTGGAAACTGCTTTCCTACAGAGAAAAAGAAAAAAATTCATTTTTTCCCCCAACAAGCTCCCTACCTCAGCCTGGGTTTTTTATGCTTATTTGATTTTTTTTTTCCCCATTGCAGTGTCTTTCAGACAATAAACATCTTTTATTATCCTGTGAAAGATTTTTTGAGGGTGGGCTTTTTTTTGGAGGGGAAGATGGGAGGAGCTTGCAGAGGCAAGTAGTTTTAGTGCTCCCAGTTAAATGAATTGCATCTATTTCAAGCTGCTAGTAGAGGCAACTAGATGGTTAGTGGATAGAGCCCTGGACTTGGAGTAAGAAAGGCCCAAGTTAAAATCCAGTCTTAAACATTTACGATTTATGTGACTCTGGGTAAGTCATTTAACCTGTTTATTTTAATCCACTGGAGAAGGAAAAGGCAAATCACTCCAGTATCTTTGCCCAAAAATATCTCATGAACTCACAATCTTCTCCAGTCATCCTAATCTATATTTTCCCACTGGACCCAGATGGCTCTGGAGGAGAAAGTGAGGTAGGTGACTTTGCACAGCTCTCCATTACTTAAATCTAATTTACTTGCATGTCATGGCAACATCTCCCTGATGTCAGGGTTCTTTTAGAAAATGAAGGACAAACAAGAAGAGCATAACAACTTAGGACTAGAAAAAAATGGAAACAATGGGTACCCATCAATTGGGGAATTGTGGTATATGATTATGATGGAATGTTGTTATGCTATAAGAAATGATGAGCAGGATGCTTATTAAAAAACCTGGGAGTCTTATATAAATTAATACAAAGTGAAGTAAGCAAACCAGAACATTGTATATGATAACAGCATATAGTAATAATAAAATGTGAAAAACTAAGCTACTCTGATCAAGACAATAATCCAAGACAATTCTAAAGAACTCATAATGAAAGATGCTATCACCCTCTCCCCAGAGAGATAATTGATGGACATTGCATACAGACTGAAGTACTTTTTTTCACTTTCTTTTTACTTCCCCCTCTCTCAGGATTTTCTGTGTTTTCTTTTGCAACATAGCTAACATGATATTATATTTTGCATGACTTTGAATGCATAATCAGTATATTGCTTGTCTTCTCAAAAGATGTGGGAGGTGTAGGAGGGAGTGAGAGAATTTGGAACCCAAAATTAAAAAAAATAATAAATGTTAAAAATGTATTTAAATGTTAATTGAGAAATATTTAACTAAATGCCATGTATATGTATATATTTAAAAGTAACAAACTAATTTTAAAAACATGGAAAAAATATATGAACTGATGCAAAGTAAAACACAATACAGATCTACTATAATGGAAACAAATAGCCAAACTTGGGTTTACTGGAAAGACCAATTTTGATCTTAGAGAACAAGCATTGAAGGATACTCTATACCTATCCGGAGTTTGAAGTGCCTTGGATATGGAATGTCAGAAAGTTGACTTGCAAGATATTTAACTGTTTCTTTATTACAAGTGAGGATTCATAATGAAGGCATATTGGGAAATAACTGTGATGTGAGAAATGAAGTTAAATTTTTTTATTTTAAAATGGCAATTAAAAAAAAAAAAAAAGAGGATTAGACTCTCAGTCAGCAGGACATTGAGCTTCAATTTCAACAATTAACTTTATGCCTTTGTATCCCTAACACTTAGCTCGGTGCTTGGCACATAGCAGGAGATCATAAGCCTTATTCTGTGGAATGATTATATCTCTATTCCATACTGGGCATGCTTTCTTATTGCCTTGGCACAAAGCTAGTCCTGTTGATGAGAACTAGATAAGGGGTACCTAAATGAAATTAGGTTTAATTGAGGTCTAGTGGCAGGTTCAGGGTACAGGGAGTCAGATAGAGCTCCCCTGCAACCCCTTTGGATTCAGTACAAGGATAAAGAGTTAAATGAGGTCTAATAACAGCACAAGAGTTCTCTGTAAAGGAATTTATAGACCCGAAAACCTAGATTGATAAAAGAGGTTTATTATGGGATTTGGCAGGAAGGTTAAAAGGTAGGAAGACTCCAGAGCCAGGGTTGGTTCCAGTGGGCAGAAATCCTTGAAATGGCCAGCATAAAGATGCCATGTTTGGGACCTCTGCCAAGAGTAGACTCCAGTTTGGCTCTTTTTATAATATGTGGGCTTTGGACAATCTGAAGGAGCCTGTGGGTGGAGTCCCAGGTTGGCTTCCTGCTAGAGTTTCAGGCAGGGTTAGAATTTGAATAGAATTCAATGGGTTTTTAGATAAGGGTGAAACTGTGCTTGGGGTGGGGTCCCTTCCCGAAGGCAGAGTCCAAGGAGGTTTTAAGAGTTTTGGGGTTTCCTCATCACTGTGAAAAAATTTTTTTTGAAATTATAATACTTGATCCTTGTATAAGAGGTTTTGTTTAGTGGAGAGGTAAGATGGAAGAAGACTGCTTGGACTGAAACCAATTCTGGGATAGAAATTTAGTGCTGACGTTAATATTCATTTCTGTGAAACTTTATGTGTTCTAAATTTTTCTCCCTCCTTCCCTTATCCCACCTCTATCCCAAAACAGCAAGCAATCATATTAATTAAATATGTACAATTCTGGTGCTGACTTTAGCTAAGTGTCCCTGGGTATAGCAGCTACACTTTCTGGGCTAGAATACCCATAACTTCCAAGTGTGGGGCAACATCTATGCTACTTTCTTCAAGCATTAGGAAATATTTTATAAAGCTTAAAAAATAATACAAATATAAATTATTTCCTGGATTGCTTCCAAAATCTTTAGTTTGCACCTTTATTTCCAATCTGCCGATAAGATTATCTGTACTGTATATAGGATCCTAAACAGGATCTCTAAAAGTAAAGAAACAAAAATAGTAAATAACCAACATGAGGACAGACAGTATTCAGATTAGGAACAAATATAGCTAAAACTTGTTAAGGTTTGTTTACCCCATATTATGATTTCCTTTTCTACCAAGCCATGAAAAAAGCCAGCTTTTTGATTCTTAGAACTCTTTAAAAAACAATCTATCTATCATGGCACAGAGGATATTTCAATGGCTTTTTTTTTTTCATTCAAATCTTGAATCTGTAAGATGCAATTTCGTATATACACACTCACTATTTTATAGTTGTAATAGCCTCCATGGTCTATTTCAAGGACTATTCAATGTTAAAACAAAACAAAACCAGAGAAAATCAAACCACCAAATATTGCCAACAGGGCTTCCCTCCTGATTTCCCATAGCACTTTGGTGTTTCAGTCCCTAAAGTTAAAGAATCTAGACACAGTATCTAAATGTGCGATTTCATCAGTTTCACCCAACTACCTCTGCCAGTGCTGATCAGTAACCGGTCTGCAGTCTGTCTACAATGTAAGCCATTCGTTTGCCTGTGACACTGTGAATTTAAGGAATTTTCTCACTGTCACAAAACATTCTGTGCCAGAGGCCAAACCTTAACTCAAATCTCTTGAATTTAAGGAGAAAGTTACAGAAAGAAGCGAATATAAGAAACTTAAATTTAAATCCTTAAATGCCATTTAATGCCACTAGTTGCCCCCCATCTTTTGATGCTCCAAACTTATTCTTGGTTAATCATCCAAACTCAGCCAGTCAACGCATGGCAGTTTTTCCTCTTTGCTCAGAGGAAATCTCTGTCTTTCCCTAGATTTTGCCCTTGATTTGGAGAAACTGAAGGCCATTCAAAAAAGTGAGCAGTTATGTTTCTAAATCCTACTGAAAGGAGATGCAATGCAGGAAGTAACACGTGTCCCCCTCAGCCTTAATAAAATATCCTCTGTGAACTTTTTCATTTGACTCTGAGACTAAGAGAGCAACTGAGTAATTTTTTTTCTGCTCATACTGCTAATGAATAATGGAATAAGTCTCTGGAGCCTAACTCTTTCTGGGAGGTTGTACTTGGGCCGGAAGGCGAAGAGATAACAATCAAGATGTAGCAAGTACCGCGATTTCGTAAATTTTCAGGGCCAAAGGGAATTACGGTTGGGGGTGGGGGGAGGAGGAAATGTGCTCTCTTATCTGAAGCTCTGAGTTAAGAATTGGAGTTTGAGGCGAGGAGCCGGTGGGTGGGTGGCGGAAGTTGGGTCCTAGGTCTAAGATTTCTTCAAACTATTTCCACTAGAGAAAACAATTTCGTGGGTGTTGCATTGATCCCAAGGAAAACACTATTTTTTGCTTTTCATCTTCTCTCACAAGGACTGTCCAAAACCCCACTTGAGCCCCTGTGCCACCAAGGGCATATTAAACTTCCTAGAGGAAGGGGACACCCAGATCTCCTAGGATCTGGCCATGGGAGTGGATCAGAGATTCCCAGTCTGACTCTTTCACAATCTATCCCTCACCAGACTCCATGCCGGGCCCGCAAGCTCAGCCCTCCTCTGCGTTTGGCTAGGACCACCCTTTGCAAGGAGCCCCCGTCAGGCTCAGCCCGCCGAGGCCCTCCAGTTAGAAGCTTTCTCCTCAGCGACAAGCTCCTCATCTCCATAGGAAGGTGGGCTGAGGGAGAAAACGGGAGGGGAAGGGAATGGCCGCAGCCGGCCGGCTATGAGCCGTCACTCACCTGATGTAGGGTGCGGCCAAGATCAGGAGGAAGACGAATGAAGCGAAGAGAGCCAGAACCCAGAACATCTTTCCCTAAATTTGCAGGGTTGAGCCCCAGTCAAGGATGCTGCAGAAATCTTGGCTCTAACTGGCACCAGATACTGTGGCTGGCTCTCTCCGGGCACTTCCCATTTAAATTGCAATAGGTTCAACTGGGGGGGGGGGGAAACAAAGGCTTCTGGGCAATGTAGTCTAATTTAGACTTTTCCTAGAAGCCGCAGAATCCCAGGCTGGGATTAGTGCTACAGGATTTCTAGTAAATCCCATCCCAGAGGTTTTCTACCTCACTTGGGAAGGGGATGGAAGGGCAAGCTGAGGATAAAATGATTTTGAACTTACTAGTGAATAATTGTCCTACCTGAAAAAAAAGTTTATCAGTTTCATTTGTCTATGTTTTAATCACACATAATTTAGTCACTTAACCTTTATGACCTATAGTTTCGTCATCTGTAAAATGGGGATAATAATAACATACATCCTCCCCTCATTCCACCAATGAAATAATAATTGTAAATAACTTAATACAGTTCCTGGCACATATTAGCTATTTTGGTGGCTTAGTGATAAGTGCCAGCCCTGGAATCAGGAGGACTGAATTCAAATTTGACCTCAGACACTTATTATCTGTGTGATCCTGGGCATGTCATTCTACCTTGTTTGCCTGTGTCTTGTAAAATGAGCCAGAGAAGGGAAAAAACCACTCTATTATCTTTGCCAAGAAAGCCCCAAATGAAGAATCAGACTCAACTAATCAATCAAAAAATAAATCATCATCATTATTATATAACTTGAAGGAGAGGGGAAAGATAGTCTTTGTTTCAAGGACAGTTCTCTGTAGTAAGCTGATATTTATATAGTTTATCAAGTATTTTCCAGAGATTATTTTATTGGACTAACAAGCCTTTGTGGCCCTGAGAGTCAGTAATTTCCCCCTAAATCCCAGAGAATTATCAGAGGCAGGATTTAAATCCAGTTTTGCCAACTTAAATTCTAACATTCTCTCTACTATACCATACAATCTCTCCATTGTATATAGCAAACACTTAACTAATTCCTTTCTGGAAAATTTCAATCCCTATTTCATTCAAAGTCAGGAGGTTTAAGATTAAATTGGGTAGATTATAGTTTTTAGTGACTCATAGGATAAAAAACTTCCATTGGTTTAACATTAATCTTCAATTCAAATCAATAAACATTTATTAAGTACATTTGTTACATATATAAAAAAAAAGGCAAAAGACAGTTCCTGCTCTTCAAGGAGTTTCAGATTAATGGATCTGATAACCATTAATCTCTATTATGTTGTAGTCATAATGTCTTACATTTGCAGTTCTACTGAGACCTTCACTCACCTCATTTGAGCCCCATAACTATATAATATACCAACATAATTTGGTATATTAAATTGTCTGAGTGGAATTTTTTAACTGTAATTTAATATTTTATATTTTCCCAGTTGTATGTGCAAACAATTTTAACATTTTTTCAAATTTTGAGTTCCAAATTTCCTCTTATCTCCTCTTCCCCTTCTCATTGAAAAGGCAAGCAATTTGACATAGGATATACAAGTGTAGCATCTCACTGGGTTTTTTAAATAGTATTTTATTTTTCCAAATACATGTAACCATAGTTTTCAATATTCATTTTTGTAAAACTTTGTAAATTTTTCTCCCTCCCTCACCTCCTTCCTCCCTAAGACAACAAGCAATGATATACATTAAATATGCACAATTCTTATAAGCATATTTCCACATTTGTCATGTTATGCAAGAAAAATCAGAACAAAAGGGAAAAAAATGTAGTGTCCTTCTGGAGGCCCCACATTGGGTGACAAAATGTAATGTCTGGGCTAGCTTTCTGGAGGTCCTCCATATGGGCCTTGGCCTCAGCAGGATAGTCACCACAAGGATGGTCAGGAATAGAGTCTAAAGTCTTTATTCTCTCCTTCACAGTCTGCCCAGTCTGACTCCTTCACAATCTATTCACTCTGACTCACTGTGTCTCCAGTTCTCTCAGCCCTTAAGTACCCTATTACAATTACATCATTACAGCCTACTGAGTATATGCCAACTAGAGTGATTATATCATTATATCTTACTAGATATATGTGAACTAGAGAATCATCTTATCAATCACACTGAGTAAACACCTTATTGTAAGTATCCTTGTTTCAAGTATACTTCTCCAGAGTTCCGGCCCTCTACAAAAAAACACCCATTTCACTGTTTTTAAAGACATAATTGTTCTGTGTAGCCAGCATTTCATCTTTCTTTTTCTAGATTTTGAAACCTAAATCCATGAAAAATTAGTTTTAAAAAATGAAAATGACAGATATTTAATTTTATTTTCAGTTCCAATTCTCCCAACTTAATAGACTTTAAAGTGAAAGACAGTTTCTATTCTTACTCTCTTCTTTCTCTTCTGAACATGTGGCTTTAGACCTTAACATCTTTCCTTGAATTTCTCACCAAGGGAGAAAAGAATTTGTCTCCTCTATACTCTCCCTCCCACTTCCCAAATATAGCAGCTATGGGTACATGGCAGAAAGTACATATGCTTAAGTAGGTGTCCCTGAGATTGGACCTCAAATTTCTGGTTTTCTTTTATGCTTTGGGTTTCATTCCATGAGCATAGGAGCTTGTGGCTCTGACTGCTGACTATTTAGCAGGAAGTGATCTGTGAAAATAATTTAAAAGAGAAGATGACCATTGCCAGGAGTCTGAGCCCAATCAAAAAATACAGATCTTGAGCAAATGATCCAGACGTTTCTTATGGGGCAGTCATATCCCAGCACATAGATATACCAAAATATATTTAGTAATTTCTCAATTGAAGTAACTTTAATCCCAAAAGCCATTGGTAAGGGACTCTCTCCTCATTGGTGGAGATGAATACCCTGCTTGTATGTATCTTTAGGTGCAATAATGGTCCTCAAAATTTTCAGCATTACAAATAAATCAAATTATTAGTCTTTGAACTCTTGTTCTGGTTTTGTGGTTTGGTTTTTCCTCCTATTTTTTAACCATATCCCTAGAGAAAGAATTTTCATGTCCTCTGGAAGTTAAAAGACCAAATGCCACAAATTATTGGATATTTTTTAGGTTAGCTTTTACATAAGTATTCTCATTGAGTCACTTTTCAGTCATGTCCCACTTTTCATGGCCTCATTTAAGGTTTTCTTGGTGAAGATACTGGAGTGATTTGCTATTTCCTTCTTTAACTGATCTTACAGATGAGGAAACTGAGGCAAATTGGATTAAGTGACTGGCCCAAGCTCAGTAAACTAGTGACTAGGGTCGGATTTGAACATACTTTCAATTAAAAACAACAACAAAGTATTAAAAAATAAGCTTAATGAGATAAATTTGTTCTAACCCTTTTTGGGGTAAGCAGAAGGAGAGTATAATGGGAGAAGTATGCAGTAGACAGTAGATCTAGGTGCCAGCAGTAAGGAAAGAGCTCACTGTGTTTCCCATCCTGCCTGCTCCCCCACTTTCACCCTCAGCCCAGAACTCTAATCACCCATCTCCTCCTTTGACTAGGGAATGAAGTCTCAGGGGAAGGTCCTGATTTTTTTCCAGAGGGAAAGAGAATAGGTAGTTTTCTGGCAGATATCCTGCCTATTGGTAAGTCCATATTACTGTTTCCTTAGGAACATTAAAACCTGCAGAGGTTTCCCAGTGACCTTCCGATCTGATACTTTGTGGCCCCATTTGGGTCACAAAGTACATGGTAGGCAACATATAAATACTCAGTCCTTTCTCTTTCATGCTAAATCTGTGACTAGGAAATTGTGGTAAGACTCTTACTGATATTTTGTCTTCATATAGAAATTCTAACAGCTAAGTATTGCAGTGGTTAGAGTGCTGGGCCTGGAGTCAGGAAGACTCATCTTCATGATCCTTACTAGTTGTGTGACCTTGGGCAAGCCACTTAACTCAATTAGTCCTCAGTTCCTCATCTGGAAAATAAACTCAAGAAGGAAATGATTCACCAATGCAATGTTTCTCCCAAGAAAACCTCAACTGAACACCCAGCTGAAACAACTAACCACCAGCAACACTATTTTTTTTAATTATAGCTTTTTATTTACAAGATATATGCATGGGCAATTTTTCAGCATTGACAATTGCAAAACCTTCTGTTCTAACTTTTCCCCTCCTTTCCCCCATATCTGTTAATATAATAATATCTGTTAATTTAATCTCAACTAGTTTAGTGACTCCTTCCACTATACACTTACACAAAATATAATTAGGAATAATGAGAAAACATATTTACCAAGACAAGTAAGCAAAAGTGTATATACAGATCAATTTAGCTAATAAAATACTTTTAATCACCTGTTCTTCAGGAGACCAATAAGTAGCCTGAGTGAGGAAGAAACTACACTTATTTAAGATTTTGTTTTGTGGGTTACAAAGAGTTAGTACAAGGATTAGATTTATTGGTATAGGGAACTCTTGGGTGAGGAAACTATGCAGTTGGGCAACTTCTCTGCTTCCAGAACACTGAGGTTTACACAAACAGTATGTGTCAGGGACAAAGCTTGAAATCAGGTCTCCTGGCTTTGAGGCCTGCTCTCTTTTCATTACTCCACACTGCTTCTGTGTTACAGAATTGTAATAAATTCTTAATTTTAATTGAATAAAATGTCCACTAAGAAAGACACCAAGGTGATACATTGGATAGAGCACAGGCTTGGAGTCAGAAGTACTCATCTTTGTGAATTCAAATCTGACTTCAAAAAAATACTAACTGTGTGACTTTGGGCAAGTCACTTATCTGTGTTTGCCTCAGTTTCCTCATCTATAAAATGAACTGGAGAAGGAAATGGAAAACCACTCCAGTTTCTTTGCCAAGAAAATCCCAAATGAGGTCATAAAGTCAGACAGGACTGAAAACAACACTAAGAACATTTTTTGTATAGATTGTTTTATGAAAAATAGGGCATTGTTGCTTTTTAATGAAAAGGGAACCATTGCTACATAAATTTTGGAAATCACCACTCTCAAGGATCAAGATCATAAGATAACCCAGAGATTGAGGACTTTTTCAAATGCATATAAGAAACTGTATTGCCTCATTTGGCTCAACTTAACTGAATGGGAACAGTTAGTGCCATTTACTCATAATCAATCAGTCAATATTTATTAATCTCTTACTATGTGCCTGATACTGTACTAAGCATTCAACTTTACTCAGAGTCCTGGAGTCTACACTGGAGTCTAAATATTCTCCTTCTCTGGGCTGCATACAGGATTCCCATCAAACCATTCCCCATAACATCCCTTTGTCCTACCCCAAAAGAGCTCTGCCAACACTCCTCTTGTCACCATCAGATACCTCTGTCATAGAAGTAAGCCCTTTATCGCACATATCCTTTAAGCCTTAAAGTTAATACCGGACATTGGGTAGGCAGCACTTCCCCCAACTATTCTAATTAAAAAAAAAAAAATTCTTACTAGTAGATGTAAATCTTCATTATCTTTTTATCTGTTTTTTGTTTATATGTTCTCTTCTCTTTCCTTCTTCAGAACAATTGTCCCATATAACCAGCAATCAATCCTTAGGATATTGTCACATTCCCTACCAAGGAAAAATTGGCAAAGCAAAAAAAAGAAAAATCTCATATCTTCCCTAAAGCTATCAGAAACATTTTCAGATTTTATGTTCTGGGGCCTGATCCAGTTTTAACCCATGTTTATTTTACCTAATTTGACCTTTTGGTCACTCTAACAGCTCCTTTGAATATAGTTTTACAGATAGGTCTTCTCCCCTCTCCCCCTTAATATCATCCTTAAACCTATTGGTAGTCTCAGTGTATCAAAGGACACAATTAATTTGTTAACCTTATTATGTAGTTATGTTATACACAAATACATATAAAATGTACATATATATTTCTTGTCTGTTTTTGTCTGTGTGTGTATGAAAAATGTGTAATGGAAATAGATCACCAAGGTAAGCAAGAAGACCTCTTCTACTGGTCTGAGACAGCAATACATACACACATACACATATACACACATATACATATGTACATATGTATATATATTAAATAAAGATGTCTTAAAGTCTTATTGCAGTTCTAAGCTTTAATAACGTTAAGAAGTATAAATGATACAAAGTTATAAAAAAATGATTTGAAAAGATAATTCTTTAAATTTTAAAAATATTTAAACTTCTTATTAAAATATAACATAATCATCATCTTATGCTATATAGCTCTATTCAGTTTTCTAATTTTGTAAAAACCTACTTCTCAGTGATTGAGAGAATTGTTTCTGTCAGATCTGAAAACAAGCGACCAAAAAGGTATAGAAGTTATGCAACCCATGTTAACTCTGAAATTACCAGAGTTCACAAAAATTATCATAATCACAATTAACTCTAAGAAATAAAATAAAATAAAAACAAAGAGTTAACAGTGATCATAAGCAGAAAGCTTTCTTTATTCTGTTGGAGGAGAGAAGCTCGAAACATGTGCTAGAAACTGTCTTTATTGAGCCCACATCTCAATACTATAGCAATGGCTATGCAATGAGCTGTAGCCCTGACAAAGAGGCAAAATGGGAGAAGTTTAATTCAGAGCAGGGCTTTATGACCAGAACTGGGTTTCTGCAAGTGTTTGTCCAACCTCAGAGACCACCTGGTACTGGTGTGAAACAATTCTGGGACTGCGCTGCAGCTGAGTTTATTCAGAAGGTAAACACAAAGAATTGCTTTTATACCATAATGAGGGTACAGTTTGCTTGCTGGGTCTTAGCTCTAGAAAACAGGATTTCTCCTAATAATAAGAAGAGAAGAATAAAAAGAAAAGAATGGTCTTGGCATGGAGAGCTTAACAAATCTAAGCCTTAAGATTATCCAAAGAATGAGGTTTTGATGCACACTGACGTTACAACACACACACACACACAAAACATCTAATGGAAACAGATCAAGTGACTGAGTTAAAGCAAGAGGATCTCTTCCACTAGTTTGGTAAAGCATCATTCAGAAACTTGCACCCATAATACAAAATGGAAGAATGCCTTATCTTGTTCAAATATAATTTAAAATATTATTCAAAATTCACAAAAAAAACAAGTATATTTGAAATACAATTCAATTCAATTCAAATAATTCAACTTTTAAAGGATGTTTTTTGTAAGTTTGTAGGACATATCTCTGAAGTTATTAAAGCTTAAAATTCCCCTAAGATTTTTGGGACAATCTATAAATGAAGAGCAGCAGTCTGATATTGTGGATAAGGGGAGAACCTTAGAAGTCCCCAATTGCAAGTCCTGTTTGTGATATATACTGGCTTTGTGACTCTGGCAAATCATTAAACATCCTGGTGTTCTAGGCAGTTCTCTAAAACTATAATTTGCAGAGCCCTTGCCTGGTGGAAATAGTTTCCTCACTAAAAACTCCTTTAAAAAATGAACTCAAAGACCTAAACAAAAAAAAAAAAAAATTCAGATTTTTCCACAAAATTCACCATTTCATAGCTCCCTCATCAATGTAATAGCTTTTCTGTTTCCCTACAACCTTTCCAATATTTGAACTGTAATATTTTGATTATCTTTGCAATTGAATGGATCAAAGGAGGTAGCATTCTTGCCCAATGTATGTCAGTACTTTTAATGTGGTTTAGCACTTAGGAAAGATGTAACAATAGACTAAATGCCACTTGGTCTTGGGAGTATTGTGGTTAGAAATGATATATTTCTTCCTTTAGGCTATCTTGCCTCAGTTTACTTTATATGACCAACATGTTGAGCCCACAAATAATGCTGTCAGTTAACAGCCTGTTGGTCAGTGATAACAGGATTCTAAAACTAATGAGCAACAATAATGAGCTACTTAAAGTTAACACAGGAGAAAATTGGGTGCCTGCCATTTGTTTCAAATCTAAAAACACGTCTCTGGAAGGTTTCCCCCTTCTTCACCCCAGCTCTGCCCACATCACTATGGGTACTGCACATTGTGCACAATCAGAACCACTCCTCAACTCTACCTCTAAACCATAAAATTAGCATATCAGTGACAAGAAGCACTTGGATCTCTAACATTTACCTTCCTGCTCCTGATTCTTTGCTAACTTCTTTTGGAATTTACCTCACTTTAATTGACATTACAATTATAATAAACCTTGCTCCTTAACTTGGAGATGAGTCCAGGCCTGTAAGTTCTTTTGAGACACCTCAATATACCAATCTGGAGTTCCAACATTTTGGGGATCCTCTGAACCCCAACACCTAGAGGCAGTTGGACTCCTGGCTTGGAGTCAGGAAGACCTAAGTTCAGATCTAGCCTCAGATACATATAACTATGTGACCCTGGGCAAGTCATTTAATCCTGTTTACTTCAGTTAAATATAGAGTTAAATATGAAGGAGTTGGAAAGAAAATGGCAAACCCTCCAGTATCTTTACCAAGAAAATCCCAAAAGAGGTTACAAAGAATGGGATACAACTGAACCACAACAACATAATGGTGCTTTCTTTCTTTTTTTTTTTTACATTTTAAATTTATTTAATAAAACAAGCATTCCCATGACAGAGTACAATAAAAAGATGATTGCATATAAAACTGAAAACCTACAATACACAATCTATTATTCCTTTCAAAAATGCAACAAAATTATCATGTAAATTTCTTTTTTTTCTTTGTCCTCCCCTCCCTAGAAATGGCTACCATTAGGCCCCAAATGGCAGATATATGTACACTTATTCTATAAATACTTCTATCAGTTTTTTCTCTGGATGCAGATAGCATTTTTCTTCAAATGTCCTTTATAGTTAATCTGGGTATGTATTCAAAATAATATTCTCTCAAAGTAATTTTTTAACCAATTTTGCTGTTATTTTATACAATGTTCTCTTAATTCGGCTCTTTTTACTCTTCATTATTTTGAGTAAATTCTTCCATATTTTTCTAAGATTATTGAGCTCAATTTCTTATAGCATAGTAGTATTCCATCAAAATCATATATCACAGCTTCTTTAACCATTCCCCAATTGATGGGCATATCTGCAATTTCTACGTCTTTGCCATCATAGTAACAGCTGCTAAAAATATTTTAGAACATATAGAGTGTTTTCCTTTTTCCCTAATTATTTCTGGAAATAGACCAACTAGTGGTATTGCTGGGCCAAAGGGTAGTTTAATAACTCTTTGGGGCATATTCCACCAACAATGAATTAGTAATACCAAAGACTCTAAAATTGTATATCCAATTCTAGTTTTGTCCATAACCAATGTGTCTCTATTTAACTCATTTGTACATCTCTTTTATTTTATTTTTTGCTGAGGCAATTGGGGTTAAATGACTTGCCTAGGTTCATACAGCTAGGAAGTGTTAAGTATCTGAGGTCACATTTGAGCTCAGGTCCTCCTGGTAAAGGGCTGGTGCTCTATTACTGTGCCTCCTAGCTGCCCTTGGACATCTCTTTTAGACAAACACTTCATCAAGGATTTTGTAGGACATACGAGGGGAGATAATGTGAAAGGAAGAATAGAAAAATGGATGGCACTTGGCAAAATATAAAGAGGGCAATCCCTTTTTACAACATTGATAAAATCAAAGAAGATGACTGCCTTCAAAGGGAACTTCTTTTGATAAATAGATCTTATAGATAAAAGATGGGAAAAGTAAATGTTGGGAGTTTTCTTGGCAGAGATACAGAGTTTATCATTTTCTCCTCCAGTTCATTTTATAGATGAGAGGACTGAGACGAGCAGGGTTAAGTGAGAACCCCAGGGTCTGAGGCCAGATTTGAACTCAGAAAGATGAGCCTGCCTGACTTCAGACCTGGCATTCTCTCAACTGTGCCACTTAGCTATTTTATAACTTACCTTGCCCTCTCCTAATTTCTTGATCTTTATTTTTCAATATTCTTATTCTTTTTTCAAATTTTCAAAAATAAAACTGAATGTAATTCCATCCTCAAAACATCAAAGTAAAAAATTAAATAAAATAATAAAACTAGTATTTTTCAGAGTTAACCCTGTTTGCTTCCATTTCTTCATGTAAAATGAGGTCATGTTTGGTCTCATGTGACTTTTATCTCAGATGTAACTAGGTGAATCCTTTATCCCTCAAAACATTTAACAGTAAGACTTTTTAAAAAAAAAAAGTTATTTTTTTTCAAAAACATACAAAGATAGTGTTCAATATTCACCTTTGCAAAACTTTGTGTTCTAAATTTTTCTTCCTCTCTCCCTTCTTTCCCCTCCTAAAATAGCTAGCAATCTGATATAGGTTACACATGTGTAATTCTTCTAAACATATTTGTTTATGCTGTGCAAGAAAAATCAGATCAAAAGGGAAAAAAGGCACAAGAAAGAAAAGAAGCAAGGAAACAAACAACAACAAAAAGGTGAAAATATTATGCTTTGATTATCATTCAGTGTACACATTCCTCTTTCTAGATGCAGATGGCTCTCTCCATCCCAAGTCTATTGGAATTGTCTTGAATCACCTAGTTAAAAAGAGCCAAAACATCACAGCTGATCATCACCTAATCTTGTTGTTGTGTTCAGTGTTCTCTTAGCAAGGATTATGTCCACTTTAAAATAAACTTTGCTCTTTGTGAATGTTATTGTTATATCCTTCATTTTCAAAAAATACCAATGACATCACCACCAGTGATGCATTGATTTGTACATGAATTGGATTTTAGTGAGGCAGAGTTGAACAAAGTCATCAGCCTCATTTTCTCTTTTTGAGTCACTGAAGTTCAAAGAACAAAAGTCAAGATGACTGGTGATGGGCTGGAATGCAGTGGACAATCTTGGTGTCTGCCTGACCAAGCTCTAAAGTCTCCACAGTGCCTGCATCAGAGTTGGAACAAATTGCTGTCATCCACCAATCCACATGCTTGGGGATAGACATTCACTTAACATACCAACAGGTCTGAAGTCTCCGTCTGGTTTAGCTCAGTCCGCTGAGATGGTTTTTACCAGCATGTACCACAGCTTCTTAGAGGCGAGGTAAGAGCTGGGTACCAGGCAGACACCAAAAGTGCATGAACAGCTCTTGTTAACTCTCCCACCAGAGATGCTAATCCTTCTAAATACTCGGTATCCTTTTAGTATATTATATATATATTGAAAAAAAAAAACTAGCAAATCAGATCTGATCAAATCAATAGAGCAATTCAAAGTAATCAATAGTAGACATTTACATTTATATCCAACATAGGAGTATGACAGATTGAGTGTAATACACATGAGTCTAAAAATAAAAAAAAAAAAAACTAAAGCAAAATTAAGAAGAGAAAGAATGAAAGAAAAATCAAAAGACTAAAAAAAATTCAATGAAAATGAATGTGATTTTTTTTGCTACATACATTCAAAGGAGAAGTAGATTGAGAGCAGTTTCATGAAAACCTAAGAGAGGAGAGATATCCAGGAGAAAAGAAGGATGGATAATATCAAAGGCTGCAAGACAAGTCAAGGAGAATGAAAAATAAGAAGAGGTCATTAGATCTGGAATTTAAGAAATACTTGATTACTTTGGAGAAAACAGTTTAATAATGAATTAAAAGCCAGA
The DNA here is from genome assembly GCF_048593235.1 of Sminthopsis crassicaudata. Lineage (NCBI taxonomy): Eukaryota > Metazoa > Chordata > Mammalia > Dasyuromorphia > Dasyuridae > Sminthopsis > Sminthopsis crassicaudata. The sequence goes on from NC_133618.1 coordinate 335,070,256, forward strand.
TTGCAGAGGGTTTAAATAACTTTCTCATAAAATATAGACATGAAAAAAGATTAAATGGAATGATAATTAGAGGGATTAGAACAATAGAATAGAACAAGGGAATAAAACAATTAGAATAATAATTGTAAGATTGAATGAGAGTTTTTAATGGGCAAGTTTTGAGAGTATTTATAGTCAAGAGAGAAGCTAGTATGTAGGGAGAAACTGAAGACAACCAGGATTCTGAACCCCAGAACTTTGGGAATAGTAGTGCTCCCCAGGGCACCAGACTTATTTCCAGTCTAGTCCTGCAGCCATCATTGAAGGAATAAATCATGGTGAAAAGGAGGGTTATCTTCTCATCATCACCACCATGGACTGCTGAACAACTGCTACCAATAAGAAAATGAGCATAGGATCCCCAAGAATGGCAACGTCCCTCCAGACCTCTGGTCCCCTTTTTACTAAAGCTCTCACAACCATCATCTGGAAAAAGAGCTATTATTATTATTATTATTATTATTATTATTATTATTATTATTATTAAAGCTTTTTATTTACAAAGCATATGCATGGGTAATTTTTCAACATTGACTTTTGCAAAACCTATTCCAAATTTTCTCCTCTTTCCCCCCATTTCCTTCCCTACATGACAGGTAGTCCAATATATGTTAAAATACATGTTAGATTCAATATACGTATACATATTTATCAGTTATCTTGCTGCACAAGAAAAATTGGATCAAGAAGAAAAAAAAAAACTGAGAAAGAAAACAAAATGCAAGCAAACATCCGTAGAAAGAATGAGAATGCTATGTTGTGAACCACACTCAGTTCCCACAGTTCTCTCTCTGAGTGTAGATGGCTCTCTTCATTACTAAACAAGTGGAACTGGTTTGAATCTTCTCATTCTTGAAGAGATCCTCGTCCATCAGAATTGATCATCATATAGTCTTGTTGTTGCCATGTATAATGATCTTCTGGTTCTGCTCATTTCACTTAGCCTCATATTAAGTCTCTCCAGACTTCTCTAAAATCATCCTGCTGGTCATTTCTTACAAAACAATAATATTCCATAACATTCATATACCCTATTTTACTCAGCCATTCTCCAATTGATGAGCATTCACTCATTTTCCAGTTTCTTGTCACTACAAAGAGGGCTACCACAAACATTTTTGCTCATGTGGGTCCTTTTACCTTCTTTATGATCTTTTTGAGATACAAGCCCCATAGAAACACTGCTAGTCAAAGGGCATGCCCGGTTTGATAACTTTTTGAGCATAGTAGGAAAACAACTTTTGAGGAAAAGAGAGCAGACAGTTCCACCAAATGCTAACCGCCCACAGGGGAGGCAAGATAATCTAATTGAGGCAGCAAAGTATCTTGAAGGAAAAAAGGAGGTAGCATGCACCACATAGCTCAAACCACCACCATCGAATCGACCACTATATCCTTCCATATCTGATGGATACAATTTAGGACCCTGAATCCAAGAGCCTTGGAAATTGCAATGTATCTTGAAAGTGATCCAGTGGAGATTTAATGCTTTTGCAGGTACTACATCACAGCTACTGAAAACTCAGAAAAGAAAGTTCTTGTTACTGTTGATAAAGCTGTGATTTCTTCCAACTATTCTGGAAAGCAATTTGGAGGTACCTTCCAACAGCTATTAAACTGTGTAAGAAAGAACTAGAAAAAAACTAATTAGTAATCATTTCACAAAAAGTTATTAAGCTACTAGGTTTCAATAGGTACTGGGGATGCAAATAAAATAAATGAAACAACTCCTACTGGTTAATGACCTTACAAAGGGGAAACGCTTTAATAGGATTGCAGGAAAAACTGAGTAAATTATGAACAAAGATTTAAAGGATCACGATGAAGAAAGGGTAAGATTCAAAGACCATCTAGAAAGACTTGTATGAACTGATACAGAACTAAGTACAACTAGTAAAACTTTCTACATCATGCCTAATTACAATCTTATGAAAGAATACAACTTTGAAAAACTTAAGGACCCAGTATCGAAGAGGACAATGAATCATATTTTCTACCTCTTGACAGAGAAGTGAATGACTAAAGAGCATTTGACTTAAATGCAACATGAAACTTAGTCACAGCCAATGTGTGGGTCTGTTGTACTTTGCTCTATTATTTGTTGCAAGGTAGGGTAGAATAGGGGATTGCTAAGAGTTATGGAAGGAAGGATAGCAGTAATGATACCAAAAAAAAAAAAAAAAAAAAAAAAAGAAAAGAAAAGAAAAGAAAAGAACATCAACAAAACAAAAAGTACAAGAGCATAAAGTGTCACACAAAAGAAGGAGCATAATCAAGGTGGCATTGGAAAGAGTACAGGACTTAGAGTCAAGAGTCCTATTTCATTCAGTAAAGCTTTGTGATCCTCAGCAAGTCATTTAATTGGTCTTAGCCTCAATTTCCTCATCTGTAAAATGGGGATAATAATAACTTTATTATTAGGACTGTTGTGAGCATTAAATGAAATGATTTATGTACTTTGCAAACCTCAAAGAGATATGTAAATCTTAGCTATATTTATTAATTATTATTATTAAAAATAAAACTGTTAGAAATGGTGTTATACTTATTATATGCTTTAAAATCTGTGTATAATAGAAACTTATTCATAAATAATTATTTTTTCTGCTTTTTTGTATATGGGAATGGTTGGGTCTGTTGATATTTGCCAAGTTCAAATTAATAAAAAAAAGGAAAAATCATAGAAGAAAAAACATCTTTATGCTAAGAGAACTGCTTCTCTTGAACTGAATATTATTGCAATTTTTGTAAACACAGAGATTTCTCCAGTATTTTGGGGATATACAACAAATAGTGAAATTGACATGAATCTCATAGATAAGTGGGAAACAATAATATTAGCTAAGCATTCTTTATTGTTTCTAAATACTTTGATCAATACCATAGGAAATGGTTAATTGTTGAGACAGAACAATAGAGCCTTTGCTTTAACAAGTTATGGTTTTCTTATTGGATTATACATACATATATACATATACATACACATTATATATATATACACATAAACATATAATGTATATACATGTGTGTGTGCATTCTCTATCAAGTAATATCCATTTATGTCCATAATGGAAGACTGGTTTTGAAGTTATGAAAATTCTAAGTAGCAAGTCCATGGTAAATAAGAGATATAGAATAACAGAAGCCAAATATCATGGAAAGAATTATTTTGTTGGCCCTGTGGCAACAAGGTACATAAAGTTGGCTGAAATGAAGAGATAGAATTGGGGTGAGGGTAGACCAAGATGGGCAGTGTGAAATCATTCTTGCCCTTTGCCTTAAATTTTATCTGGCTTTTACTATAAGCTGCTATGGAGGCTGGGATTTGGTCAGGGGTCTTTAGGATTTAGCATAATATCATGAGTAAGTAGGCACATGCATTTTGATAATGATAAAAGCAATAATGATTGTTTTCCTTCTGTTGTAATACTAATATGAGAATGTCCCAATACTGGGTTGAGAAATATCTTCCTTTTGATATCATATTTTTTTTTCACTGAAAAAAAAAAAAAAAGAATTCTACAAAATCATTTGAGTACTTTGGGTTATGGAGATCATGTTTAATAACTATTTCATCAAGTTATTTCTGTTTCCTCTTTAGGCCCTGATCACATAACCTACCATTAGATGAATGGGATGTTTTATGATCCCTTTCACCTATTATCCCACAATACTATATAAAAGCAATGTGTTTCTCTTGGACTTTCCTGTCCCTCAGTCAAACATGTTCCATTGAATCATGATGGGAGGAGTTGGGATTGGAAATGAGATTCAATATAAAAACAATCAGAAGTCACTGTAGATTTTTATTGAGGACATAATTTCACCCAGATGACAAGTACCTCCTTCTTCATCCCTTTAGTCCCTTATGACTGTCTTAGATTTGTGGGAATATAGCAGGCCTGCTGTGATAACAGCTCTGACCTTTGGCAATCTGACCCTCCCTTCCATTCTTCCTATAGGATCCTACTGCTTTCTTACTGGCTTTTTTTTTTTTTCTCCACCTCTGCAATACCTCCTTCTCTGTAATAATAAAAAAAGAAAATGTCAACATCAGCAAATGTGGTGTGGAGGAAAAATGCACCCAAAGACCCATGACCAAGCTTTGACCACATTGATTACCGGGATGACTTTGGACAAGTCACTCTGAGCCTCAGTTTGTTCCCTGGCAAAATGATGGTCAAGTATTTGTTATGTTTCCTTAATGATAAAATGAAGGATTAGGAATTAAATTATTAGATTCCTTCTAGGTCTAAATCCCATTCATTTATTAAGTACCTGCTATATGTAAGGCATAAAAAGTCTCTGTCCTACATTTCTATTAAAAAAAAAAAGGGAAAAGGACATACATGTGTAAAAATATTTATAGCAGCCCTTTTTGTGGTGGCAAATATTGGAAATTGAGGGGATAACCATCAAGTGGGGAATGGTTGAACAAGCAGTGCTTATGAATGTAATGGAATACTATTGTGTAATAAAAACATGAACAGGCAGATTTCAGAAAAACCTGGAAAGACTTTTATGAAATGATGCAAAGTGAAATGAGCAGAACTAGGAAAACATTGTACACAGTCAATAACACTGTGTGATGATAAATTTTGACTGACTCTACTCAATATCACAAGTACAAAGGATTTGTGAAGGAAAATGCTATCTGCATTTATTAAGAACTGATATATTCAGAATGCAGATTGAAGCATTCACTTTATTTTTTTTTTTTAGTGGTTTCCCCCTTTTGATCGATTTCTTCTTTCAGAACTGAAAAGACAAATCTTTTTCATATCCTATATATACAACATAACACAACTGGCCTCAAGAACAACTGGAGACAGGATAAATAAAAGTCCTTGGTCTTCAGGAGGAGAAGTGAAGGAGATAGATAAACTGCCACAAGCTCACCTCCAACTTCCCTTCTCCTGGTCTTGTTGCCGAGTGAAGTTTTCTCCCTCTCTCACTCTACCGCCTAATCCTTCCCTAAAATTCTCTTAACCCCAAACATTGAGCTAGCATTAACTGTGAGAAGAGCAATTCCAAACATATGCTAACAGTATTGTCCAATAAGTAATTAGCCTTAAGTGCATTAAGTGATTCAAGTGCACCTATTCAGAGCCCTTTACAAGAACTGTGACTGATATGGAAATATGTTTTATATCATAGTACATGTATAATCTATGTCAAATTACCTACTATTTTAGCATGAGGGGAAGGTAGAGAGAAAAATTTGGGGATTCAAAATCTTGTAAAAATGAATGTTAAAAAATGTCTTGACATGTAATTGGGAGAAAATACTATTTTAAAAAGCTTAAATTCTATTAAAGGAAACAATGTTCACACAGAGGAGTAAAGACAAAGTAATTTTGGCAGGGGTGAGAACATCAGCAACCTTAGGATCAAAGGAGATCCTATATATATATATATATATATATATATACATATATATATGTAATGAGGCCACCTTTGAAGGAAGTTAATCCTTTTCTAAGACAGAGTTGACAAGGAAGTGAAGTCCAGGCATAGAGATGGAAAGGAAAATGCTGAAAATATGAGTTATTACTATTATTGCTTATTTTTTCTGATTTCTATTGCTCTTAGGAAAAGAAGTAGAAAAGGAAAATAATCACTATTCAAATAGGGTAGAAGAGATTCTCTTCAAAGATAGACCAGAAAACTCCTAGAGTCTCTTCCAGCTCTGTGGCCTTTAAGGAAAAATTCATGTATAAATATATAAAGATATTTTCATTCTATTATATTTCAAATAACATCTCTTTTTATGTGTTGTCTTCCCCCCATTTAGAATGAAAACCCCTTGAGGAGACAAGCAATTTTTGTTTGTATTTGTAATACCAATGATTAGCACAGTTCTTGGAACATAGTAAGGACTTATTTAATGTTTATTATTCATTTATATTTATTACTTTTATTATTAGATGGTGCTGTAAATAGAGCATTGGACCTGGAATCAGGGAGACCTGAATTCAAATCCAGCCTCCTACATTTATTATCTATGTGACTCTGCTTTCCTCAGTTTCCTTATCTACAAAGTGGAAAAAAAAATACTAGTTAATACCTCTTAGGGTTTTTGTGAGATCAATCGAGATAATAAATTGAGATAATAGTACTTAATAAGTGCCTGGCACATAGTAAATCCTATATAAATATTAACAATCTGAAGTTTTGTTTTGTTTTGTTTTGTTTTTTATTTGTTTTGTTTTGAGTTACCTTTCAATTCAAGACCCTAAGAGAGGGGGAAAAAAGACCCTTCTTAGGGATGTAAATGTGATGGGAGGAGTGAGCTGCAAAGAAGTTTCTCTGGTTTCCCTACAATCTCTTTCCTAATAACCTGAAGATTTTGATCTTTCTTATCAGTCCCATTTCAACATCTAAGAATTGGACTACATCTCCCAGCAGGCCATGCTCTCACAACTCACAAATTTAAATCCGATTCTGAGTCAGGCTCAGATCCAGTCTGCTTGGGAGTCGCAGAGAAAGCAGACAGCCAGGAAGGAACCTGAGAGAAGTGAGAGTTGCAACAGCAGGAGCAGCAGGTTGGAAAAATGATAGGCATCTTCGTGCTGCTTACCTCCTTCTGTTCCTTCCTGTACATGGCACTTCCCTATATCAGGTCTGTGTCATTCATTGGCTCATTAAAAACTTTTTTACTCCTGAATCAGGGACCCACTTCTGCTGAGAGAGGAAAAAGTGATGGGGAGACTGGGGGAAATGAGTGGGAGCAGGAACAGCAGGAAGGCAGTGGTTATGGCTATCACCCTGAAAGATGAGAAAGGAGGTCAAGCCAATTTGCCAAATGGATCATGCTGTGGAGAAGGGATGATTTTGCTTTAGCTGAAGCATACTAAATTCTCTTCCAGCCTTTTATCTTTACTCTGAATGTGTCTCTCTGTGTCAATGGGTTTCTTGTAAACAACGTATTGTAGGGTTCTGTTTTTTAATCCACTCTGCTACCCACTTCTGTTTTATGGGAGAGCACATCTCATTCACATTTAGTTATGATTACCAGCTCTACATTTCCCTTCAGAGGATGGGTGATTTTGAATCCTTTGGGAACTGGTAAGAAGAGTGAATGACCTTAGTAGATAACTTGCTATGTGAATCTAACTGTATTGATTATTCTTAACATATGGCTGCCTCCCTGTCTACTAAGCATTCCTAGTCCAGATGGCACTATGGATTGACATGGGTCATGAGTGCTGAGGGATTAATTAATGAATGCTTAGGGGAATTTTGGGAAATAAATGAATAAACTTGTTTCCTTTGAAAGCGCCATACTTTACAGACCTAGTTTCTCATTCTGTTTTGTGATTTCTATGGTTAGACTTTTGTAAATCTCAAGAACTGCTAGGGAAAATCTGAGAATTGTCAAAAAATCGGAAGAAAAGAACAGTCACATCCCTTTAGGCCTGTGTCCATGAGTTGGCAGCTATGGGTAGTAAGGAAAAGCTCTACACTCAAGAGTTGTCTGTTTGTTAATCGTGTTTAAGTGCTGGGATTACTACTGTAGCAGCAGATGGCTCTCTTCCTATACCTAGGGAGAAGTAGAGAGGTGACTGGAGCTGAATATTCCTATAACAGATGACCAGCATCTACTCAGAATTTGTCCAGTGGTCTTGGGTAGACTAGTAAAAAAATTAAGGTTAAAGAGCATGTTCTCCATGTCTTCAAATTGCATAGAGAAAGAATGGAAAAAATTTATAGTCATTTCTTATGCAAGTCAGATAGGAATTGGGAAAGAAAATGAGTTTTAATAACCTTTCCTATGTATCTATAGAAAGTATTTTGCTGGTGGAGTTTGCACATCAACTGTGCAGCTTCCTGGAAAGGTAGTTGTGGTCACTGGAGCCAACACGGGCATTGGGAAGGAGACGGCCAAAGAGCTTGCTCGTAGAGGTAAGCCCATGTTTTTCTTCCTGACACTGTCATCCAATTAGTCCCATTTCACCTGTCTTTGCTATTAGTTCTCTTGTTTTAGGCATGTGGCTAGGAGTTCAAGAACATCTTTAGCAAGTATCCTCATTTGTAAGATATAACGGCCTGAACTAAATGAGTGGTTCTCAATATTTTTTGTACTGCAAGACCCTTTCAACCAAAAACATGTGTTGTGAATTCCCAGGGTAATTTGATATATTTCTCATCAAATTCTTGATAATTATTTACTGCTTTATGGCACCATTAAATAATTTTTAGCTCAAATTCCTCAGACTTAAAGGTTTCAAACACTGGACCTGAGTCACATTGTGGGCAGCATCAAGAGAAAAGTGTAATTAGGAAATATTTAATTGAATAAATGAAAATGCAAGAGAATATAGGTAATGTAAATATATAGTTTTCTAAGTCATTATGAGTTTTTTAGGGATCCTTACAAATAATTTAGTGATCCCAGTTTCTATTTAAGTTTAACATTTTTGCCTTAGACCATTGTTGAAAACCCTTGAAGGTCAAGGACAGATTAATGAGAATCACTGGACTAGTTGATCTTCAAAGTCTCTTCAAGGAATACAATTGTATTTCTCTACTGTAATAATTCAGATCCTGGAGGTTTAAATTGAATGAGACCACTTACTTATCTTGTGGTCCTCTGTAAACCTCTCTTTCCCTGTTGCTTCTTCTTACTATGTGACAGATATAATTATTAATCTATCTATAAAGTTTTACTATCTTTTATTAGAAAAACTGCATGCATACATTCAACACCTGTGCATTTTATCTCTCCATCTCATTAATGCTGAAAATTCTAAAATTGTCACTATTATGTGGAAGAATGTAGCCCACTTATCTTCTATGAAAGTACTCAGCTCTGGATACCTCCTCATTGGTTACCTCTCAAGTCTCATGCATGAATTTGAACCCAGAGATGGAAGTAACTGGTTCTTTTCCTCTTTCCTTTGCCTAGGAGCCAGAGTATATATTGCCTGCCGGGATGTACTAAAGGGAGAGTCAGCAGCTAGTGAGATTCGGGCTGCAACGAAGAACCAACAGGTGTTCGTTAGGAAGCTGGACTTATCTGACACCAAGTCAATCCGAGCCTTTGCTGAAGGATTCCTTGCAGGTGAGAGGGGAGCCGGGAAGCTAGAGAAGAAAGAATACAGGTTGTAGGAGTGGCTTCTCCACCCAGAGCGCTTCTCCTTGCATCAGAATCATAGACCCCATCCAACTGGTTCTGCTACTAGAACCTGCAGGACAGGGACTGGAAGCAAAGGGAAAGGCAGCTAGACAAACTGGGTGGGGCACTTATTTTCCTCTAGTCTCAGCTATGAGAATATGAGAAGTGCTAGGCTCCTTGCTGGGGGCTTGAATTATAACATCAAGGTGTGGAACCAACATTGCAGAAGCCCTACATTGTCCTTTCTTGTTTGATAGTCAGTGAGCCAACAACATTTTGTGGCCATTGGCACACTAGGTGAGGCATATCAGCTGGTACTGCACTTTGCAGTCATGGAAGTTGGATAAGCAACTTTTGCCTGCTAGTTAGAAAGATATTTAGAAAGCTTAGGATGGAACACCATCCTAGATGAAGCACATCCTACAGGATGCACACTTGGTTACTGTAGGAAAGGTTATACATAATATTTGTAACTGCCAACATGCACACTTTCATGCTTTCCATTGTATATTAGACACGATTAGATGGTAAGCTTCTTGGGGACAGGGATTGTTTTTCTTTTTATTATCCTAATTTTAAATTATTTTTAATTAAATTAAATTTAATAAAATAAAATTAAAACAATTTAAATAATAAATGATTATAATTATATTAATATGCATTAATTATTATTATTAAACTTATTATCATATCTAGGACTTAGCATAGTACCTGGCACATAGTAAGTGCTTAATGTTTATTGGATTAGATTGGATTTGATTGAGTGAATCCTCTAGGTGCAATCATGAATAAAGGCCCAGGTCAGGTACTCAGGATCTTAATAATTAGGACTATGGCAAGCTCATTCTATTTTTGTTGTGTTTTGCCAGAGGAAAAGCAGCTCCACATACTAATTAACAATGCAGGGGTGATGATGTGCCCCTACTCCAAAACAGTAGATGGCTTTGAGACTCAGTTTGGAGTCAACCACTTAGGTAAGTAGTTTACCCATGGTGAATGCTGACCCATGCATGCTCTTCCTGTTCTCAGTCTCACCTCCGGAGAATGAAGACATTTATGTCAACTTCCTTTGATTTAGGTATGTCTAGCCCAAATTCAGGGTTCTCTTTTCTTGTTATGGACAATATTAAGGGTTTAGAACCACCATAACCTGATATAGCATCTGGCAGAACTCTTGCCCCCAAATGCTAGGATTGTACTCTGGGACACACAGAACATTTTTATTAGCACAAATGTGCACTTTTACATATTGAACACACAGACTGGGAATAATTGTCATGTTCTTACAAATTCCATATTCCTACAAATTAAGATTCATCCTAAGGACAAACCTGAACCCACTGGGGAATACACCAAGACCTATTTCCTTCAGACTGCCCAGGGATCTTCACATGATCTTCAAAGAGGCATTATTTTCCATACATTAATGTCATTCTCTAACTCATTCTCCCTCATCAGCACACTGATATTCTACTCATTTTTGGTACTCATTCAATAACTGTTCCATACTCAACACAAATAATCAGACAACTCCCTAACATGTCTGTGCTACTAATTAATTACCAGAGTTAGAAGAATATGATTGCTAGTTTTTGTGGCCTCAGGATAGCTCTGGTTATAAGCATCTGTGAGGCCTCAGCCCAACTGTGAACTCTTTAAGGCCCCTCCCTGTTCTTCATAGGGGGATGCCCCAAAACCAGGATATGGAAGATTGAACCAGGGGCACAATAAATTGGACAAACTGATATCAAGCAGATTGATTAGTGCTGATTCATCTCTCTTCCCTGATCTCTCATTTAAAATGGAATTTTCTTCCCATATAAACCAGAACTTCAGGAGATACTGGAACGAATGGTGTCAGTCTAGTGTGGGGATGGCACTAGAGCAGGACATATTGAGCAAGGTCAGGTCTGGGAAAAGAGTTGTGGCTAAAAGAATTCAGCAAAGGCACTAGAGAGAGACTCAAAGCTTGAGAAAATTGGGGAGCACTCACAGGTGGAAAAACCAAATGGGAAAGGAAGTGAAGGCTATTGTGCTAATAGCAGTGGGGAAAACTCTTGGCAAGAGTGCTACATTTGGAGAGAGGGTCCTTAGGTTTGAGCCTCAGTCATGTTATCTGATGGGGCAGCCAGGTGGTGCAGTAAATAGAGCGCCATGTCTAGAGTCAGGAAGTTCATCTTCCTGAGTTGACATCTGGCCTCAGACACTAGCTATGTGATTCTGGATAAGTCATTTAATCCTGTTTGCGATGGTTTCTTCATCTGTCAAATGAGCTGGTTAAGGAAATGGCCAATCACTCTAGTATCTCTATCAAGAAAACACTAAATGGGGTCATGAAGTTTGTACTTGTTACCTATGTAGAGTCAGGCAAGCCTCCAGGCCTGTTTCCTTATGAGGGGGTTGAACTGGATGATATCCCAGATCATTCCAATTCTCAGTCTGGTAGTCCTCCAAGGCCTTTGTGACTTCTGCCCTCTTTTCTCCTTCTTGCCTATGGCTTGGATCCACATAGATATAATCATGGCAAGAGAGGGAGGCAAAAGCTATTAGTGTTCTCTGCTCCTAATTGGGCAGGAGCAGAGACTGGAATTATCAAGAGGTTATTACAAAGAGAGGCAAGAAAAAGAAAGAAATTGCCTGTCCTGCCCCTTGTTCATAAATTTGAAGAAAAATGGAAAGACTAGTGGTACATGTGGTAAAAATTACCTTATGGACTCATTTTCTTTTTTCTTTCTTTTTTTTTAAAATTAATTTTTATAATTATAACATTTTTTTGACAGTACATAAGCATAGGTAATTTTTTTTTTTTTTTACAACATTATCCCTTGTACTCCTTTCTGTTCCAAATTTTTCCCCTCCTTCTCTCCACCCCCTCCCCTAGATGGCAGGCATTCCCATACATATTAAATATCTTATAGTATATCCTAGGTACAATATATATGTGCAGAACCGAATTTTGTTGTTGTTGTTGCAAAAGAAGAATTGTATTCGGAAGGTAAAAATAATCTGGGAAGAAAAACAAAACAAAATAAAACAAACAAACAAAAAAACAACAACAATGCTCACAGTTTACACTCATTTCCCAGTGTTCCTTCTCAGTGTGTAGCTGATTCTGTCCATCATTGATCAAGTGGAATTGGATTAGCTCTTCTCTATGTTGAAGATATCCACTTCCATCAGAATACATCCTCATACAGTATCATTGTTGAAGTGTATAATGATCCCCTAGTTCTGCTCGTTTCACTCAGCATCAATTAATGTAAGTCTCTCCAAGCCTCTCTGTATTCCTCCTGTTGGTCATTTCTTACAGAACATAATATTGCATAACATTCATATACTATAATTTGCCCAACCATTCTCCAATTGATGGACATCCATTCATTTTCCAGTTTCTAGCCACTATGAAAAGGGCTGCCACAAACACTTTGGCACATACAGGTTCCTTTCCTTTTTTTAGTATTTCCTTGGGATATAAGCCCAGTAGTAGCACTGCTGGATCAAAGGGTATGCACATTTTGACAACTTTTTGGGCATAATTCCAGATTGCTCTCCAGAATGGTTGGATTCTTTCACAACTCCACCAACAATGCATCAGTGTCGCAGTTTTCCCACAGCCCTTCCAACATTCATCATTATTTGTTCTTGTCATCTTAGCCAATCTGACTGGTGTGTAATGATATTTCAGAGTTGTCTTAATTTGCATTTCTCTGATCAATAGTGATTTGGAACACTCTTTCATATGAGTGGAAATAGTTTTAATTTCATCATCTGAAAATTGTCTGTTCATATCCTTTGACCATTTATCAATTGGAGAATGGCTTGATTTCTTATAAATTAAAGTCAATTCTCTGTATATTTTGGAGATGAGGCCTTTATCAGAACCTTTACCTGTAAAAATGTTTTCCCAATTTGTTACTTCCCTTCTAATCTTGTTTGCATTAGTTTTGTTTGTGCAGAAACTTTTTAATTTGGTGTAATCAAAATTTTCTATGTTGTGATCAATAAATGATCTCTAGTTCTCCTTTGGACTCAAATTCCTTCCTCTTCCACAAGTCTGAGAGGTAAACTATCCTATGTTTCTCTAATTTATTTATGGTTTCATTCTTTATGCCTAAATCTTGGACCCATTTTGATCTTATCTTAGTATGTGGTGTTAAATGTCCTATATTTAATTATAGTTCTGGATTCATTTGTTTTTTTTTTTGTTTTGTTTTGTTTTGTTTTTGTTTTTTTAATATTATAGTACTAAGCTCTTGGTTTTGGCTTTGTTTTAAAATTCCAAATAGATTTCTATTGAAGGAAGCTATCCTAGCCACTTGAAGTCTATTAACTCATAAAGGTACTCTTTAACAGTCTAGCCCCTAACCAAATATATCTTGGCTATTTCCACTAATTGTGGGTTAGGATTCCTAGTAGGTGAATTTTTATTTCATATTGACAACTTTAGGATTCTGTTGTAAATTAATTTAACTCAATATAGATTATTCCCTAATCAAAGTATTTGCATATTGCTGAAAATCTTATCTATAAGTTTAAAAAAAAAAGCGAAAGATAATTCAATGAAAAGAGTTCAAGACATTTCAGGTTATTGTATTGTTTTAATTGGTTTGGTAAACTGCAATAATATTTGGAGTAGAAAAATAAATATCATAAAATTTTTTCTGTCAAATTAGGTCCATGCCTAGTTTCTGCCATATTAATTTCCAGTTTTCCCAGCAGTTTTTGTCAAATAATGAATTCTTATCCCAAAAGTTGGGATCTTTGGGTTTGTCAAACACTAGATTGCTATTTTTATTCACTATCTTGCCCTGTGAACCTAAGCTATTCCACTGATAAACTAGTCTATTTCTTAACCAATACCAAATGGTTTTGGTGACTGTTGCTTTATAATATAGTTCTAGATCAGGTACAGCTAGACCACCTTCATTTAATTTTTTTTTCATTACCTCCCTTGAAATTCTCGACCTTTTGTTGTTCCATATGAATTCTGTTGTTATTTTTTCTAGGTCATTAAAATAGTTTCTTGGGAGTCTGATTGGTATAGCATTAAATAAATAGATTAGTTTAGGGAGTATTGTCATCTTAATTATATTCGCTTGGCCTATCCAAGAGCACTCAATGTCTTTCCAATTATTTAAATCTGACTTTATTTTTGTGGCAAGTGTTTCATAATTTTGCTCATATAATTCCTGACTTTCCTTTAGTAGATATATTCCCAAATATTTTATACTATCGACAGTTATTTTGAATGGAATTTCTCTTTGTATCTCTTGCTCTTGGATTGTGTTGGTAATGTATAAAAATGCTGAAGATTTATGTGGATTTATTTTGTATTCTGCAACTTTGCTAAAGTTCTGAATTATTTCTAATAGCTTTTTAGCAGAGTCTTTGGGGTTCTCTAAGTATAGCATCATGTTATCTGCAAAGAGTGATAGTATGATTTCCTCATTTCCTACTCGAATTCCTTGAATCTCTTTCTCGGCTCTTATTGCCGAGGCTAGCGTTTCTAGTACTATATTGAATAGTAATGGTGATAGTGGGTAACCTTGTTTCACTCCTGATCTTACAGGGAAAGGTTCCAGTTTATCGCCATTACACATGATGTTTACTGAAGGTTTTAAATATATGCTCCTTATTATTTTAAGGCATAGTCCATTTATTCCTATACTCTCAAGCGTTTTTAGTAAGAATGGATGTTGGATTTTATCAAATGCTTTTTCTGCATCTATTAAGATGATCATATGGTTTTTATTAATTTGATTATTAATATGGTCAATTATACGAATAGTTTTCCTAATATTAAGCCAGCCCTATATTCCTGGTATAAATCCTACTTGATCATAGTGTATTATCCTGGGAATGATTTTCTGAAGTCTTTTTGCTAATATCTTATTTAAGATTTTAGCATCAATATTCATTAAGGAGATTGGTCTATAGTTTTCTTTCTCAGTTTTTAATCTACCTGGTTTAGGTATCAGTACCATGTCTGTATCATAAAAGGAATTTGGTAGGACTCCTTCAATCCCTATTTTTTCAAATAGTTTATATAGCATTGGAGTTAGTTGATCTTGAAATGTTTGGTAGAATTCACATGTAAATCCATCTGGTCCTGGGGATTTTTTCTTAGGGAGTTGGTTAATAGCTTGTTCTATTTCTTTTTCTGAGATGGGACTATTTAGATTACTTACTTCTTCCTCTGTTAATCTGGGCAAGCTATATTTCTGAAGGTATTCTTCCATTTCATTTAAGTTATTGAATTTATTGGCATAAAGTTGAGCAAAGTAGCTCCTAACTATTGTTCTAATTTCCTCTTCATTAGTGGTGAGTTCTCCCTTTTCATTTTCAAAACTAACAATTTGCTTTTTCTCTTTCCTTTTTTTTAATCAGGTTTGTCTACTTTGTTGGTTTTTTCATAGAACCAACTCTTAGTTTTATTAATTAATTCAATAGTTTTTTTACTTTCAATTTATTAATCTCATCTTTTATTTTTTGAATTTCAAGTTTTGTGTTTGTCTGGGGTTTTTTAATTTGTTCCTTTTCTAGCAATTTTAGTTGTAAGCCCAATTCGATGACCCTCTCTTTCTCTATTTTATGCAAGTAGGCCTCTAGAGATATAAAACTTCCCCTTATTACTGCTTTGGCTGTATCCCACACATTTTGGTATGATGTCTCATTATTGTCATTTTCTTGGGTGAAGTTATTAATTATGTCTATGATTTACTTTTTTATCCAATCATTCTTTAGTATAAGTTTATTTAGTTTCCAATTATTTAGTTTCCAATTGTTTTTTGGTCTATTTTCCCCTGGCTTTTTATTAAATGTAATTTAAATTGCATTGTGGTCTGAAAAGAATGCATTTACTATTTCTGCCTTACTGCATTTGATTTTGAGGTTTTTATGCCCTAGTATATGGTCAATTTTTGTATAAGTTCCATGAACTGCTGAGAAGAAAGTATACTCCTTTCTGTCTCCATTTAGCTTTCTCCAAAGATCTATCATATCAAACTTTTCTAGTATTCTATTTACCTCTTTGACTTCTTTCTTATTTATTCTGCAGTTTGATTTATCTAATTCTGAGAGTGCAAGGTTGAGATCTCCCACTATTATAGTTTTGCTGTCTATTTCTTCTTACAGCTCTCTTAATTTCTCTTTTAAGAATTTAGATGCTGTACTACTTGGTGTGTATATGTTTAATATTGATACTGCTTCATTATTGATGCTACCCTTTAGCAGGATATAATGCCCTTCCTTATCTCTTTTAATTAGATCAATTTTTGTTTTTGCTTGATCTGAGATGAGGATGGCTACCCCTGCTTTTTTGGCTTTACCTGAAGCATAATAGATTCTGCTCCACCCTTTTACTTTTAGTTTGAATGTCTCACCCTGTTTCAGGTGGGTTTCCTGTAAACAACATATAGTAGGATTCTGACTTTTAATCCAGTCTGCTAACTGCTTCCTCTTTATGAGGGAGTTTACCCCATTTACATTTATGGTTAGAATGACTAATTCTATATTGCTTGTCATCCTGTTAACCCCTGCTTATGCTTTTTTCCTTTCCTTCCCCTCTTACCCCCCTACCCAGTATTAAACTTGTGAACACCACTTGCTTTTCACAGCCCTCCCTTTTTAGTATCCCTCCCCCACCTTAAAGTTCCTCCCTTTATTTTACCCCTTTTCCTCACAATTTCTGTGTTCCCTTCCTCTTAGCTTACTCCTTCCCTCTCACTTTTCAATGAAATGGAAGAAGTTTCACCATAAATCGAATATGTCTATTGATACACACTATGTTCATCTCCCTCCTTTCTTTCTCTCAGATATAATAGGTTACCTTTGCCTCTTCATGAGATGTAGTACCACCACTTTACCCTTTTTTATGATATAATTTCCTTTTGTTTCTAGGACAAATTATACATGCATTCTTTACATATCTTTATGGCAGAAATATAGTTCTCAAGATTTATTTTTACCTTTTTAGAAATCTCTTGAGTTCAGTATTTGAAGATCAAACATTTTGTGTAGGTCTGGTTTTTTCATCAAGAATAGATGGAATTCATTTATTTTGCTAAATGTCCATCTTCTTCCCTGGAAAACGATGCTCATTTTTGCTGGGTGGACTCATTTTCTAATTTCTTAATACTGGGGCAGATTTGAGATAGCTTCAGTGGATAGAGCACTGGCCCTGGAGTCAGGAGGACCTGAGTTCAAGGCCAGCCTCCGATCCTTGATATTTAGCTATATGATCCTGTGCAAGTCATATAACCCTAATTACTTGCCAAAAACCACAGTGGGTCAGAGTAGCAAGAATGATTTCTTCACAATACCCTATGAGATAGTTTCTGAAAATAGTATTTTTTTTTTTATAGATTTTTATAGATTTTATAGATGAGGAAATGGACTCAGGTTGAAGTGACTTCAACTAATTAATCAATCAATCAATAAACATTTATTAAGTACTTACTGTTTGCCAGGGATGAGTTAGTATTAAGTGATTGAGATACACAGATAAAAATGAAACAGGTTTCAGCTGGAAGAAACAATATATAATTATATATAAATAGATATAAAGGCACTAGCAGCTAGAGGGACGGAGAGAGGATGGGCAGGAATAAAAATAAATAAAAATTTCATGTAGAATATAGTTTAGAAATTGAAGAGATGGTGGTTGTGAGAAGGGAGTGTGTTCCAGGTATGGGGTATAGTCAGTACAAAAGTATGGAGTTGGGAAACAGCAAGCAAGGTAGTAATGTATAATAAAACTGGAAAGATCATATCAAAGCATACATACAAGCATTTATTAAGTGCCTAATAGTTGCTAACTACTGCGTAAATTCTTGTTATTATGTTGCATGTAAGTATGTATAAACATAGAATGAATTAAAAATGAATGGTTATGGAGAGAGGGGGAAGATTTGGGGGAATCAGGAAGCTTTCAAGTAGAAGATGGGGTTTAGGCTGAAACTTGAAGGAATAAGGATTATATGAAGCAGAGATGAGTAGTGATGGCATTCTAAGCATGAGAAATTGCCAATACAAAGGCTTGGGGATAGGAGATGAGGGTGTCATGTGTGAGGAAAAGAGAAAATCAGATTAGCTGGACTGCAGGATATGAGAAACAGAGAAAAACATAATGAGACTAGGAAAATGGGTTGGGGCAGATTGTTAAGGATTCTGTAAGCCATTCATGGAAATTTGTATTTTGTCCTAAAAACAATAAGAAGGCATTAAAGTTTATTAAGTTAAGGAATGACATGGTCAGACTATCATGCTTAAGAAAAATAATTTTGGCAGCTGTGTGAAGGATAGAGCAGAGTGAGGAGAGATTTGATAAAGTGATTGGCTATTTCCTTGACCAGCTCATTTGACAGATGAAGAAACCATGGCAAACAGGATTAAAAGATTTTTGATATATATTTAACAAGCAATTCTTCAGGAAAACAAAACAAAACAAAATGTCTAAATGTATCCATTTAACTTTAAACTGTGTTTTCTCATTTAAGGTTTAAGTGCTCACACCTAAAATTTAACAACTAGTTCAAGCTAGCTCCACCCTATCTTGGACTTGAGGCAGGGAGATTGTACAATTGATAAATGTCAGAGTCAGGATTTGAAACTGGTTTTCTCCTCGCTCAATGTTCAGCATTCTTTTCACTCTTAAGTGGAGGTAGTCAGTTCCTCTTCTTATTTCCTGTTTTTTGGACAGTTACTTTCATTTTCATAGCTTTCTCCATCATTCTAACCCTCTATTCTTCTCACAGGTCACTTTCTTCTGACTCACCTGCTCTTGGAGAGGCTAAAAGAGTCAGCTCCATCCCGTGTAGTGAACTTATCTTCCGTGATTCATCATTTTGGTAGCATTTACTTCTATGACCTGCAAGGGGAAAAATATTACAATCGTGCCTTTGCTTACTGCCACAGCAAGCTAGCCAATGTGCTTTTTACCCGTGAATTGGCTTATCGGCTAAAAGGTGAGTCTTGGGGCAGCTAGTTGGTGCAATGGATAGAGCACCAGCCCTGAATTCAGGAGGACCTTAGTTCAAATCTAGTCTCAGACACTTAACACCTCCTAGCTGTGTGACCCTGGGCAAGTCACTTAACCCCAACTGCCTCAGGAAAAAAAATAAAGATGAGTCTGGAACCAAGAAATAGAGTACAGATTTAATTTTCAGGAAAAAATAGTGGGAATAAGGATCAGAAAAAGTAAGAAAGACCCTCAACAATGAGAGCTCCTCATTCCAATGAAGTCAGAAGTGTATATGCTGCCCTACTCTCCCAGAACAATCCTCCCCATGTTACCCTCACTTTTCCCCAATGCTCAAGAAAAAAAAAAAAAAAAAAAAAAAAAAAAAAAAACAAACAAGAACATTCCTTGAGTATGTGTTAAATACTGGGCATAAGTACAGTTACTAGTACTACTGCTACTACTACTACTACTACTATTATAACTACAACAACTACTATGACTACTATGGCAACTACTCTACTATTACTACTATTACTTTTTCTATTATTATTACTTCTATTGCTACTACTACTAGTAGCACTAGTACAATTACTACTATTATTATTTCTATTACTTTATTTTATTTTTTCTGAGGCTGGGGTTAAGTGACTTGCCCAGGGTCACACAGCTAGGAAGTGTTAAGTGTCTGAGTTCACATTTGAACTCGGGTCCTCCTGAATTCAGGGCTGGTGCTCTATCCACTGCGCCACCTAGCTGCCCCTATTATTTCTATTACTACTACTATTCTATTAGTACTGCTGCTACTAGTTTTGCTACTACTACTACTACAACCTGACCTTTATACAGTGATAATGCTTTAAAATTTGAAAAACACACTTTATGTACATTATCCCCATTGTGAAAACTGAGGAAAAGTGATTAAGTGATTTACCCACACAGCTAGTTAGTGTTTGAGGCTGGATTTAAACTCAGATCTACTTGACTCCAGCCTGCAATTCCATCCACCCTACCATCTGCATTCCAATTGATTGTAGGACAGACCCAGTGAGTCTACTGGTGAAAGGAAGAGATTATTTATCAGTTTATACTCTGATGGGAAATGGCTTCTATCAAACCCTGCCATAATTCAAGTGCATCAAATGGGAGCTATAGGCACTTATTCTACCTCTCCTTCTCCAGTATAATTCCTGTCCTTTGTGTCATAGGAACTGGTGTCACCACATATGCAGTCCATCCAGGCATTGTCCAATCTGAATTGATGCGTCACTCATTCCTTATGTGTTTATTGTGGCGTCTGTTTACCCCTTTTGTGAAGTCAACTCAACAAGGAGCTCAAACCAGCCTCCACTGTGCTTTGGCTGAGGGTATTGAGTCTCAGAGTGGCAGATATTTCAGGTGGGTATTAGCCCGATTCTCTGTTTATATGGAGGAAATGAAATCTCTAAACTCTGGAGAAGAAATGACAGGCCTTTGGCACAGCAGAAAGAATACTAGATTTGATGTCGCATGAGTTCAGCCATTTGCTAATACTTATGTGAGACAAGTCATTTGTCTTTTTTAGTGGGAACTAGTGTGGGGTCCAAAATTGTCCAATCTACAATAAAAGTAGAACTCTAAGTCAATAGTTCTTTATTAAAGAGGCCATGGTCCCCTCTAATGAAGAAGACCTTTGATCTTCCTCACAACCTGAGAGGCTTCCTTTCTTTAAACTCTTAGTTTTATAGTGTTTGATCCCCAAATGATACAGAAAACACAATAAGTCTCATCGACTATATTTTGACTTTTCAGGAGAATCTTCAGCTCATGTGTGATGGTGGAGGATATCCAAATATGGACAGAGTTGACTGTCTCTCATTGGCCTTATGTAGGGCAATAGATAGGGAATAGATTCACAGCCATATCCATATAAGGTCACCCATTGGTCAGATACTCAGAGGATCTCTTGGTCCAATACTCACAGAACCTGCCATAGTGTTTGTTGCTTAGAAAATTAGTGACAAGGGTAGAAGTACAATTCAAAAATAGCTAGGGGACTTTTCATGCCATTGAATCACCATCTGCCACATTAGGTTTGATAATTTACTCATCAGGCATTAGTTAAGCAAGTGGATTCACTAGATAGACTAACTGCATATCAATGGACAAGTATAACGGAAATAATCATTGCCCTCAAATTCAAATAATACTAATTGAAAATAAATTAGGTGTCTAAATTAACCATTTCCCACACTGAAGGTTCTTTCTAGTACTAGTAGTGAAAAGGAGAGGATGTGTTGGGCTGAGGCTAGGGGTTGGGACAAACATTATGCTGTTATTCTCTAAAAAAAAAAAAATAGAAATGTGAATAGTTCACGAGATGAAGTTCTTTTATGGGTGTTCATCTTTGTTGCTCAGCCTTGTGGCTTGCTAACAGGTGCCAGGAAATGGAATATTTTTTAGATGTGTCATAACTACAATTTGCCTCTTCCTGCTCTTTTACTCCTTGATTCTTGTTAAAAATGGTAATTGAGAAACAGAAATCAAGACAGTTTGCATAAAAGTAACAGATTTGTTGTTTAATGCTTTAGCCATGTTTTACTTGGGTCCAACTTTTCATAAGTCCATTTGGGATTTTCTTGGCAAAATTCCTAGAATAATCTGCCATTTCCTTCTTTAGCTCATTTTATAAATGAGAAAACTGAAGTAAAAAGGGTTAAGTGACTTGTTCAGGGTCACACAACTGGTAAGCATCTGAGGCCAAATTTGAACTCTTATGCTAGACCTTGAATTCTTTCTATTGTCTCACATAGCTGCTCCATAATTAAAGGTAAATATTTGCAAATTTCAAATTCTACAAATTTGAAATTATACTAGAATCGTCATGCTTTTCTCCTTCTGTAGGATGGGTAGTATTGCTCACCTCATTCTGTGCTAAGTGCCAGTTGTTCATGTTTCCAAAAGTATATGATGGAAAGTCCAGATCCTCTTTGTCCTTCCCCTTTAACCTTGAGATTCCCTGTTAGTTTCTTTCCTAAATTGTTTAATACAAAGCACTGAGTGAAGATCAATTATAGCAGCTAGATCTATGGCTAAAAGGAACCTTGAAGGACATCTGCTGTATCATTCTGGGAAGATCAGATCTGAGAATCTAGAGACCACAAACTTTTAAATTTCTAGATCTTCATAATAAGCCAGACTAGTGTCTAATGGTCCAGTGGTCCTCAAACTTTTTAAAGAGGGGCCAGTTCCCTGTCCCTCAGACTGTGGGAGGGCCGGACTATAGTAAAAACAAAACCTCACACTCTGTCTCCACCCCTCAGTCCATTTGCCATAACCCAACGGGCCGCATAAACGTCCTCAGTGGGTGGCATCTGGACCGCAGGCCATAGTTTGAGAACCCCTGGCTCTAACCATTCAGCCAAGTACTAAAAAAAGGTTTTATGAGTCCAGAGCCACTGTTCTTTCAAGTCCATTTTGATAGCAATTGACCTTGCCAAGAACAGCCATCAAGGACATAGAAAATGGAAATCTCATAAGACATTTGTCTGGCTTAGTCTCCAAAAGCTGGACCTCTACACTTTTCTCCCATATTCTAAACATCTTTCTCTCTTAATCAGTGATTGCAGGAAAGCATGGGTGTCTCCAAAGGGTCGTAACAACAAAACGGCCAAGCGCTTATGGGAGGTAAGCTGTGAACTACTGGGCATCTAGTGGAAATACATGGTGGCAGAAGAGAGGTGACTTTATACTCTTAGCCTGGACTAACTGAGCCCATGCAGCCAGAGGAGAAGACACACTGAAGGATCAGCTGCTGCCTGTGGACACATTACCTCCATCACCTGTCTGAGAACCTTGTCCTCCCTTTGCCCTCCTACCAGTTTGGATCATTTGGTAGACATTCACATTTATGCAATCTTCTTACCAAAGAGTATGGTAAGTAGTGCATGTGCATTGTTGGCTTACGCCTAAAGGGCAGGCCCCAACTCACAAAAGGCAGCATGGAAAAGCTTCTGAAGAAGCTAACATTGCTTTCCCCCTCATCATACCTGGTTCCAGCTGATTAGTCTTCCATTTTAGAAGCACTCTTTACTTGACCTCAGATGAATTGAAAAGGGCCTAGAGTTACCATGACCAATCCTTCTTATCTTTAGAAAACCAATCCTTGTCAATGATGTCAGGACACCCTCTGGAAAATCCTCCTTAAATCTGGACTCTCCTTCGTCCACTTCCTCTGAGCCACCTTGCTTTGCTGCTGTAAAGACAGTCTTTCTCATCTCTAAGCATGGGAATGGTTTCCTTTTTTTTTTTTTTTTTTTTAAGTTTTTGTTTGTTTGTTCTCCTTAATTTTTTGGAGAAAATAAAGACCAAATAAATTCTTCATCTCTGCTTTTCTGTTGCTGTTGCTCTCAGAATAATAAGATCATGGAAAAGAAGTTGTTATGGAGAGTTTAGTAATTCTAACTTCATTTATGGCCTTACATATAACCTACACTTTATTTTTATTTTGCCCTTAGAGCTGTGATTTCATCCATCTAGAATTATGAGGAAACTAACTCCCTCCATCAGTGCAGACTCAGTATTTGCTTTGCTATCTGAATTTTTGGGAGTTGGCTGGGGACTTGAAAACTAATTCTCCCACTATTCTTAATATGATTACAACAGGGAGCCCATAGGCTCCCAGGAGAATTAGTGTATGTATAGATCCATACTAGTGCTCTCTCATCATTTGTAAATAGATCTTTGAGATCCTGTCAAGCCTTAATGATTGATGATTCAGAATATGACAATGATCTAAATCACACAGCTATTGCTCTCTCCTATGGAGTAAGACCAGAGAATTTGATTAGATAGCATAGGTTACTTAGTAGAACAGCTGTAAGACAGTCAAATGCAGATATTTCCCTAATCTAGATTATCTAAAATTCCATCTTGGCTCAGGTTCAAATCTGATCTGATCCCTATCTTCCTACTTCTATAGACAAGAGGTCAGAAAGAAATACACAAACACACACACAAAATACAAATACACAAATAATAGTACCTGACCTCAAGTTGCTTATTCCATGAGGGAGGCAATTGTACATAAGCATAGAAGTATATGAGGATAAAGAATTATAGCAGAAGGTGAAAATTACTTACAAAAATATAATGCAAAATAGAGCATGGTGGAAGCAAATGAGAGATTCACACAAAGTGGCTTAAGAACATTTGAAGGAGGAGAGAAAACTTTCAGTTGATGAGACACAAGGAATGTTTCACAGAGGCACCAATAGATGGCCAAACATGCCAATCTTACTTGAATCTTGAAAGAAAAAGAAAGGCTTTCAGTGGGTAGACATGCGAAGTGAATGCATTCCAGGCCTCTGGAGGAGATTATATGAATACATGGGGGCAGAAAGAGAGCAGCAATAACTTAGCAGTCTGGTTTGTCTGGATGTAAAGGAGAATAATAGGAACAATGAGTTAACAGTGGAGAGAGAGCTGGACTTGAATTCAAATCTTGCCTCAGATATAACTTCAGTTTCCTTAACTGTAAAATGGAAAACACCTATTTCACAGGCTTGTTGTGAGGATACAATGAGACATTTGTGAAGCATTAAAATTCTACATGTTAACTGTCTTTATTATTATTATTATTAGCTATTATAAGTTCACAAAGGTAGGACATAGCAAGATTGTAGAGGGCTTTAAGTGTCAGAGGTTTGTATTTTATCCTTGATGCAATAATTGGCTATTGAATGTTTTTCAGTGAGAGGGGTATGGTCAGGCCTGTATATTAGTGCAGATGATACAGCAGCAACAAGAAATTAGCATTCATATTGGGGACAACTAGATAGTGCATAGGCTTGGAGTTGGGAAGATATTGAAATCTGGCCTCAAGGATAGTCTAGCTCTCAGACCTGTGGAGGAGGAAGGAATTTATGACCAGAGGAGAACTAGACACCATTATTGATCACAAAATAGAAGATTTTGATTATATCAAATTAAAAAGTTTCTGTACAAACAAAACTAATGCAAACAAGATTAGAAGGGAAGTAACAAATTGGGAAAATATTTTTACAGTTAAAGGTTCTGACAAAGGTCTCATTTCCAAAATATATAGAGAACTGACCCTAATTTATAAGAAATCAAACCATTCTCCAATTGATAAATGGTCAAAAGATATGAACAGACAATGCTCAGATGATGAAATTAAAACTATATCTACTCTTATGAAAGAATGTCCCAAATCACTACTGATCAGAGGAATGCAAATTAAGACAACTCTGACATACCACTACACACCTGTCAGATTGGCTAAGATGACAGGAACAAATAATGATGAATGTTGGAGGGGCTGTGGGAAAACTGGGACACTGATGCATTGTTGGTGGAGTTGTGAAAGAATCTGGCCATTCTGGAGAGCAATCTGGAATTATGCCCCAAAAGTTATCAAACTGTGATCTTTTGATCCAGCAGTGCTGCTATTGGGCTTATATCCCAAAGAAATATTAAAGAAGGGAAAGGGACCTGTATGTGCCAAAATGTTTGTGGCAGCTCTTTTTGTAGTGGCTAGAAACTGGAAAATGAATGGATGTCCATCAATTGGAGAATGGTTGGGTAAATTATGGTATATGAAGGTTATGGAATATTATTGCTCTGTAAGAAATGACCAACAGGATGAATTCAGAAAGGCTTGGAGAGACTTACATGAACTGATGCTGAGTGAAATGAGCAGAACCAGAAGATCACTATACACTTCAACAATACTGTATGAAGATGTATTCTGATGGAAGTGGATATCTTCAACATAAAGAAGATTCAACTCACTTCCAGTTGATCAATGATGTTCAAAAACAACTACAGAGAAGGAACACTGGGAAGTGAATATAAAGTGTTACTTAGCACTACTGTCTTTCTACCCAGGTTACTTATACCTTCAGAACCCAATTCTTAACGTGACACAGGAAAATTGGATTTACACACATATATTGTATCTAGGTTATACTGTAACACATGTAAAATGTATGGGATTGCCTGTCATCTAGGGGAGGGAGTAGAAGGAGGGAGGGGAAAATTTGGAAAAATGAATACAATGTTAAAAAATGAATAAACAATGAATAATAATGTTGAAAAATGAATAACAGTACAATGTTAAAAAAATACTCATGCATATGTACTGTCAAAAATAATTTTATAATTATAAAATTAATTTAAAAAAAGAAACTGGAAAAAAAGAAAAAAAAGAAAAAAAGAAAGAAATCTGGCCTCAGACAGTTTTAAGCTGTGTAACCCTGGGAAATCACTTAACTCTGTTTGCCTTAGTTTCCTCACCTGTAGAATGAACTAGAGAAGTAAATGGCAAACTACTACAATATCTTTGCTAAGAAAATCCCAAATGGAGGTCACAAAGGGTTGAACATGACTGAAAAATGACTCAACAAAAGCATTCATAAAGTACCTACTATGTGTCAGACATGGTGCTAAATGCTCTATAAATATTATCTTATTTGATTCTCATAACATCCTTGGGAAGTAGTTACTATTATTACCTCCATTTTACAATTGAAGAAACTGAGGCAAATAAAGATTTTTAAGGACTTGCGGAAAGATACATAGCTAGTAAGTATCAGAAACTGAATTTAAATTAAAGTCTTCCTGACGGGGCAGCTAGATAGTGCAGCGGATAGAGAACCAGCCCTGAAGTCAGGAGGAACTGAGTTCAAATGTGATCTCAGACACTCAACACTTCCTTCCTAGCAGTGTGACCTTGGGCAAGTCACTTAACCCCAATTGCCTCAGCAACCCTCCCCCCCCCCAAAAAAAAAACAAAACACTGACACTAGACCCAGTAAAACCCAATCCAGGACTTATTAAATGTTTTCCACTTGCAATCCCTTTTTTCCCTGAGAAATTTTTGCATAACTCCAGGTATATAGGTATATAAAATTGGCATACAAATCAAACATTTACTGATAATAAATAGTAATTATGTGACCCCCCCATATTCAGTTGTGAGACCCCAACTGATGTCACGACTCACAATTTAAGAAGCTTTGCTCTAAATCACCTTATCACCCAGCTGGGGCAGCTGTATAAAAGGATGTGTTACTTGAGGCTGTAATTTCAGGTTTACACAGATTCTCACACAGGATCCGGTCCTGGAAGCTGACAGTTTCTCTGTCTGCCTTATTTTCCCAACCTCAAAGTTGGAAATAAAAACTTGTAGTTTTTGTCTGGGTTTCTCGAAAGATAGTTTGAGTTAAATTGTGGCAGACCACAAAGCAGTTGGTTGGAGAAGTGAGCTTGGGACAAGATTGGTTGGTTGTTGTCCTTCATTCTGGAAGAGGACCAAAATAACATCATTATGATAGAATCAAGCTACAGTGGGTCCACCTGTAGCTGATGAGACCAGTATGAGCTTGGAATGCTCTGTCACAGGTTGGACACAAATAGTCCATGTGAATAACATTTCCTGGATTCTTAATTTTGTGCATCTCCTGTTTTTTCTCAGCTAACTCAATTCTACTTTGCTCATAGAACACAAGAACTTCTCCGATGAGGGCATGACATGCTGGGCAGTCCTGTGCCAGTGTCTTCCAGGTCATATAATCTAAAGCTAAGAGATACCTTGAGAGTGACCTTGTATCACTTTTTTGACTACCTTGTGAGTTCTTGACTTGTGTGAATTCTTCCTTAAAATTTTTTTTCCAAGTCTACATATGACATTTGAACAATGTGGCCCAGCTCAATGGAGTTGTGCTCTCTGCAGCAGAGTTGAATGCTTGGCAGTTGAGATTGAGAAAGAGCCTCAGTGTTTGGTATCTTATCCTGCCAGGTGATCTTCAGAATCTTCCTCAGACAGATAATAAGTTAAACTTTGGACATGTGTTTAAGATGCTAATTGAATGGAGATATCTAGATGGCAAAGTTTTGAAGATCAGGAAAATGGATGAGGAAGGCTGGACATATAGATTTTGGGAATCACCTATGTGGATATGATAGTTGGACCTGTAGAAGCTGATCAGATCATGGAGAGTGTGGAAAGAGAATGAGAGTCAGAGATAGAGAGAGATAAAGACAGAGACAGTGATAAGGTTTCTTATTTCTGAAGTAAACTCACTAATAGGGGATATCAAACAAGCAAGCAAACAGCTATCATGTGCTGGGCACTGTGATTAAAAAAGGCAAAATAGTCCCTATGTTCAAGTAGGTTATGTTCACCTGGGGTACAAAATACAAAATATATGCAAAGGAAACCCTACGTAGTGTGTGTATATGTGTGTGTGTGTGTGTGTGTGTGTGTGTGTGTGTGTGTGTGTGTGTGCATATGCTGGGGGGAAGGGGAGAAAGAAGTAAAGGATGGGGAAAGATCCTAACAGGAAAAGCCCTTATGTAGGTGGGTGACATTTAAACAGATCTTCAAATGGAGTTAAAAGATCCTAAGAGTAGAATTGAGAAGGGAATGAATTTCAAGCATGGTGGATAGCCTGTTACAAAGGTATGAAAAAAAGACATGGAACCTCATGTACCAGGAATACCAGTAGACACAAGTTTAGTTGGTAATCAATCCTGAACAATAGGCTGAAGGCAGATGGTAAAGGAGTTTTAATACCAGAGGAGTTTGTTTGTTTGTTTGTTTGTTTGTTTTATCTTGGAGCAATAGGGAACTCCAGGAGCTTTTTGAGGATAGGATCAAAATTAGGCTTGTGCTTTAGAAGTATGATTTTGGTAGCAGCAAAGGAAATTGAGGATTTTTTTAAAAAATGGGTAGGAAAAAAAAATGGGTAGGAAAATTTTTAAGTGAGGTATTCTGGAGAGCCAGTGAGGAGTGAGTATTCAGGATGGGGAAGACACTCCTGGGATGGAATTAAGAGTATGAGGAGGGGAGCCTGAATATTGAAGTCATTTGTGAATTTAGAGTTGGAGAAAAGAAAGTTTGCAAGAGATAGCCTCAAGTTTTTCTGTGAAATGTGAGATACCTTTGTTGAGAGGGAGAACTGATGGATGGGGTTTGAGAGAAGTAATGGTGTGGAATTGATGCTGTGGGGAGTGTGATAGATGTCCAAACAAGGGCTTAAGTTACCTCTGAATTTCTCAAGTTTCTAAGCATCACAAGATGTCTGACCTAGATTCAACTTTTCTGCTTTTATCTTCCTCCCATCTGATGCATTTAAAAAATGGATAGCTTTTGTTTTTTTCATTTCCAAACATATCTACTTCCTCTCCCCTCTCCAGAACATCATTTATTGTTAACATTTTTTTATTTTTAAAAACTGGGGCAGAAGCAACGGTCAGACTAACTAATACATCAGCTAAGTCCAACAAAACATATATTATTTTACATCTATTCTATTAGTCTTCCTTCCCAGCAAAAGAAGAGAAAGAGATGAATTTTCTCATTTAGTCTTTGGGACCAAGTTTAATCATACATCAGTTTCATTTTCTCTTGGTGTTCTTCCCATTTACATTGTTGTAGCACTTGTGTGTACTGTTTTCCAACTTATCCTTACTGCATTTAGTTATCAGTTCTTCCCAAGTTGCTCTGAATTATTCTTATTTCATATGGTGCCATAATAACATACTTGTTTAGTCATTCCTTAATCAAAGAACATCTACTTCATTTCTTGTTTTTGTTACTACCAAAAAAATGCTGCATTGGTTATTTTTCTGTATAAAGACACTTACATTGACACATATATGCAATTACATGGCCATTTAGCAGGCATTTTAGTTATTTGCTTAGCATAATTTTAAATGGTGTTTCAGAATGATTGGATCAGCCTCTGATGGATTTTTATTAGCAGTGGCTTTATGTGACTTATTTTTCAGGTTCTGCTTTTATGGTAGTAGAGCAAGAGTCAGAGAATTTACTATGAGACCATGGACATTACTTAATCTTTGTGGGATCCTTAGTTTCTGTATCTCTAAACTGGAAAGATTAGAGAAAATGGTTTCTGAGATTTCTTCTAGCTCAAAATCCTATGATCTTACTAAGCAGTTATGAACATTTTTTTTTAAAAAGGGTCTTTTGGGGGCAGCTAGGTGGCGCAGTAGATAGAGCACCAGCCTTGAATTCAGGAGGACCAGAGTTCAAATTTTATCTCAGACACTTAACACTTCCTAGCTGTGTGACCCTGGGCAAGTCACTTAACCCCAGCCTAAGGGAGGGGGAAAAAAAGGGTCTTTTTAACATTTAATTTTTATTTTTTCTTATATGTAAACAAAAAATTTTAATATTTGTTTTTAAAGATTTTGAATTCCAAAATCACTCCTTTTCCATCTCTTCTCCCTTTTGAGAAGCTAATCAATGTGATACAGATTATGGATGTGCAGTCATGCAAAACATTTCCATGTTAGCCATGCTGTAAAAGAAAACAGAGCAAAAAAAAAAAAAAAAAGTATGCTTCAATCTGCCTTCAGATTCTTTCTCTAGAGACAAATAGCATTTTTCATCACAAGTCTTTTTCAACTACCTTGGATCTCTGTATTGTTGAGAATAGGTTGTCATTCATAATTGGTCCAATATTGCTGTTACTATGTACAATGTTCTCCTGGTTCTGCTCATTTCACTTTATATCAGTTCATGTAAGTCTTTCCATGGTTTTCTGAAAGTATTCTGCTGGTTATCCCTTAAGGCAAGCACAATAGCATTTCATCACAATTATGTACCACAACTTGTTCAGTCATTTCCTAATTGATAGGCATTCCCTCATCCAATTCTTTGCCTTCAACAAGAACTGTTATAAATATTTTTATACATATACATGCCTTTTCCCTTTTTAAAATGTCTTTGGGATACAGACATAGTAGTGATATGGATGAATCAAGGAGTATGAAGTTTCATAGCAAAATGGCCTTTTCTGACGAAGGCAAGCAATTGTCTTTGAAGTAGAAAAACAGGAAGGGAGGTTTTGAGAGACAGAGAGAGAGAGAGACAGAGAGACAGAGCGAAACAGACAGACATTGTCTATGTGTGAATAAATTCTGCAGCAACACTGTGCCTAGCATTTCTGGATTGAGTATTGTGCAGCAAACTAAAAGGAGATGAAGAATATTTCTGCTGAGTTTAAAATATGACCTTAATTTTGTTTTTTAATGATTTATACCAATATTTTTGGTCAACACTACTATGAAAGAAATACTGGCCATGTGCAACCACACAAAAACACACAAAGCATTTTAAAAATACTTTACTTGCAATTCTTTAAAGAATCTTCAAAACACAGCATTTAAAAAAATACTTCATTTGTAATTTTTTAAAGAATTTTTAAAAGACAAAACAGGAAAAGATATTTTATTCGTGGTAGCCCTTCACTGCTAATTTTGAGAACACATAATACTTAGGTTTATTCTTTTTAAGTTTGAAAAATAATTTGATGAAACCCTAACATGCCAAATATAATAGAATTAAAAGTATAAGCACGGTTAGCTATAACTTAAAGTTCAAGTTATAAGAAAAAGTTATTTTGAGTTAGACGAAATGCTAAAACATGATTTTATAGTTCGCTAAGTGATTTTTCTAATAAACTGTGCATCCAGTCAAAGGAATCTCTACAGATGTCAGGAACAAATGAAGATTTTTATTATGGATGTGTGTATTTATATATGGAACTAGGGGTATGTGAGATATTCTGAACCTGAGCAGTAGAACTAGTTTGTGTGCAGCACACATACAGCTTGAGCCCAGTATCCAGAAATGTTTCATATCTGAATCTTGGAACAAAAGTCAAGATCTATTGATTGACACCCCCCAAAAAAAGAAAACTCTTGTTTTAATTTTTCATCTACATCAGTTCAGTATCCCTGAGATAGGAACCACAGTGGGGGGGGGGGGGGGGAAGACTCCCTGCTGAGAACCTCTCCTTTCAGTTAATTGCACTTATATCATTATGGTAGCCCATTCTCCTTTATCCCAGGCTTTTAGGACAAACTCCTGGTTCCTTTGAAGTTTAATGTTCACTTGCACCAAGCTAGTTCATCATAGTCCCAAAGCTCCATCTTCATAGAATAATCTGGTTTCCCACTGGACTTCTTCTTTCTCTCCTAAGAGTCAGCTTTGTTTTTTAGTCTGTTTTCTTTTGCTTGTTTGTTTGTTGTCATTGCTGCATCAATATCTTTGATTTTTAAGTTGTAATTGACATCCTTCCAGAAGCAGCATGACTTGTACACTTTTATCTTACTTTCTCACTTTCTTGATTATAGGCATCTTATCTGTAAAGATCTTTCCTGTTTATGTTCATGGTAGCATCCCACTCTCCTTTAATCAAGCTAGAGATTTCTTAAAATTTGGAGGGAAAATTTCAGCTCTGATCAGTGCTTTTTGTCCCCATAGAAAGGTATTTTTGTAGAGGATGGTGTTTGTGCTATAGCTGGTCTTGGAGCTGTTAATACTGCATTCTCCTCCCAGCTTCACTGGAGGCACAAGAGCTTTCCATAACCATTGGGAGAGTTGAGAATATAAGGCTCATCATAAACTAGATAAGACAACACATTTCCAAGAATTTGGACTTTCATATGTGTACTGAATTAGATCCTCTTGCTAAAGCAACTTGGCTTAAAAAGCTGATATGGATGATGGGAAAACTGTTCTGCTACAAACATTAGTTTTTGGAAATCCCAAGCACAGGACCTTCTGATGTGAGCTCTACATGCTATTCTGTCTCCATGGACAGTGTAAAATAGCCCTGAAAGACCTCATCCAAAATGTAAATCTTTTCAGAAACCATTCCCATTCTTACTGCTTAGAAGGTATAAAGACAACATCGTATGACCTTTATTATTTGGTCCTTTTTTATCACTGAGGTTCACAAACAAATCCAGATCGGTGAAAAACAGTCAGCATTCCTTTGAAAATAAATGTTGGAAGAGCTACCTTGCTAATATCTGTTCCTAGTCTAATAATCAGACACGTGATACATGTTCTTTTGCTTTTTGACAGAACCAAACTGTTACCTTAGTCATCCTGGAGTCAGAGGTCAACATCACTTATTCTACCAGATATAGAATAAGAAAATCTGGTATTGGGGTATTTAAAAGTGTTCCTTAAATTGCTGTGTCAAGACTGAGGCAGATTTAGAGCAATCTATCAAGTGCTTTCGAAAAGTGCTGCTTTGTTGGAATTCATTTGCATCATAGAACTAATCTTTGCTGCTACATAACTGAGCAAGTTTTGAAGGTAAGATAGTTTGGGTAGGCTGTGAGCGGATCACTGGTTCTAAGGAACTAGGCTGATATACTGAATTTACTGGGTTAATAGTACCTATCATTCTGTATGTATGCTTCTCTTCATTGCTATAGACTTTAGCATTTTGTAACAACACAATACCCTGTTCAGTTGATTCTGCAGTCATTTGTGATATAATATTTTCTTTGTTAGCCATCTCTACAGTTTTGAAGCTTATTATCAAAGAACTTAAGCTAATCTCTCAAGATCTGTAAATATGCATTAGCCCCTATAAGCTTCTTAACAAAATTCTGAACACTGGAAACAATTCAGAATCTATAGGTGACCTTCAGGAGTCTAGCATCCAGCCAGCTTCAGAGGCTGCCCTTGGGTTATCTGAGTTTTGGGTCTGGCTAGTAAGAGACAGCTAAGGGTGCCAGTGTGGAGCCAGTATATCTCCTGGGTGCAGTCACACATAATGGAACTGGTATTAAGCATGGGAGGCACAATGGTACAGTAGAAAGAACACTGGCATAGAGATCAGGAGGCTTGGCTCCATAGTGACAACCAGCTCAGTGACTCTGGAGGAAATGATTCCTAATTTTCTTTCTGCATTTAATATTCTATAAGAAGAATTATTTAATAAAAGTCAAAGTTCACCTACCCTCTTCTATGAATACAAAGAAGAAAAATACGAAGTAGAAGGAAAAAGAGAGCAGAAAGACACAGCAGAAGCAGAAGAGCTTTTAGGACAGACACTTTATTATGATTAGTTTGTAAAAACACAATACCCGAGAACATATTTTCTCATAAGAGATCCCAGCATCATGCTCAAAAATCTTTAGCCCTTTTACATATCGGACCGCCCACCATCTGTTTTAATTATGAGAGGGGAACAGTGTGAGTTTAAAACCCAGAACTGGACTGAAAAATCTGTAACCCATTATATAAAGTGCATATGGCTCAGTGCAAAGAGGAAAGAATTGGAAGGAGACAGAAATATCTCTAGAGATATACCACTGGCTCCATGGAAAGAGTTCACTCTTTGACAAAAGGAAGGAAAAGTTGCTTATACACTTTAAGCTTTTCCCAAAGGGGATCCAACATTTCCTCTGGACTTCTCCCTAGATAGAAGTAAACACATAGATCCTCCAAGCACCACATCCACATGAGTGTGGAGCATCCCTTGCATTCAACTCTGCAACAAATGAGATGATCAGATTAAGTTCCAAATGGCAAGAAGCCTCTCTAGGAGCTGGAAGATAGTCTTGACTGATAAGCTATTTTTAGACTTTTAGGCTCAAGTCAATATGTACCATAACTCTATTTACAGCAGCCACATTTTGTTTGGAATCCATCAAAAGGGAAGCAGCTTTGTACTAAGTGATTTTCCCCTATCTTTTCCCTTTTCTTTCTCCTTCTTCTGACTTTTCCCCCATAGGGTCAAGAAGAAATAAGTTTTTTTGTTTATAAGTTCTTGAGCATTTTCACTGTTATAACATAGAGAAGATATAGGGAATCTCTGTAATATTTAAAGTATCCCAGACCTTAATCTTGAAGAGATGCCAGGAAACAAGAGGAGAAAGGGAGACCTCAGTCCACATAGCTTCCCAAGTTTATCTGGCAAAATTGCATTTTCTAGAATCAGCAATGAGATGCTATTCTATTTAGTTAGAATAGATGTTCAAACCTAGCCTGTTGTTTTACTTCTTCTATCCTAAGAGGGGAATGCTGCTCTCTTACCTAATCATCTTTGCTGTAAAGATATTGTAATTTGTAGAAATCACAAAGGCCTATGTATTCCTTTTTCCCTTAGAACTGGTAATACCCGAGTGGTGAAAGGCAGTACTGTGCTTTTAGAGTTAGGACTACATCTTATAAAAAGAATTTGTTTCCTTTCTAGTGTGCTGGCTTAGCAATGATATGTACTTTCTGCTCACATTATGGACTGCTAGACAGACAAGTGGCATCTGAATACTGACATTTCCTGCCACAATTCTCACTTCTAAAAACCATGAGAATCCATTTCCTACTTCATGAACTTCCAAAGTTTTTATGTTAACTTGTGCTCATGGGAGAAAAGCATTCTATGGGGAAAAATCAATTTCATTTCATAATAAACATGATCCTCAAAATAAGTCTCTGAATTTTATAGAAGGACTGGAAGGAAAACAGAGTAAATTTTCTTGCAGTGCTTTGTAATCCTTTGTAAAATCATTCCAGTTAAGACAATCAAAATACATTTCTGCACTGGGGGACTGTGTACAAACAAACTAGGTTAAAAACTAACGTACACAAGGAGAGTTTCAAGACTGGCAAAATGGCAAAAATTAAAGTGCTTCTTCTCACTGGAAGAGAGTTTAGTTTGTTCAAAAAAGCCTGGGCACACGCGCACGTGTACACACACACACACACACACACACACACACACACACACACACACACACACACACACACACACAAACAATGTGAGGTAGAAAGAAGTGGCTGTCAGGACACCCACACCCACACCCACAGACACATGGCACTTGTGTGAAGAGACCTGTCCCTTGTGAAGAGGGTGAGCAGGCTTTCAATTCCACTCATTTAAAACTGAGGACAGAGCCATGTAAGAGCCGTGCTTTGGGAAGATGAACAAAGTATGACTCCTGTTCCTTGCTACTAAGTTTCTGAGCTGTCCAGCAGTCACTTCCTGGAACTGAAGCCATGGGGACACCTTGTGCGGGAGTTGAGAAGCCACTGGGCACAGATCTCCTGGACCACTTTATCCCCGCTGCTCTGCGCTGCATTCTGCACCTGTTGGACGAGGTCCATGGCCCGGGAATACTCTTGCTTCACTGCTATCAGGTAGGCAGATCGCAGCTTGCTGCACATCAGATAGGCCAGAACCTTGAAGTCATGTGTGCAGGAAAGAGAAAAGGGAGTCCATTAGTAAGATCAAGGGGACAGTATGGAGTTTTGTTCAATAAATCAAAAGAATCTGTAAACAGGAAGAAGCTTTGGTGTCCCAAACTGCCCTTTTTCTCCAATGTTATTTAACTGTTCAGACCTCAAGAATTACTAGATCCCTAGAACAGCTCACTTCTTTTGGAATGCTAATGATTCAACATATTAGCAGTCTTTTAGAGTTAAATCACTATCTGTTAATGTCAAAACACTTTAAACATATATTAAAAGCAATACAAAAAGAAAAACAAGATCATGAAAAGAAAATCAACCAAATAGAAAAGCAGATTCAGGACCTCAAGGAAGAAAGCGAATGTTTGAAAATTAGATTTGGGCAGGGGGAAGCCAATTTAGTTAAAAGATACCAAGAAATAATAAAACAAAATAAAAAGAATGTGGGAAATCTCTTATTTAAAAAACAAAACAAACCACAATAGATCTGGAGAATAGATAGAGAAAACATAAGTCTAATTGTATTTCCTGAAAGGTAATAACAGAATCTTGATACAATAACACAGGAAATAATTAAAGAATATTGTCCTGAAGTGTTAGAACAGGAGGGGAAATCAGAAACAGAAAAAAATCCACTAAAAGAGGAACCTAAAAGAGATCTTATGAGGAAAACCTATAGGAACATCATTGCAAAATTTTGAAACCCCCAGACTGAAGAGAAAATTTCACAAATAATAACAAAAAAAAAAAATCCGATTCAAATATGCTGGAGCCACAGTTAGAATCATGAGACCTATCAGCAGCTACAATAAAAGGCTGAAGGTCTTGGAATAATATGAAGATGAAAAGAACCAGAACTGTGATAAGAAATATTATATCCAGCAAAATTAAGTATAATACTGAATTTTAAAAAAAGGATATTCAATAAACTGCCAGATTTTCAGACTTCTGTAGCAAACCCCCCCCCCCCAAAAAAAAAAGACTAGAAAATTTGACATATAAGAACCAGGAGAAATATCGGGTAAACATCAAAGACTAATTTCAAGGGACTCAATAAGGACAAATTGTTTTATACATGGAAATGTAAACCATGTTTAAGATTATCATTAGTAATTCGGTAGTGCAAAAGAAACACTAGGGTAGAACTGAATATGATGTGATTATTAAAGGTAAATCATGTAGGAAAAGGTAAAAACAGTAATTATGTTATGTGAATGAAGTATGGGAGCAAGAACTGACACAGAGGAGTTAGGGGAGGAGGCCTGATACTTCTGAAATCCTATTCAGACTGGGAATAAAACTTTCCAAAATCTATAAATAAGAGGGGGTGTATAGATTAATGGGAATGGGATAAAGGAGGGAAAAGGTGGGGAAGAGAAGATAAGGGAGGGAGAGATCCTTGGGGAGGAGGAGGTTGAGTAACAGTAAAGCAAGCTAGCTGGTAGAAGTAAAGCAGAAGAGTTAGCAGGGATAGGAAACGAGATACACACACAAACACAATAATAATAATCAGGAGTAGAATTTATTAGGAAAAAAAGTAGGGGTAGTAGTCACTAATCTTGGACAAAGTCAAAGTAAAAGAAGATTCAATCAAAAGAAAGAACTCTATATATTAGCTATATTAACACTGTTTTAGATTGTTCAAAACAACTATAGTATAAGGCTAAGAAAACTATTGTGGCATAGGATATAATGAGTTCGTGGATTTCAAAAAATACGGAAAGACTTGGACCTAAGAGGGACGATGTCATCTACTTTCAGAGAAACAGAGGAAATATAACATCACCATAGAGAGATATGTATATATTTGTACTATCATAGGAATTTATGTAGTAGAACAGTGTGTGTGCATACATAAATATATCCACGTTAATTAGCTGTACCCTGTTTGAGGGAAGTGGGGGAGAGGAAAAGGGAAAAAAAGAATAAAGTAAAAAGTGCATAGCAGAGAACAAAAAAAACCTATGAGAAAACAAAGAAAAGATGGAAAGTTCTGAATGCAAACTATTCCATTATTACATATATTTTCTTGAAATGGAAATTTGTTGCTACATATTCTGAATTCTCTCTTAGGTTCTTCTGTGTACATGATATTTTTTTTCTTTTTTCTATTGTTTTTTTCCCCTATTTTGTATTTATGTTTTAAGGAAATAATTACATTTTTAAAAAGCAGTGCAAATAAAATTCCCAAGATAAAAAAAAAGCCTTTTTCTCCAAAGTCTGGTTCATTGATGCCTAGGGTCACTGCTACCCGAGTATTCAACATGTACTAATTATCACAATGCCCCTTTTCATGAGGAAATTATATTCTAAGGGTTAATGTGAAGAACTATGATCAAGAACTATGAGAGTTGTCCAGATTTATTTCATACATTTCAAAAGCGTATACTCTCAATGGATCTATCAAGAGCCTGTGTAAAATGAAAAAGAACTGGGAAGTAGGGGATGAAGTCTACCAGACAGAAAATCAGCATAGCATAGTTCTAGTTCTGACCATTCTAGATATGCACAGCAACTTCCTTCATCTCTACACAATCCCACCTCCTCAATTTAGCAAAATGAATTAAAATACAATTTTTCTTTATTTTACCACGATGTTAAGGGGATAAATGATGGAATATTGAACATTCTTTGACAGGAAAATATTCTTTAAGTCACCTGTAACATCATCTTGATTAGAGTTTGTGAGGTCAGGGGGCAATTCATTGAACACCCAATTCTGATCATAAGGGACACATGGATAAACTAAGTCAAGACAGTATATGCTGTATGCCAATGTAGGATATACCAGGGTTACTTCCTTAGTAATCATGAAGGTCTCTGGGAAAAGCCTCATTAGACCAAGAGTTTTCCAGTACCTGAACAAATAAATACCAACTCCACACTGACCAAGACAAGAAGAAAAAAAATCTAATTTTTGACTATTCCATGTTCTTCCCCAATATCCTTAGGGGAAGAAAGCTGCTTTAGGGAATGAGGAGTAGCCAGAAGGTGTTGAGGAATGGATGGAGGCAGAAGTTTTCTTTCGTATCCATTTCTTAATAAAGAAGCACAGGAAACTTCTGGTAACTAGATACAATCAGCCGACTGAGTGACTAAAGAAAGCTCCCCAGAAATAGGTCTCAATATGAAAAATAAGATTATGAATAGCTTAGAGAGTCTTGAGATCTCTCTGTCTTGGCAAGGAGGCAAGAAGAAGGCTGTCTCATCTAGTGAAGAAGTGGCCACTCCCCACAGCATGACCTAACGGAGCTAAATGAGAGGGTGACAAGGACACATACACAGGAAGGTGGAAGAGTACAAGATCACCTTCAATCAAAGGTCCAACCTAAGGCAAGTCTATGAATTCTCTTTGAGCGTCATTTTCTTCAGATGTAAAAGCTGGAGTTGAATGGGGCAGCTAAGGAACTTTCTAGTTCTATCATGCTATGACAGGGGTAAAGGAGACAACATTGAGCCTAAAGTGCTTCTCACCAATTTAGGTTATAAATTCAGAAAACTCGGGTTTAAAAATGATTCTGTGTAGAGGGATAGGGAGTTGGGGACTTTCTGCTCACCTTGTTGTCATCACTGTGTATTGCTTGGATGAGACCATCTAACTCCTGTGAAGAAGAAAAATACAGATAGCATAAGGTGGGAGTGGGTAAAGGAAGAGAGTATATTTCTTGTTCAGCTAAGCAATTATGACAATGAGACTGAAAATGCATTTCTACCTCTTCTTTCCTAAAACATATTCAAATATTTGGGGGAGCTAAAAGAAAATCAATTGGTAACATCAATTCTGGATAACTTGGGAGATAAAGGAAAAAGGAATGGTTTCTAAGAAAATTGTATTTAATGTTCATGAATGAAACTTTCCCAACAAGATCAATATTGGAAAAATCCTTTAAATAATATTTGTCAATGAAATAAATAAAAAAAAAGATTAACTAAAAGATTATCCATCATGCTTCAAAGACTATTATATAGAATCATTTTAGGAAATTGCTAATTTAAGGCTCAAGGAAGGCCATATTTCTTCAACAGAGAAGAAATAGTTCCAGTTCTTAAGAACGGGTATTGTCCTGATGTCCTGATTTATGTAAGGTCAATCAGTTGCCAAGGATAAAATCAAAACCAGGACACAAGAGACAATGAAACATAATTTAATCTTGTGTGGACCAGAAAAAGCCTGGACTATCCAGAAACTTTGGACTCTTGCCGTGATGTGTGACTAGGTTTTTAAAGTAATTTAGTCCAGATCTATAATTTCATTAATGTGAGGATATGATATATGGAAATTCTCTCCAATGATGCTGATTGGCAATTCATCTGTACCTTGTTGAGTTGCCTGGAATAACAAGTCTTGCTTGGCAAAGCAAGAATGAGTAAGAGGCAGCTCTTGAACCTAGGTTTTTCTGACTACACTATGTGGCCTCCCTGAATTTAATCACAAATTCCTATTGGCTTTGAAAAGCAAAATTATCTATGGCTATAAAAATGGCCATTTACAAAGTCATATTAAAGTAGTCACTTTCTTCACGAAGGCCTGCTGCCAGGATGCTGTCCCCTCTAGAACCAGAAGAAGACAGCAAAACTCATCTCTGCCTAGAAGAACATCTCCAGGCAAACCCAAAGTAGATACAGATTTGAGGCTTCTTTCAGAGCTTTAAAAAACCAATGCAAGGCTACCAAGGCATAAGACTAGCAGAATATTGTTCCCAAGAAGAGAGCAACTAATGGTATCCCAGTTCTACTTAGGAGCTAACTAGCAGTTTTTACATGGAGGGGTCCTATTACAGAAAGGCCCTCATTGTAAAGGGGTAGGGAAACAAGGGCATCAAAGGGAGCAGAGAGTAAAAAATAAGACATTAAGATATTATAGAGTGAAGTGAGTGAGCAGAATGGGAAAGAATGTTACCTGGGATGGAATACTCCCAAATTTTTCCAGGCAACTAAGAAGGATAGTATCACCATCACTCTTGGCTGCCACACCAGACTCATTCACACACTTGAGTAGTTGGCGTATCTCACTATATTTCTCTCTTTTCACCAGTTGCTGGGCGACTTTACAGTAAGTAGCAGGAGCATCCAGCTTGAAGTCCTAGAGCACAAAATGAGAGTAAAGGATTTGGGATGGGAAGAAAGAAAAGAGAAGCAGAATGCATTCAGAAAAACTTATATGACTAATGTAAAGCTGAGTGAGCCAGAAAGTTAACCAGAATATTGTACACAGAAATAGCAATACTATTTAATGATCAACCGTGAATGACTTAGCTATTCTCAGCAATACAAACATTCAAGACAATTCTGAAGGAACTATGTGAAAAATGCAATCTACCTTTATAGAAAAAAAAAATTCCCCCCCCCAAGGAAATTTTATTTTATTTTTTTTATTATTATTTTTTAAATTTATTTTTTATACATTATCCCTTGCATTCATTTTTCCAGATTTTCCCCTCCCTCCCTCCACCCCCTCCCCCAGATGACAGGCAATCCCATACATTTTACATGTGTTACAGTATAACCTAGATACAATATATGTGTGTAAATTTTCCTGTTGCACGTTAAGTATTAGATTCCGAAGGTATAAGTAACCTGGGTAGATAGACAGTAGTGCTAACAATTTACATTCACTTCCCAGTGTTCCTTCTCTGGGTGTAATTGTCTTTGTCCATCATTGATCAACTGGAA
Source organism: Sminthopsis crassicaudata (assembly GCF_048593235.1). NCBI lineage: Eukaryota > Metazoa > Chordata > Mammalia > Dasyuromorphia > Dasyuridae > Sminthopsis > Sminthopsis crassicaudata. The sequence goes on from NC_133618.1 coordinate 335,112,070, forward strand.
GTGAGTTGGATCTTCTTTATGCTGAAGACATCCACCTCCATCAGAATACATCCTCATACAGCATTGAAGTGTACAGCGATCTTCCGGTTCTGCTCATCTCACTCAGCATCAGTTCATGCAAACCTCTCTGAACTCATCCTGCTGGTCATTTCTTATAGAGCAATAATATTCCATAACCTTCATATACCATAATTTACCCAACCATTCTCCAATTGATGGACATCCATTCATCTTCCAGTTTCTAGTCACTATGAAAAGGGCTGCCACAAACATTTTGGCACATACAGGTCCCTTTCCCCTCTTTAGTATTTTCTTGGGATATAAGCCCAGTAGTAGCACTGCTGGATCAAAGGGTATGCACAGTTTGATAACTTTTTGGGCATAGTTCCAGATTGCTCTCCAGAATGGCCGGATTCTTTCACAACTCCACCAACAATGTATTAGTGCCCCAGTTTTCCCATATCCCCTCCAACATTCATCACTATTTGTTCCTGTCCTCTTAGCCAATCTGACAGGTGTGTAGTGGTATCTCAGAGTTCTCTTAAATTTGCATTTCTCTGATCAGTAGTGATTTGGAACACTCTTTCATATGAGTGGATATAATTTCAATTTCATCATCTGAGAATTGTCTGTTCATATCCTTTGACCATTTATCAATTGGAGAATGGTTTGATTTCTTATAAATGAGGGTCAGTTCTCTATATATTTTGGAAATGAGGCCTTTATCAGAACCTTTAACTGTAAAAATAGTTTCCCAATTTGTTACTTCCCTTCTAATCTTGTTTGCATTAGTTTTATTTGTACAGAAACTTTTTAGTTTGATGTAATCAAAATCTTCTATTTTTGATTGATAATGCTCTCTAGTTCTCCTCTGGTCATAAATTCCTTCCTCCTCCACAGGTCTGAGAGGCAGACTATTCTCTGTTCCTCTAATCTATTTATGATCTCATTCTTTATGCCTAAATCATGGACCCATTTTGATCTTATCTTGGTATATGGTGTTAAGCGTGGATCCATATCTAATTTCTGCTATCTTTATAGAAAAATTGATAGAATCTGAATACAAATTTAAGAATACGGTTTTTAAATTCTTCATTTTTCTTGGGTTTTTTTGGGTCTGTGTTTTCTTTTACAATATGATTACTATGTAAATGTATTTTGTATGACTGTATGAGTTGTATGCTTGCCATCTCAGTGAGGAGGAAGAGGAAAGTGGGAAAAAGTTTGGAACTCAAAATGGTAATAAATAAAATGGTTAAAATTATTTTGACATGTAATTGGAATAATACTTTGTAACACTATGAAAATTATTGCTATTTTGTTTTTATGTCTCAAGTTCATTTATGAACATAAGTCTCTTTTTTCCTACTTGGCAAGTCATTTTTTGTAACAAAAAAATAAAAAAGAAAGCAAAAATAAGCAATTCCAAAAAACCAACCAACACTGAGTCTAAGAGGTTATGGGCAAATATTCCACCATCATAGAGCTATTCTTTATATTGGATGAAGACATAGATAACACCCTTAATCAAATCTGTACATGACATAAAGCTGAGAGGGAGATTTAATATCATGAAGGACAGTAGGGATGCAAAAAGATCTATAGGCTTTAACAACGCTAAGAATGCAAAAAGGTGAAACTTAATAGAGATAAATTTCCATAGTGTTACAAAGTAGCCTAAAAAGGTAATGTAATCTTAGCCTATTTTAACGGAGTGATATTATTTGAAGGAAGGAAGTAATAGACAGAATTTTGTGTACCTGGATAAGCCACTTACTCTTTACCTCTCAAGCTCAGTTTCCTTATCTGTAAAATAGGAATATTAATAGTATCTACCCTCAAAGAATTGTGAGAATCAAATGAGATTCCACCATGTAAAATGCTTTTGCAGACCTAAACGTGTCATATAAATGCTAGCTCTTCATTTATTATGATGATGAGTGCTAGGCACCCAGCCATTTTTTAAGGATAGCTACCGACAAGAGAAGACATACCCAAAAAAGAGCAATTAAAATAGTGTTAAGTATGAAGTCCTTGATTTTGGAGGGCTGGCTGGAAAAACTTGGGACTGTTTAGTCTGAAGGGGGAGTTGTTGTTTAGTCATTTTTTTTCCTAGCCAAGTTTGACTTTTTGCACCCCATTTGGGATTTTTTTGGCAAAGATACTAGAGTGATTTTCCATTTTCTATTCCAGCTCATTTTATAGATGAGGGAAACAGGGTTACACACCTATTAAGTGTCTGAGACTGAATTTAAACTTAGGAAGATGATTATTCCTTGACTTTAGCCTGACATTTTATCCACTGCACTCGACCCAGCTGACACCTACCTAGACAAGGGTCTTTAAATATCTTAAGGAAGGGGGATTGGACTTAATCTGTAAGAAGGATAGAACTAAGGATAATGAGTAGAAGGTAGCGACAGAGGATTTAGGATTGAGTTAAGAAAAATTTTCCTCACAGTAAGAGCTGGCCAAAGAGAATGGCTGATTTGTTGATGGGTCAGGCCAGCAAAACTAACAAGCACTGATTGAGCCCTTATGATGTGTCGAGGAACTGTGCTAACCTTTAGAGATATAAAGAAGGCAAAAAGAGGTCTTAATTTTAAGTAGCCTATATTCTAATAGGGAGGCAATATGCAAATATAAATTTACACCAAATATAGATAGAGTAGATAGAAAGCAATCTAAAAAAGAAGGTATCAGTAATGTGGGCAGAGAGAAGATCAGTAAAAGTTTCCCTTAGAAGTTGGGATTTAAGCTGAGTCTTGAAGGAAACCAGAGAAATCAGGAGGCTGAAAAGTGAAGATGGAAAAGCACTCCAGGGGTGATGGTAGTGGTGGTGAAGAGAAAGAAAGTAAAGGCACAGAGGTGGGAGATGGAACATATTGTCCAGGGTGTCACAGGTAGGTCAGTCTAGCTGGATTTGAAATGCATGGAGGGGAGAAAGTTATTAAGTGGGCTTTAAGAGGCTTTCAATGCCAAACAAATGAGTTGACATTTGACTGTGGAAGAGAGCTACCAGAGCTTCTTGGACAAGAAGGTGATAAGGTCAGACCTCCCCTTTAGAAAAATCACATTGGCAGATGAGTAGGAGATATAATGGATTGGGGGGAAACCTGAGGTGCAGAGACAGGTTAGAAGCATATTGCAATAGCTAAGGGATATGAAATGAAAAGCGATAAAGTTCTAAACTAGATTAGTGGCTCTGTCAGTGGAGAGAAGGAGACGTATATAAAGATATTATGATGTTAGAATGGTAATATTTGGCAATAGACAGAGTATATGGAGTTAGAGTGAGAGTCAAGGATAACACTGAAATTATGAGCCTGAATTAACTGGAAGAATTTTGGCATCCTTAAAAATGATAAGTTAGAATAGAGAAAGTTCTGGGAAAGAGAATGAGTTCTACTTTGGATATTTTGGTTTAAGATGCTCATGGAATATTCAGTTTGAGATACCTAAAAAGAAGATAGAAATATGGGACTGAAGCTTAGTAGAGAGATAGGACTGAGAATAAAAATACAGAAGCCATCTATGTGGAATGCAGTTAAACCCATAGGAGCTGATGAGAGCCCTAAGAGACATATAATGGAGTCAAAAGGAGAAGCAAACCAGAAATGGAGCCTTAGAGGACACCCATGGCTAGTGGACATAAGATGATGAGGAACTAGCAAAGGAGATTGATAAAGAATGACTGGACAGATAAAAATAACAAGTAGAGAGTAATATCACAAAAAGCCAGAGAAGAGAAAGTGACCAATAGTTTCAATATGCTACAGAAAGGTCAAGAAGGATCTGAACTGAGAAACAGCTTTGGAAATTAAGTAGCCATCAGTAACTTTGATTTTTTTTTTTTTTTTTTTTTTTTGGAATGATGCCAAAAGTCTCCTTCAGAGAATTTAAAAGAGAGTAAAGGGAGAAGTATGGCATAGCGTAACAGCTTTCCCAAGTAATCACAAAAGGGTGATATAGGATGACATCTACTAAGGAAGATTAGTGTTAATGAGGATCTTTTATGAATAGGGAAAACGTGTGTATGTTTGTAAGCAATAGGGAAAGCATTAGATAAAGAGGGAGAGCTATAGTGGGGAAAGGAGAAAGAGAGGGAGCATAGTGGGGGCAATTTTCTGGAGAGATTGGGATGGGATGACATCAGAATATACAGAGGGATTCTTCCTGACAAGAAGGGCCAACTCTTCATCTAAGAATAGAGGAAATGCAGGAAGATGTCTGAATGATATGAGATGAGGGGAGAAGACAAAGCCCTTGACAAATGGTTTCAATTTTTTCAGTGAACTATGATGGGAGACTCCTGGCTTAAGAGGGTAGAGTAAGAGGAAGCTGGGGTAGGTTTGAAGACAAATAAGAAGGTAAGAAAGGGAAGTTTTTCTTCATTGATGATCTTCAAATGTAAGTAGGATGTTGAACATTTGTCAGACATATTGTAGAAAGGATTCCTGTTCAGGCATGGAATAGATGAGATGACTTTTGAGGTTCCCTACAGCTCAGAGAGTCTATGACTCTTGCTGGACTGAAGTTAGGTACTGTGCCTCTTTGGTACAACCTCATTATAATCCAAGCCATACCTGTAGGACACGAAATGCTATCCCAAAGCCATCTTCCACATTCTTCCCTCCTAGCATTACCTAGAAGAAAGAAGAAAAGGGAAATCAATGACACAGCTGGAACTGCCAGTTGTTTAAGCAAATCAGGAAGAAGCAATGGAAAGAGGACTGGCATTCAGATCTCAGACCTATCAGTAACAAGATGCATGACACCAAACAAGCCACTTTTCCTAATGGGCTGAACAGATTGGACTAGAAGGTCTCTGTAAGGTCCCTTTCATCTTTAAGTTGATGATCTCATGGCATGTGTGAATAGTTTATTCTGTCAAGCACAAGTTGTAAAAACTAGCACATACCTTGCAGGCAACATCCATTTTCATGTGATTGTTTCCAAACAAGGTTGGCAGGGGCAGGGCTGTAATCTGGGAAGTCCCAGCACTCTCACATCGATGTAGAAACCTGGTAACTTCCAGTTGCAGGCCAACAGTATTCATGTGCCTGAAATTATACAACATGTAAGCAATAAGAAGTCTCTACTTGTTTCTTAGAAGTGATGGGCCTGGAAAATGAGGCAGCATCAGTAGCAAGAATAGGAAGGGTTTAAAAAACAAGTAGAAAGGGCATAAAATTTGGTTCTGTAGGTAAAAGAGAAGGTAGAAGATGTATCTGTGTGTACATTTTTCTAAGAGACTATAGGAGGATAAAAACAGATATCCCAAGACATTCAACAGCTACTCTAATGATTGGGGGTATCCTTCCAATCCTCCTCTGTAGTTTCTCTAGTCTCCAAGATAAGAATGACCATTCTAAATTCTTCTACAGTGAGAACTACTGCCAGAATTTCTCCCCAAAGATTTGGAAGTTGGGGAGAAGTTGCTCAATATTTTTCATGGCTTTCTTGAGGTTAACACTGAACTACAATTAGTGCCCATCTTCTTGCCCTAGGCTGAAATTTCCCTACATTTTGATACTACCTTGATACATCAGCTGAATTCATCTTTTTCCGGAAAAAAGTGAGTTTCTTCTTCCCTGTGCTCCGGGATGCCTCCTGTAGATAGATCTTTAGGTGATCCTTCGCCTTAAGCAGCCATGTAAGTTTTTCTCCCAGTTCTGCATATGTCTTTGCCTTGTGACAAAAGAATCGGATACAGGTCATGGCAGCCCGGACTTGGTCCTAGAGGAAGAGAAGACATGGTTAGACATTGGGGATTTGGAAATGGTACTGGTGATCATTCTTACTGGAGTCAGATGCACGAAACCCTATTACCAGCATTTAGTTAGATAAAAATTTGAAAAGCTTTTCTAGGTTCTATTTATTTGTTGAATTGGATCAAATAATCCAATTGTAGCAGACTGTAGCAAACGGATTTCTGCTTTCATTCATAGTGATGATGTTCTTTAAAAGTCAGCCTGGGGCATATACGTTGCATATTTCAGGGAAGCATGTTTTTGATTGTTTGGTTTTTCATAGTTTGTAGTTGAATAATTCTATTCTTTTTGTCTTCATATTGTCAACCTTCAAATTTAATATATAAGCATGTTCCTCAGGATATAACTAATTATTTATTATTCTCCTTTAATTTCTGAAGCATGCATATAATTCTTTTTACCAACTACCCCATGCTTATAGTGTTTGTCAATCGTCTGAACAGAAATGATAACTAAATTCAAGATGCCTGATAAAATCACTAAGGAGAGTAAAGAGTAAGAAAAAAGGATCCTTAATAAGATTAAGACTTACCTATTAGTGAACTGTTACCCACTTAAGAATGAAATTTGGAAAGTGTTTAAGAAAGCCACAAAGCAACAAACTTGACTTTAGTCTAAATTTTAATGGCATATTATAAAACCAAATTATGGAATGTTGTTTCCCAAACTTTTGTAGCGTAACCAAACTCACATAGTTTCAATGTTACAGCAATAATTCTGGGTAGGGCTACTGTTACCTTCATGAACTGCTGCAGTTCATAGAGAAGGTGGTAGTAGTTTTTTTTCTGTAAGTGCTGGCAGGCAGCAATCAAGTACTTTCCCCAGCTCTCCAAAGTTGGATCAATGTCTTCTAGCAAATTTTCCAAAATGTGTAACTTCCCACTTGTATAGCTTGGTTGGAAGATGCCTTCAATAAAGACTTCTGGAGGACTTTCCTATAGAAGGAGAAAGGAAAACATCGGAGCAGTATGCAATATGGCCTTGAAATCAACATGATGCTAATTTTGTGTAACCTCTCCTTTCAGTTTCCTTATGTAACTTCCTAGGACCTTGGGAAACTGATTTAAGATTTGTGTGTTATGTATAAACTCTACCAGATTGCTTGCTGTCTTAGGGAAGAGTTAAGGGAAGAGAGGAAGGGAGAAAAATTTGGAACTTAAAATCTCATAAAAATGAATGTTGAAAACTATCTTTACATGTAATTAGAAAAAAATGCTATTAAATAAAAAAAAATTCAAATATCCCAGGTTAAAAAGTCCTGAATTCCCCTCCCCCCAAAAAAAACCCAGTAGAAAATAAATAGGCTTTCTCCAGAAGAGAAGAGCTTGGGATGCTATCGTCTATGGGGTCACAAAGAGTTGGACTTGACTGCAGAACAAGAAATCACTATTAGTGGAGTTGTGAATAAACTGAGCCAATTATTCTGGAGAGCAATTTGGAACTATGTCCAAAGGGCTATAAAACTGCACATATACTTTGATATAGTAATACCACTATTGGGTAGTAAGATTAAAAAAAAAAAAAAAAAAAAAAGACACCATACAAAAATATTTATAGCAGCTTTTTTTGTGGTGGCAAAGAATTGGAAATTGAGGGGATGTCCATCCATCTACTGGGGAATGGGTGAACAAGGGATTGTATATGAATATAATGGAATACTATTGTGCAAGAAATATAGCAGTGATGAACAGGATGCTTTCAGAAAAACCTGGACTTACACGAACTAATACAAAGTGAAGTGAGCAGATCTAGGAGAATGGCATACGCAGTAATAGCAATGGTGTACAATGTGAATGACTTAACTAATACAATGATTCAAGATAATTCTGAAGAATTGTGATGAAAAATGCTACCCATTTCCAGAGAAAGAACTGATAAGAGTCTGAATGTAGATGAATCATTTTTAAAAAAATCTTCTTTTCTTTCCTGTTTTTTGGTTTGTGATTTTTTTTCACAATATGACTGATATGGAAAAATATATGCATGGCTGTACATATAGAAGCAATATCAAATTGCTTGCTTTCACAATGAGGGAAAAGGGAAGCAAGGGAGAAAAATTTAAAAATTGTTTTTGGCAAAAAATTTTTAAATGAGAAAAAGTAATGGAGAAAAATGTTAATAATAAAGATTAAACTTGATAATGAAAAATAAAAAAGACTTATGTGTTATCTAAACTGCCACTGTATAGGGAGAAATTTACATTACTATAATTCTATGCCAAAGGGAATCTATAGCCCAAAGAGATTATGATTTCCAAGCCTCCAACTTTAGAGCTGGATGATAAGAAGGTAGCTACTGTCACTGGATTACCCACCTTCTTCTGGAGATGCTGTAAAGCTTCTCTCATGCAGTTGTGCCTCATGTAGAAGCTAATGATGGCCAGATGGGTGCTGTAGTGATGTAAGTAGAAGAGGCACTCTTGGTAGTAGGTATTGTGCATAGACTTCCCTTCTGGAATCATTTCTAGAGAGAGGCTCTTAGTTCGAAGAGTGGCTTCTAGCTCCTTCAAAGTAGCAAAATAATCATCATCCTGCTATGAGAAAGAGGAAGAAACAACAGGAAAAGCATTCTGTTTAATAAATAATATTTAAAATGAGAGGCAGAGCCAAGATGATGGGATAGAGACAGGGACTCATCTGAGCTCTCCCTCAAACCACTCCAAAAATCTTTGAATACTGACTCTAAATAAATTCTAGAGCAGCAGAATCCACAAAAAGATGGAGTGAAATAAGTGTAGTATAGGCCATGCCAGAACAGAATCAACCCCAGCAAAGTAGGAGAGAGCCTTGAGAGATCACGGATGGTAAGGGATAGAACAACAGGTCAGAAGATTACAGGAGTTTCTTTGCAAGCACTGAGACTACACTCTGTTTCTTTGCCCATACTTGGATTCAGAGCAGTCCTGGGTGGCAGTCCCAGGGAGGGGAGGCAAATCAACACACCAGAACTTGTGGCCACAGAGAAATGGGGTACTACTCACAGTTCTAGAGCAAAAAAAAAGTGCTTGTAGTTGTTCACAGATCACAGCATGGGTCAGAAGAGTAGTAAATATCTCTTCCTAAATCATACTACCTTGGAAGGACTGAAGTATCTCTGGGAACATCTTCACAAAACTCCTGAAGTTTGGGACACTATACCCTCTACTAGGGAAACAGAGTTCTACTTTAACAAAGAGTTAAAAAGTCAAGTAATAGACTAGGAAAATAAGCAAACAGCAGAAAAAGATTCTGATGATAGAAAGATATTAAGGTGATAAGGAAAATCAAAACACTGAGAAGAAGATAACAAGGTCAAACCTCCTATATCCAAAGCCTCCAAGAAAAATATGAATTGGTTTTAGGTAATAGAAGAGCTCAAAAAAGATTTTGAAAATCAAGTAAGATAGATAGAGAAAAAATTGGGAAGAGAAATGAGAGTGATGAAAGAAAATCATGAAAAACAAGTCAACAGCTTGATAAAAAGAAGACCCATCTTAAAAAATCGGATTAGGCCAAATGGTAAAGGAAATACAAATAGTTAATAAGGAGAATACCTTAACAAGTAGAACTGGCCAAATGGAAAGAGACACAAAAATTCACTGAAGAAAAAAATTTCTTAAAAACTAGAATTAGCCAAATGGAAAAGGAGGAACAAAAGCTCACTGAAGAAAATAATTCCTTAAAAATGAGAATTGATCAAATGAAAACTAACAACTTTATGAGAAATCAAGAAACAAAAACAAAACCAGAAGAATTTTTTTTTTTTTTTAAAGAAAACAGTATGACATATCTCTTCTCTTTTTTTTTTTCTCTTCTCTTTTTTTTTTTCCCCCCTGAGGCTGGGGTTAAGTGACTTGTTCGGGGTCACACAGCTAGGAAGTGTAAAGTATCTGAGACCAGATTTGAACTCAGGTCCTCCTGAATTCAGGGCTGGTGCTCTATCCACTGTGCCACCTAGCTGCCCTTAGTGTGAAATATCTCACTGGAAAAACAAAGGACCTAGAAAACAGCTCCAGGAGATAAAATTTAACAATTACTGGACTACCTGAAAGCCATGATCAAAAAAAAAAAAAAATCTAGATAACATCTTTCAAGAAATTATCAAGGAAAACTGCCCTGATATTCTAGAACTAAAATAATTATTGAAATAATATTGATCACCTCCTGAAGGAGATCCCAAAATGAAAACTCTCAGGAACATTATAGCCAAGTTCTAGAGTTCACAAGTGAAGAAGAAAATATTGCAACCAGGCAGAAAGAAATAATTCAAATATTATGGAATAACACAAATATAACACAGTTTCTACCTTAAAGGACTAGAGAGCTAGAATATGGTATTCTGGAAGGCAAAAGAGCTAGGATTACAACCAATAATCATCTATCTAGCAAAAATGATTAATCATTAGGGGAAAAAAAATGGTCATTCATTGAAATAGAGAACTTTCAAAAAGATCAGAGCTGAAAAGAAAATTGGACTTTCAAATACAAGACTAAAGAGAAACATAAAAAGGTAAAAAAGAAAAGGAAATCATAAGGGACTAAGTAAAATTAAGTTGTTTACATTCTACAAGGGAGTATAACTTATAACTCATAAGAACTGTCTTATTGGGGCAGTTAGGAGTATATATGTGTGTGTATGTACACATATACATATATATGTATATATAGGGCACAGGTATGAATCAAATGTGAAGGGATGACATTAAAAAAATAAAAGTACAGTGAAAGAAGAATGCATTGGGAGAAAGGGAAAGGGAAAAATAGAAGGGAGCAAATTATCTTACATTAAAAAGGCCAGAAAAAGCTTTTTTAGAAGAGAGGAAGAGGGGAGAGGTAATGGGAAATGAATGGACCTTACTTTCATCACAATTGGCTCAAAGAAAGAATAACATACACACTCAATTGAGTTACAGGAAAGTAGGAAGGGAAGGAGATAAGAGAAAGGAGAGGGTATTATAGAAGGAAGGGCAGTTGGGGGAAGGGTACTCGAATATGAACAGTTTTCAGATGAATTATTCAAAGCTATTTGAAGTCATATGAAGAAATGCTCTAATTCATTACTTAATAGAAAAATGCAAATTACAACTATTCTGAGGTGCCTATTAGATTGGCTAATAGAACAGAAAAGGAAAATGACAAATGACAATTGCACTATTAGAGGAGTTGTGAACTGATTCTAACTATTCTGAAGAGCAAATTGGAACTATGTCCAAAGGACTAAAAATACAATGCAAAACCTTTGACCTAGCAATACCACTAGTAGGTCTGCATCATAGAAGAGATAGAAAACAAACGGGAAAAGGACAAGAACCTATGTGTTCAAAAATATTAATAGCAACTCTTTTCTGGTGGCAAAGAATTGGAAATTGGAAATGGGCCCATTAGCTGGGAAATGACAGAATAAATTGTGATATGTGATTATAATGGAATACCATTTTGCTATAAGAAATGATGAACAGGATGCTCTCAGAAAAACTTGAACAGACTTCAAAGGAACTGATGCAAAATCATATGATCTTCTATGTACAAAAGAATAGCAATATTGTAAGATGATTAGTTGTCAACGACTTAGCTGTTCTCAGTAATATAATGATACAAGATAATTCTGAAGGACTTATGATGAAAAATGCTATCCATCCTCAAATAAAGAACTGATGGTGTCTCAATAAATATTTTTTAAAACTTTATTTTTCTTGAGGGTTTTCTCTTTTTCTTTCTTTCTTTTTTGTTCTATCTTTGGTTTCACAACTTGACTAGTAGAAACATTTTTCATGACTACATATGTAAAATTTATAATAAATTGCTTGCCTTCTCAAAAGAGGAGATAGGGAAGAAGGAAGGGAGAGAATCTGGAAGTCAAAAGTTTAAAAAATGAATGTTAAAAATTATTTTTACACATAACTGGAGGAAAATATTATACAAAGAAGCAAACTACAATAAATAATGTTTACTGAGCACTAAGCACACTTACTGGGTGGTAATCTTTGTCCTTAGGAATTTCTAGTTTAATAGGAGAATAAGACACATGCATAATCAAATATGATATTAGGGCGAGAATTGAAAGTCAAGGTGATCTCTTTATTTATGCTATTACAATAACATCTTTTTTAAACCAATATTTTGCTTGCTGTTCTCTTACCACTGACAGGATAGGCTTTGCTGTGGACTCCAGATATTCAATTACATCCTGTACAAGCCTTGAGCCATGAGTTAGCTGATTGAGGTCAAGGGGTGGCTTGAGACATCGACTAAACTTCTCACGCGCTGCTGTTAGGTTCCCAGCTTTCAAGCAGGCCATACCCCAGGCGTGCCATGCACCAGTGAGATCTAGTCCAGTTTTTGTGGACACCTGGAGGCAAAAATTATTCATCTGAGTCGTGGGAAGTAAGAAAGCTAAAGCAACTCTATTTTTCTTGCAGGTCCTCTATTTTGCTCATGATCCTCTTTATTTGTTAATACTCTAGTGGTCATAGTCTATTCTCCCCTCCCCCCAGTCCTATATATGACCTTACTATTGAAACAGCAAGGACAGTCCTACCTATTAGGATGGGGTTACAATATATAGGCAACCTGAAAAAGAGCCAGCTCAGCTCTCCAATCCTAAGAAACCCCATACTCAATTCACTTCCTGCTTCAATCTATATTCCTCTGGGGAATCTCTCCCTATATGGATGGGGTTCCCTTGCTGGCAAACTCAATAATCCCTTGTTGGCTCCTAAATTTATGACCCTGGGTTAGGGTTTTGGGATTTTGCTTCTAGTTTGCTGAGGCACTAACAATTTTAACCACAGTAAATGTTTGCAGGTAATGGGATTAGTAGTAGGGAATTCCCAGGGTTACAACTTGAGAATGCTTTGGGTTCCTTTGCTTGGTGATCAAGAATCATGATCATGCTAGGTGGCGCAGTGGATAGAGTACCAGCCTTGAATTCAGGAGGACCTGAGTTCAAATCTGATCTCAGACACTTAACACTTCCTAGCTGTGTGACCCTGAGCAAGTCACTTAACCCCAGCCTCAAAAAAAAAAAAAAAAAAAAAAAAAAATCATGATCTATAAATGGCAAATCTATAAATCTATAAATCCTCTCCCCCTTTTGATCAAACAAGTTGTTTGGTTTTGGCTTAGAAACTAAATTCTCTGGAAAAGACTTCAATAAACAAGTGTTTCTGTATGTCTTTTTGTCTTTGTTTCAGTTTAAGTATTTGTATTTAATGTCCAGTATGTTGTTTTCATTGTCTACTTTTGTATCTTGGCAAAATCCAATTGACTTTTTCCTGTGGTCTAATAAGTCTAAGAAAAAAGGAAGTAAAAAATGAAAGCTTTTCATAAGATTTTCAAAACATTTGAATATCTCTGTATTTTTAACTGGCCAAGTTAGTGAGGCAGATAGCAGGCAATACATATAAGAGAGAAGGGACTCTTTTCCTAGTCTGCAGAAATTTATGGCATTATAAACTAATTAGAGATAAACTTTGTAGCTGAAATGTAAGTTCTTTTCTATGAATTTCCAAATTGTGGTTTGAATTTTTTATATAAATGCTTAACTACATGAATTTTGGGGTAGTATTTTGAAGAATTTAAGGGAAACTAAAAATAAAACTGTGAAAGTTACATGGAAACAGCATGTAGACCATTTATCACTTTCCCAGGAGAGTAAACGATTTATAGTTCCAGTGCAAGGAAGAATTACTGATTAGAGAGAAAGGAGAAAAAAAGGTAAAATGAAGCTAGTTTGAAAGTTCCAAAGTGAAGAAAAAAAATGAGCTTGCAATTTAAATTTAAATTTGTCTGGTTAATTAAGAACTTTAAATATTTTTTTGACCATGAAAAGAGAGAAACTTGTATAAATCAAGAACCAACTTAAAAGTAAATAAAATTTAATTTGGGAAAATGTTTTGTGCTACCACCATGTTTTCTTCTGTGAAGGATATGATAGAATGTAAAAGTTTAGGTAAAAACTAGAAATAAAATCATCTAAAAGAAACTGGAATGGCCTATGCATTTACAAACTTTTAAGGACCCTAAAAGGTTATTAATTGGTATTACACAACTGGTGTAATAAAACTGTAATAAAAACTTTGGAGAAATTCAATAAAATAAAGATAGGTTCTATATGGATATAATATGATTGGAAAAAAAATTAGAGCAATTAAGGAAAACTGAAGTGTTGTATCAGAATATGAAAAAAAATAAGAAAGGAGTAGCTTTGAAAGGCTTTAATTACCAGTGGAAGGACATTAAAAGAAAGGAAGGAAGGAAATTTAAGCAAGTGAGGATGAGAGAAGCATGTGCAGAAAGTTAAAGAAAGTTGGAGTCTGTTTGCACTGACTGAATGGAGAGTTTGAAGACAATATAGTTTGGGATCCTGAAAAGAGAGGCTTGAGAGAAATATTGGTCTCATTGAGATAAGACATGAAAAATTGTGAAGTTATTCTTTAGGATATGGAAATTTAAAAAACAAGTATGGAATTATTTGAGGATAACATATCAAAATTCTATCCTTCAAAAATAATTGGAAAAGTTTATTTTGGTCATTACATGAAAACCATAAGGTGCTCACGAACCCTAAAAGAGGGAGGTGAGAATACAAGACTGTCAAAATCACTGGCAGCAGACTAAGTGAAAGTGGGCCTTAGGAAATGCTAGTAGTAAAACAGCCCTTAGAGAAATTGAGATTCTGTATGACATCATTTGTAATTGTAATTTGTAATTTGGATTTAGATGTGACTTAATTTATTCTAATTTTATTTTAAATAAGACACCTGTGATCTTTGATTCTTTTAAAATAAATCAGGGTGTAGTGGAAAAAATACTTAATATCTGCAATTAAGGCAGTATGTTTTGAAAGTATAAGTTATACATGTATTGGTCAACCTGCCATCAGGGGGAAGGGGTGGGGGGAAAGAGGGGAAAAGTTGGAACAAAAGGTTTAGCATTTGTCAATGTTGAAAAATTACCCATGCATATATCTTGTAAATAAAAAGCTATAATTAAAAAAAAAAAAGTACAAATTATAATTGTATTAAAATTACTCGATATTGGTCTCGAATGCAAACAGTATAAAATGCCCAAAGTGACAAAAATGAAATGATTTTCTATATAATATAATGTAGAGGTCCGGAACTCTGAGAAAAGTATACTTGAAAAAAGGATACTTACAACAGGGTGTTTACTTAGTGTAATTGATGAAATAATGGTTCTCTAGTTGGCACATGTTCAGTGTGCTGTAGTGATGTAATTGTACTAAAGTATTTTTGGTCTGAGAGGACTGGAGACAAAGTGAGTGAAAGCGTGTGCTGGATCTCAGACTCCAGACTGTAATCCTGACCATCCTCATGGTGACTTCTGCTAACACCAAGGCCTGTCCAGAAATCCTCCAGAAAGCTAGCCTGGACATTACAAGATAATTTGGAAATGTATTCAACTGAACAGATATCATCTGACTGGAAATATGTTTTGTTTTATGTTTTAAATACATGATACTATATATTTTATTACTGCATTTCTAAATTTTCTTGAATTGCAAAATTTGGGAAATTATTATATAAGAAATGGTAAGAGAATGATGCAATTATATCACTGAAAAATCTAACTCCTTTTGTTCTGGATACTGTGAAATTATTAAGTTAGAAGCTTCTGTCATAATGCTAAAACCTATCAAGTTTTTAACTTAATAAATTCCTTTTCCCACAAAATAAATAATTACTATTATTTCTTTTTAAGGTAAGAAATAATAGTAATTATTAATTTTGTGGGAAAAGGAAAAAAAAATGACTTTGTAAAATCTCCGTATCTGTAACTTTCCAAGTATCTTGGAACTATTTGCTTGGGCAAGGCTGTGAAAATAACTTTCTGAGAAATGTGACCTCTTCTTTCATCATTCCTTGCCAGAGGGGAATGAGGAATTTATAATCTTGCTTAGGATATAGAAATGATTTATATGATGATATGTGATTATAGGAATCATGAAATTACACCTGGAATAGCATATAAACTGAAATCATGTTTTGAGTCAACTTAGTTTCAATATACAGTCTTAAAGACTTATTTTTCCCTTGGAAATTAATAACATCCATTATTTTAATAGATGTTAGTCTGATAGTCTAGAGACTTATCCAGAATGTGATTATTTTCTTCATTTCTAATGATTTTTATACCCTGATGAATTTGTATGTTATTGGGTTTGGATTATGGTTTTGGTTCTGGTTTGTCATGGCACAAATTCCCCACAATGGGATATCTAAACTAAAAAATTTATTCCACCATTTCTTGTCTACTCCTAAGAATAGCTGACAAGAGTGAATTTTGAGGTTAGCAAAAGGCACAAGTTAGATGGAATGTGTATTCCTCTCTTACCTCCACACCCAGCTGATAGTATTCAGCTTCCAAAAGTTGGTTCCTTAATCTTGTTACTGCAGCTGGATGCAGGATCTGATCCAGAGATGGTACATGTCGATAGGCAGCAGAAACTAAAATATTTAGTACATCCACTTTGCTGATATAGCTAATAGAAAGAAAGGAGTAGAGAAATGAATTTACACAGAACTCCCCCTAGAGGAACTGTTGCCTGAGTTCCAGCTTTAATTCTCTACAATGGTCACTAGGAGCAGTAAGCAAAGCCTGTGTAGAAATTAGTTTTGTTTTTTTTTGTTTTTTAATCTGTTATTACCTGTCAACTAGCAACTAATGTTTAATAAGCATCTTCTATGCCAGGTACTGTGCTAAGCACTAGGAATATGAAGAAATGCAAAAGACCCTTCCCTTAAGAAGCTCACAGTCTAACGGGGGAAGACAATGTGAAAATATTTCTATGTAGAATAAGCTGAAGATCATCTTGGAGGGATGGTACTAACATTAAGAAGGACTTGGAAAGGCTTCTTGTAAATGGTAGGGACTCTATGCTTTCTGTTGGCCTGTTTGCTTCAGTGAGGTCCTTATTTGAATCATTATCCATTTAGATTCTGTTTCAGATTAGTACCCAGATGACAATACTGTTAATTTCTCAGTTGTTTTTCTCAGTCTTCCTACTCCTTTATTTAGAGTCTAGCTTCCCTGCCTGGCTCAAATGAAATTCTTTCATTAGCCTCTAGGTTCTGTTGCCTTTTAGTTGTGAATACATATTAAAGCCTACACTAATCTTTTGCCTGGCCCCCATCCCTGACAGACAGGAATTGTTCCAAATTGAGCCCAAAGATCTAACCTGCTCTGTCTGGTATTACTGGACATGTATTTTCTGATCCATTTTGCCACTAGACTCCTGATTCCAATTGGGTAAACCCTCAGATTCCTGGCAGTAGAATCTGGCCTGTATTAGTAAATGATCTTATTTGTTCATTGATTTCCCTGGAACAGGATTCTGAGCTATTGTGAGGCTGCACTATATTTTTGTCTGGATAAAAGGTGTTATATGAGCATAAAGTACTTTATAATCACCAATCCTAAACATATTTTTACTGAGAAAAAGGTTCTTATGGTTTATTCAAGAGAGAATAATCGCTATCTCTTCAAGAATTCTAGTATTTTCACACCAAAATGGATCTCTAAATATCACTTGTCCAACCCCCTTATTTAAAAAAAAAGAGAAAAATGAAGCTCAAATGATTTGCCAAATATCATAAAGTGAATTAAAAGTACTAAGTCAATGGTGAAATTTGAAGCAAGGTATTCTCTTTGTTTTTCCATCATGGACCACATTTCAGCTACATATAATTATTGCTATCTCCACTACTGAATCAATAGCTCAATGCTCTGGGTCAAGTAGAGTAGGTGAAGCCATAATATTAGTTTCTAGTTTACTTTTAATTTGTAGACAGAGATTCTAACAATTGCTGACATTTATAAAATAACAAAGTTTACAAAGTCCTTTATATGACTCTCTTGATCCTTGTGATAATTGAGATAGGTCTCACAATTACTACTCCTGTTTTACAGATGAGTAAAATGAAGCATAGGGAGGCTTAAGTGACTTGCCCATGAATACATGCTTAGTTAGTGCCAGATGTGGAATTTGAACTCAGGTTTCTCCTAAATCCAAGGGCAGTCTTTTCTCCCATTCCACCCTGCCTTTGTTATCTAAGGTAAAGCACAGGCTTACTATCTGTGAGAAAACTAAGTCTAGAACCTGCCACATGTGATGCTGGCATGCCATCTACAAAATGACACGATTCATTGTTTGCCAGACCCCCAACTACAAGACTGTGTCACTTGGTCTTAGTATTTAGTGAAAGACAAGACTTAGTAAATTTTCCTTGGTACTAGAAAGCAATAAATTCTAAATGAACCTTACAATTCTGCAGACTTTAAAATTAAGGTTTGTATTTTCTTCTTATTCAAGTCTCATTGATACAAATTTTATTTTTAGAGACTTAGTATGGAAATATGGATAATAATATTAAAACACAAATGAAGTGAAATCATATAGGATTTAACATTTAACTTATTAACATGAATCTATTAGAATGGGTTGACTTTCTGTCCAATTCCATCTTTTGAAGAAGGGGATGGTGGGATAATAGGAAGTATATTTGCCAACATAATAATGGTGGTATTATATTAATAGAATAGATAATAGAATAACAACAACAATAATAAAATGGATAATAGATACAGGGAAATGCCCCTCTTCCACAAGAGATGGTTACCTGTCACACAGTGCTAAGTCTTGGCTCTGACCAGCTCTGACAAACATCATCTTGGCGCTGAAGAGTAGCTGTTTCATGATATCTGTAAGTAGTCCAGCATCCACCTCGGGGTTGGTCAGGCCCCGGGACAGTCGGCAGCAGTGATCAATTAACTGATGGCCACAGGCAATGGGATCACGGTGTAGGTTCAGGATGGCAATGCACAAGGAGGCACTCGGGGCCTAGCCAGAGAATAAGAAGAAAGCAGGGCCCAACTGAAACATTTTTCAAGTCCTGCTGTGGGAGAGGCCAAATAAAATAGGGCAGAAGAGACTTGGAGAAAAGATCTTTTTGTACAAAGACAGTGGAGCTAATATGAATCCAGGGGATCCAAGACCCAAGACTCTCTGACTGACCTCCTGGTTCCCCAGGGGCACTGGTGGCTGCAGGGCCAGCTGTCATCCACATCTTGCCATTACCTGTTCATAGTAAAACTCGCTCCGCACCAGATTATTTTCTTCCTCATTCAGATCTAGAGTCCACTCCAGCTGAGCTGCTTTAGGGACTCGTACCACAGCCAAGTATGGGGGGCTCTCCGTTGAGATGCTCTCTGAGGCTGAGGATGGAAATGACATTCATTCACCAGTCAGGGAACCTCGGAGTCACTAGTGTTCAGTCTAGATAGTGAGTAACAGTGCAGACATTTGATAATAATGGTAAAAATCTCCTTTCCTTCAGGAGAATTCTGAAGGGACTAGCATCTATTGTAAGACAGACATAGCTGAGGAAAGATCTACAATGTGGTACACAGAATTTTGATGTTTTATAGACAGTAATAAATAATAAGGAATTTGATTCTCTGCATCTGCTCAGAATGAAAGATATATAAATATTTGTTCTCCTATAGACATTTAACTTTGATCTGTGGGAACTTTAAGACTGAAAATTAAAATTGCACAACCTTAAATAGGAATTTGGATCTGTTTTTAGCTCATCTGTTCTGTGGACTATCCAATTAAGAAGTGGCTTGCTATTCATGTGAAGATGGTGGTAATGCCATACCCCTTGGAATGAACTGCTAAATTAAGAACTAAATTTTGTGGTCCTTGGTTTCAATAATTGACAGATGCACATGGCAAGGGCTCAAAAATTTAAAAAAATCACTGGCAGCAATAGTAAGACAATGGTCTTGATAGGCATATTCAATGGGGTTTTCATTGCAATAAGCCCTAAACATACAGGAAACTTGAATTTAGAAACCAATATAAGAATATGAGAATATCTTTAAGACTAACCTTCTGAATGTCCCATACTGTCCTCTGGCAAACTGAAAATAGAAACAGAAAAATAAATTGCCTATTGTATATCTCATAGTTCAAAGTATCACTGAGACACAGATCTCAAGCTACAAGGGACCTCAGAGGTCAGCTAAGTTAACTGTCCTTTTATAGATGAGAAAATTAAGGCTTAGGGAAGTTAACTGGTTTGCCCAAGGTCACACAGATAGTAAATATTAGAGACAGAATATGAACCTATGGTCTGACTCTAGACTCAGAGCTCTTTCCCATGCTGTCATCTCTCCAACAGCTGAAGAGAATTAGTCATATTATTTGATTCCAATGCTGTCCAGAAACTACCAATTTCAATACAGAACTAAAGACACCATGAATATAGAACTCTGGAGGTTGTCATAGTTTTTTTTGAAGTATGAGGCCAGATGGAAGATTTATTAGGAAATTCTGACTGACATGTTTGATGATCTAAAAATCATGGGTTATCAGTCATGGTTGTTGGCACAGGTTAAGGTTACAATAATTACAGAGTGTTTTATATATTATCTAATTGGATTTTATATGATAAGTGGTACCCAACTGAGATAGGAAACACTTAATTCAATTTAACAGACATTTAATTAAACTGTCCTCTTCAGATAGGATCCATGAAGCAGGGTCTGTTTCAAGTAGATAAGGATTTAATCACTTCATTGACGATAGATGCTGAAAACAGACTTTTGAGGTCAGGATGGAGAAATAAATTCCTGCCACAGCAAAATCTAGGACAGGAATCCTGAACACATTTCTTCTCATCTTGCCTGGAGAAGATTAACCGTACTTATAGATCGTCTGCTCTGCTATGAATTCACAAACACTCTGCTCCAGATGTCACTGCATGTTGTTTGAGGAAGGCCGTTATCAGAGAAGCAGGCTTTTGGGAACCTGAAGACTTAGGGGAAGGACCAGAGCCTCTGTCACCCTGATCCCCACTCACTGTTTGTTGTAGTGGCTGTAGCACTGGTCACACACCCGAGCTGGGTTCTCTCTGCTACCCTCCACATCCATCTTCTTGGTGGAACAAGAACCACACACCAGCCTACCACAGCGACGGCAGTGATGACGGCGGTTAAACTAAGAAATAAAGAAAAGGAAAGGGGAAATGGGTAATTTAATAGATGCTTCAATCAATGGGCTTCTCTTCTTTCCTCCAGTTATTTCATACTATGTATTCAGAGGACATGGTGGTCTTGGTGCTAAAGCAAGTACGTAACTATGTCCCTACCCTAAAAGAGCCTTTCTTTCAGCTGATGGGAAAAACTCCAAAGTTCATTAAAAATTTAACAATGGAGTGATCAAGAAAACTAGTCTTACCTTCTGGTGGGGATGACACAGTGAGAAAGAAGAGATACTCTCTCTTTTTTTTTTTTTTTTAACCAATAACTTCCAATTAAACAATCAATGTTTGCTAAGTACTAGCTATGTGCCAGACACTGTGCCAACCAGCTCAACAAAACCAATCAACCTATATTTCTCAATAACAATACTTTATCAGATCATTTCATATTTATGGCCAAAGGGTAAGGTAGATAAGTTTTATCATCCCCATTTTTAAATACAAGAAAATGCTTGTTAGTCAATAGGGTCTAAAACATAGGTCCCTTTGTCTTTCATTTGAGGTTGTCTCTCAATAAGAAATGAAGTGGACACCTGCTTACCATGGTAAAATGTTCACTTCTACACACCATACAGGTGATTTCCATTTCATCTGGTACCCAATGCTGCCTAGCTGGGGGTTTTTCAGGAGGCACAAATTCCAAGGGATCACTGTGTGGGAAGCTTCTCTCCTTTAAGCTTGAAGATCGTACAAAGGAGACTCCTAAAGGTCAGAGGCAAAGTGAGAGCTAAAGTTAGAGCTTGAATAAAGCCAAGTGGCCAGGCCATACTCAGATGTTAATAGCCTCAAAGTCTATTTGGCTGTGTTGGCTGTCTGTTTTAAGGCATATTATCCTGATAAAATTGAGAAATCATCTTTGAATAGGATTTGATTGGAAAATTTAACTCCTGAGTTTTGAGTCATAAAAGATAAATCATAAGAAGATTTTTTTATATAAGTAAGACTCACCCCTGTTATTTGGATTTATAACCTAGATGAGGCAAAGAATTGAGATAAGACACACTTTTTATTCCTGGAAGTCTTTATTACAGTAACCAGGTAAAAGATTGAGAAGAGACTGCCAATTTATTTTTGTAGAATAGGAGCTTAAGATATTTTCCTGATCTTAATTTATCTATTTGTTGTCCTTATAGAAAAGAAAATTATCATTCTTGTTTTACAAATGAGAAAACTAAGATATAAACAATAAACTGTACCAGGTCTAAAAATAAGTCAGTGATAGAGATAAGAATTTAGGATTCTGACTTTATTCTGGTCTTAGAGAATTAGAGTAAGTAATCTGCTTGAGGTCACACGGTTAACAAGTGTGGTACAGCCGGGTCCAGATAAGAGGAATTCATTTACAGAAGGGAATCCTTTACAACTTTCAAAAAGCTCATCATTTGTTTCTAGTAAATGACAACCATGAAATTGGCAGGGCATGTATATATGCCTTTATTTTTTACAGATGAAAAAACTGAGGCTTAAAGGGCTTAAGGATTTACCCAAGGCCACATGGTTAGTAAGAATTGGGATTAGATAATAATAGCAGCTCATATTTGTTGCCTCTTGAGGTTTACAAAACACCTTCTTCCTGAAAATACTGTGAAGTAGTAGAGTATTATCCCCATACTTCAGATGAGGAAATGGATGCTTAGAGAGAGATTATAATTCCACAGCTAGGAAGTATCAGAACTGGGACTATTCTCTGTCTCTCACTTTTTTAAAGGTATACATATTTAAATATGTATAAATATGTATATATAACTAGTGTGTTAACACAAGAAAAATCAGATCAAAAAGGGAAAAAAATGAGAAAGAAAACAAAATGAAAGCAAACAACAACAAAAAGAGTGAAAATGCTATGTTGTGATCCACATTCAGTTCATATAGTCCTCTTTCTAGGTGTAAATGGCTCTCATTATCACAAGATCACTGGAACTGGTCTCAATCATCTCATTATTGAAAGAACCATGTCCATCAGAATTGATCATTGTATTAATCTTGTTGCCATGTACAATGATCTCCTGGTTCTTCTCACTTCACTTAGCATCAGTTCATGTAAGTCTCTCCAGGCCTTTCTGAAATTCTCCTCATTGTTTCTTACATAACAGTAATATTTCATAACATTCATATAACATAACTCATTCAGCCATTTCCAACTTATGGGCATCCACTCACGTTTCCAGTTTCTTGTCATTAGAAAAAGGGCTGCCAACAAACATTTTTGCACATGTAGATCACTGGGGCTATTCTCAATCCAGTGTTCAGATATCTTTATGTGAAAAGAACTAGTACAGAGACACAGAGGTGAGATGTCACGATGAAAACACTTTGGGAGTTCTCCATGAGGGTCTGCTGCCTTTATGAACCATATACACCCAGAGATGTTTATTGAAATCTTGTGATGAAAAGAGCCAACTGCACCCAGAGAGAGAACTAGGAAGTTATTTTCACTTTTTTTTTTTTTAGTTCATGTAATGTTTGTTTTTTCTTTCTCATGGTTTTTCCCCCTTTTTCATCTGTTTTTTCTTGTGCACCATAACAAATGTGAAAGTACATTTTAGAAGAATTAGATTAGTCCCCCAAGGGTGTGCCTAAACATGGAGGCTCTCAACCCTTCTGGATTCCTGGTAAAGGATGGAGAAGAGTTCAGTTTCTTCTGCAGAGAAAAGATCACCTTTTACTTTAATTCAGTACTTTACTAAGACAAATTTAGTCTCTATGGTTCACCCAATGCTTATTCTTTCTAAGCTTGAATTTGGAGAGTTTGAAAAAACACAGTAGTTTTCTGGTTAGATAGCTGGTTAATGAAAAACAGCCCCAAAAGGGTCATAAATTATCAAACCTCAGAAGAATAATTTGCAGAATGTCAGATGTAAAGATTTTTTTTTTTGAAAGATGCAAAAAAAAAAAAAAAAAAAGAAAAGAAAAAAAAGAACATAAAGACAGCATTAGAAGAAAAAATGTAGGGAAACTTTCAGAAATTTGTCTTACCAGGAAAAGCAGCAGCAGACAACTCAACTGATGTTGATCTAGACAAGGTCTCAGGCTCTGATACCTGATTAAAAATCTCTTGGGGGTGAATTACAGAATCTAAGGAAGGAAAAAATTTAAAAACTCAAGTAAGTTATGGATGACATGTTATTACAAGTATGGTTCAAAAAAATGTATCTCTGTTTACTTTAATGGGAAAAATTAACTCAAAGCCATTTTAGTTTGGGTGATGAGTATTTCACTGCTTTCTTGAGAATATAGAGAGAATTAAAAACCCCCTGTAACCTAAGAGCATGTAGGTTCCTCTGGTATCTGACCACAGAAATGGCTGAACTTTTACCTTTAGCTAGAAGCCCCAAATGAACATTAAATTCTCCTTACTCAAGTCTCAAAATATCCAAAGGAGATATCAAGATTCTAAAGGGATGTTACACCTGGAGATTAAACTCAGATTGCTTCAAGTACTGGTTTCACTTACTTCAGTGCTCCAAGAGGCTACTTGTATCTCAGTAACAAACTGTGGTGTAATGGAGTGATTTTGGAAGTGACAGAACTTAAAAAATGACTGTGCCTATGCCAGCAGCAGACATGTCATTTCAGACATACTATTAATCTAGGATTCCTGCTCTTGTAACTAGGGGCTGTAAATCCAGCGTTTTTTCCTGTACAACAATAATTCTATGAACTTTAGCATCTTGGGAAACAAAGGAAGGGGGAATTAGAAGTGCAGCATGGTTATATGGGTCCTCCATGGCTATCCCAAGACCACAGCATGCTGCTGACAGTTACTTACCTGATCGTTTTTCTTTCAATGAATATGGGAAGTCGAGTGCTTTCCCTGCATATCTGGAAAGCAGTGCATCAATATCCTCCATGGTAAAACCAATTTCTTGCCCAGCCAGCAAGTGGTGTAGAGTCTGCAGAGCCACAGTAGCCCAGTCCACTTTCATATTCATCAGCAGCTGCTCCAGCATGAGTAAAGGGCTGGAGGACAGATGGGAGTAGCTGGCCCGGTGCGACTCAGGCAGAGTCAGCAGAACCTGTGTGGAAGTTTGATCATAGGAAGGATGGTAATATGTGAATTTTAAGGGGACATGCCCGTGGCGTACAATCCAACTCATAAGAACAACTCATTGGTTTCTCTTGGAAGAGAGTCCCAATTCTGATCTAGATCCATAGATTCTCTAATTCTACAACTCACTTTCTCCAGACCTAGGAAGGAAGGATTTTGCTGAAATGGTGACCCAAAGAACTGGCTCAACCATTCTGGTGACTGGAAGGGCTCAAATTCATTGAAGTAACCTGGTTGTTTAGTCAAGGTCTTGTTTTAATCAATGGTTTTTCCCATGATCAATATAAACTATCTATGAAAGTTAATGAAGGAAGCCTTTTTTTGGGTGGGATGGGGAAGGAACTGATACAATTGGGGTTAAATGACTTGCCCAGGGTCACATTAAGTGTTAAGTGTCTGAGTCAAATTTGAACTCAGGTCCTCCTGACTTCAGGGATGGTGTTCTATCCACTACACCACCTAGCTGCCCCAGGAAGCCTTAAGGCTTAAAATCATGCAGAAAAATCTTATGGGACTACTGAAACATGAGCCATTATTGTACCTAAATCTAAAAAGAGGCAGTGTGGGATAGAAGATAGAAAACCAGTCCTGTAGTCAATCAAGGGAATCTTGGTTCAAATCTTACATCTTGACACACACATACTGACTGAGTGACTATGGAAAATACTTAATTTCTTAGTATCCATCCCACGCAAGTCTCTAATACTACATCTGTAGGAAAGCTGTCTATCTGTTTTAGTAAAAGGGAGTTTGAAAAACAGAAATTTCTTCTATCAATGAAATCCTAAGTTTGAACCAAAAAATTAGAATTATCATGCATTAATGGTCTCAAGATCTTTTTTCAAAAGGCTCCAAACAATGGTTTGTTTATAAACTGAGTGACTTTTTATATTATTCTGATGATTTATGGAATAGATATGGCCTTCATTTTAGCCATGGAAAAACTGAGACATTAGGATGCATAAAGTTATATAGAAAGTTGTAATTTCTGAAATGGAAACAAGATAGTTTTTTTAGGCCTCTTCTTTCAAAATCATAGGGCTTGAAATATCTGAACCAGCTCCATCTATATGATCTATGCTGACACCTTCTATTCTTAGGTTTTATTCCTTCACTTTACTAGGTTGAAAAAATAAACACTAACTAAAAAACAAGACTTGTTACTTTCACATACAAATTATTTTTAGAACCAAAAAGGAAAAAAAGGATAGGAAAAGAAAATGACTATGTTAAATGTCAGGCATTCAGTATTTAAATTCTGGACAATTTTTATTTTCATGATTGATTGTACCTAGTGCTAACCAACAAGCAGAGTACTACACATAAGTAGATAGCTACTAACCCTAAGTGCCTTAAAATTAATTTCAAACTAGATATTGCTTTCTAGCTGGTCTGAATTTCCTTCCTTTACTATCATTTCCCTAAGCAAAGACAGAGAGGTGGAGACAAATTCTCCATAAGACTCTTCTTCACATGCAAATGCCAATTTCATATTTCTTATTGGAGATTAGCTTATGACTAATTAATTCTCTAGAAATCTTAGGGAATCAAGTAGTTTTTTACTGGAGACGGTAGGGAAGTGGGATATGGGAAGCCCCAATGGTCAGAGGCATGGTGGGGACTCATTGAGGAAAGAAAGGTCCAGATAGAGTGATCTATTAAGGGCTTCAGGCAGGAAAGAGAGAGTTCACAAAGAACATGAGTGTTCCAAGCCAGGGAGGACAAATCCAGGGCAGGTAACTGGGAGCAGAGGGTTTGATGACTCCATAGTAGGGCATCACAAAGATCATTTCTGAGTTCTGGATAAGGCTGACCCTCCTGGAAGCACTACCTTCACAGTACTGTTTTACAAAATGTACATAAACTTTATAAGATGTTCTCCTTACCTTGGACCCCACATATAGAGCTTGGATCTCATAGTGTCGAGTAGCTGTCAGTTCCCTGTAGAAGTGAGTGGTGAGGTAGTTGGCTAAGAAGTGAGAGGCAGCTAGACCAGGATGCTGGTCAAGGGAACGCTCTGTGACATCAAGGCGCATAATGGGGTCAGAGATTCTCTGAAGGAGCTATAAGGAAGATGGGTAGAAAAGGAAGATGAACCCGGGGTCAATCACAACTACTTAGGCCAAACTTTTAGATGTATTTAGTATAATCTCAAACTCAGCTAGCCAGCTGTACCTTATAGAGAAAGTTAGCTAGGAAATGTCCTGTCACTATGTATATGTAACATGTTCTTAATTTCTATGTGAAGCAGAGATCTGGAATTGCTGATGCACTACTGGACCCCATTCTGCCCTCCCCACCCCCTCTTTAGGTCTGGACTTATGATTCCTCTCTGTGCTAAAGGGGGGCAGTAAACTCCTGGTGTGGAAATTCCCTTTACTGAGGCATAGCAACACTCATCTGTAACTTATGATCATCTAAGAGTTGCCAGGGGGCATTGAGAATGATTTGCCCAAGCCTGTTAAGCCAGAATGTGTCACAGGAAAGACTTGAACCCAAGTCTTTTTTGACTCAGCCATTTGTCCAGTGTGCCTTATAGAATTTAAAGTGAAACTTGACATCATAACTGATTCATTCTCTTTTCCAATCAAACAGAAATAAATTTACCTGAAGGGCCTTTTCATGATCTCCACTGTCTAGAAGGTAGAGGAGATGTTTTTGGTTCAAGCTTATTAAGTGTTCTCTTGGAATAGGATAGAGGTTGCCCCACTTCTCACACAGCTCATATTCCTGATGTGGGAAGAAGAAACAAAACATGTATGCTTTTACTCCAATAAAGCCTTGCTACACCTGCCTGTTTTTTTTCCAGCACACATTTGGCCTGTGTCTAGGGCAACTCTAAGACTTTTTGGTGAGTGGTAAAGGGGATGATACTGTAAGATTAAAGCTGGAGAAATTGGGACTGGAGCATGGTGCTACCTGATGGATTACTTGAGTTCAGGAGTTCTGAGCTACAGTCAGGAGTCTGTCATATTGGAGCACCAATATGATGAGCCAGAGGGAGAAGGTTCCCAGGCTGCTCAAGGATGGACAATTCAGCTCAGGTTGGGGAAAAAAGAAGAGCAAGTGAAGGTTCTGTACCAAATAGCAAGATGGTCATTATAGTTCCAGCATGGGCAAGACAGAGACACCTAGTATCCAAAACCAAAAACCCCCAAGAAATAAAAATTTCATTAAAAAATAAAACATAAGCAATTGGATACATATAATTAAAATGCTTTCCCATTTATATACAATGTTACTTTACCCTTACAACTCTTATAAGACAGGAAGTACTATCAGTATCTCACAGAAACAGAGGCATAAAAATATTGAGACTTGACCACAGCCATATATCTAGTAATAAAGTCAGGCTTAGAACTCAGACTTCCTGGTGCCTTTCTCAGTTTCTAGGGGGCAGCTGGATGGCACATAGATAGAGCACTACCCTTGCAGTCAGGAGGACCTGAGTTCAAATCCAGTCTCAGCACTTAATACTTCCTAGCTGTGTGACTCTAGGCAAGTCACTTAATCCCTAATTGTCTCAGCAAAAATATAGAACAATCAATACTTTCTCTAATCATGAGAACAATGGTGCTTAGTACATGATATGCTCTAGCTAGCACATGAGGTGGCCTCCCAGTGAGTAGGCTGGTGATACAGGGGACAGAGTATCAGGGCCTGAAGTTTGGAAGAAGACTCTTCTTGAGTTCAAATCTGCCTCAAACACATCTTAGCTGTGCGACCCCTAACAAGTCAATTAACCTGTTTGCTTCCATTCCTCATCTGTAAAATGAGCTGGAAAAGGTAACAGGCAAACTATCACAGTATCTTTGCTGAGAAAACCCCAAATGAGGTCATGGTCAGACATGAATGAAACAACTGAACAACAAAGAATATCTAAGGCAACTTGAGCATAGCCTCAGATTACTGCCTAGGATAAGAAGTCCCTGCTTGTAGGCCATCATTTTTGGGACAGAGTAGAATAGTGGGAAGATGCCAGATTAGAAGTCGTGATAACTTAATTTTAAGTGTGTCTTTCACACGCATTTGCTATATGAGCCTTTCTGAGCCTTAGCTTTCCCATCTGCAAAATAACAATCGACAGTGCCTCATCACAGAGCTATCATGAGGACTCAATGGGATTAGGCATTGTGCAAACCCTAAAATTCACATTCTAACTATTCTCATCAGGTTCTTATGGGACCCTCTGGAGACCAGGAGAAGGCCTAGAGAAACTTAACATTCTTAATTACTCTCCCTTTATTTGCCATTCCAGAACTCTCTCCTTACCTCTTTTCCAAGGGCAAAATTAGAAAGCTCAAATAAAGGAGTAAAATGGGCCAGTGGGCCTTGGGACCTAAATATTACTTCTTTGGGTTTTTTGGAGGTGGCAAATGTGTTGAAGTAAATGAACAAGGAGGTCTTTCATTCCACCCAAGAATTCCCCAGACAAGAAAACTGAAACCCCAACCTTCTCAGAGGAATGGCTTATGAGGTGAGAATGAGGACAGTTTGGGAAAACTGTACCTTTGCCTCCAGAATCAGGTCCATGACCATTGGTGGGTTGTCAGCACAACACCTCTTCAATGTCTGCCAATCAGGCCACAATGGAGTGGACTGCAAATCCAGAATCTGAAAGAAGATAAGAAAACAAAACAAAACTAAACTAAAACACATGACAGGTTCTTGATCCATACTGAAGATAAAAAGGAAGAATCAGACAATAAACAGGTTAAAAAGCTGAAAGCTTTGAAAGATCCTAGAGGTGATGGCTCCATCTGAAATTACTAATATTTTATAAGCCCCCTCATTTTAGGGTTGAATTTTAGTCCTTGCTGGCAAGAAGCCGAAAAGAAAGGAGAAAAGCCTGGAGGAGCTGACTCTTTTGAGATCTTCACACAGAATTCTGGACTCCATTTTCATTTCAATTAAGTATTTTCCCAGAACCTTGCAATCTCACAAATGGGATAAAACACCATAATAGACTTTTTTTTTTTTAAACACATATTACATATATACATTCTTAAAAATTGGTTTCCAGGTGCTTCTCTCAATCTTGAATACAACATAAATCCAAGACCACAATGTCATAAAGTTTCAAAGTGGATTTTGAAATTTAGCTGTATCTTCTGTGCAGGTAATATACATGGAACCTAAAAGTTCTTTATCCTTGCTTGATGTACACTAAAGCATGAAATTATAGTTATAAGAGAATGGCTATCTTTTCAGTTCTTTATGATTTGTGCTTGCTTCATTTTTATAAGGATCCTTACTATCTTCATGCAAATTGTCAAGACAAAGATAGGCTAAACAGTCTATTTACTTTTTGATTGTTGGTGGTTTTACCTTCTGGTAAACTTGGAGTTCATTCAGCTTTGTATGCAGCTCTGATACCAATTCTTCTGGAATGGCTGGTTCAGAAATGCAAAATGCCAGAATTTCTAGGCAAGGTTCTAGGGGCCATCTCTCTACTAACCAAAGGGCCATTTTGCTTCGCAGAACTGCATCCTTTACAGAAAAAAGATAATGCCAGCCATCCTTATCTAGAAGGAAAACAGGAAGCCCTGCAGTCAGCAAGCAGATTATTATGACAATGACAACCTTCTTCCTCTCTGTCCCCTCCCTCTACCAACATTCAAAGATACACATTTATCTAATACCCAAATGGAAATAATATGAACCCCAACCATAGGAATGTATATGTAAGTGTAAGCCCTCAGAGGTCTTTCATTCTCAATACAGAGTACTAGTTGAGGTATATAAAATTGATAGGACTATTAGGAGCATTCTCTCTGTCTTCACCCTGGTGAAAAGCAACTAAGTATCATCATAATTGAGATACTTCAGTTTTGATTTTGTTCCTTGCTATCACCATTAACATTAGCAAACTAAGACAGAATCTACTAACTCTTAACTACTCCTATGAAATGAATTTCCTTCCTCCCAAGTACAACCCTTCTGTCTCTCAAAGTCCTGATCCTACTTACCATTGACTGTGGCACAGCTCAGAACTACATCCCTTATGCTGCTTAATTCCTCCATGTCTTGTCCATATAAGTCCATGAGTTGAAGAGCTCGGGTCCAGTCCCTGGCTACTAGTGCTTCTTCAAAGGCTTTTGTCAGCACATCCATGGCAACAGGAGAGTGCAAGCCCAGGAGAACAGCAGAGAGACAAGTGTGGCCACACAATCCACCTGCCAAACTCTGCTCCTCCTCACAGGTGCCCCGGAGAGGCTCCCAGGCAGCCGTGAGGAAGGTTTCTAACATAGGGACTTCATTCAGGAGGATCTCACATTCCCGGGCTACTTGTTCTGGGGCCAAGGGAGCCTCTCTCCGACCACATAGTTCTTTCCAAGACAGACTGGGCTTAGAGACTTGTGACCCCTGAGTAGCGCCCAAGCATGCCAGAATTGTCAGTAGTTTTGAGTGAGACTTGAGGAAAGCTAAGGCAGAAGCAGTGAGAGCAGGAGTGGGGGAGTCACCTGAGAAGGAGGGAGAAGGAAGATCCAACAAAGGTTTCTCTTTTGGTTCTGTTAGGCCAAGACTTGGGAGTGGAATGTCTTTCAGGTAACAGGAGGTGTGCAACTGTGCTAATACACCCAAATGGGTCAAAAGGGACCAAGTCTGTTGGCTCTGCCGAGAAGGACAAAGGGGAAAGGGCTCACAACAGCAGCTGATGATAATCTGTGGCACACTCAAGCTGAGTTGTTCTTGAGACAGAAGAGATGCCAGCCTGTAAAAAAAGAAGTAAGAACTTGGTAAGAGGAAGAAGGAAACTGAGAAATAAAATCAAAGTATTAGTGCAAGTGGAAGCTTAGAGTTAGTTTGGTATTGAAATCTCAGTTCTAATTTTCTGCATGACTTCCATTTCCATCCATTAAGAGCTTTCCTGATGGATCAGAAATCAAATGGTCTGTGAAAAAAATCACACCAAAGCACCCACCTGTCTGGAGGAATCTGTCTTTCAAGGAGGAGGTGGGACATAAGTTGGGAAGGGCTCTGATGCAGAATGATGAAAGGGTTCCCTACTTTCACCTTCACTGCATGATCTATAAAGGAAATAAGGATAAGGAGAAATGTATTAGGGTAATTATATCATCAGAAAGATATAGGCTTCTTGGAAGCATCAAGGAATATACATGGGATGAAGCTGAAGATTGTGCTAGGAGCATGCTTAAATTCATCTCTTTATTCTCAGCCAGCAGCACTGTCAGTATCCTTTTGACTTCAAGTTCACCTTCTCCCTACCAGCCCTGGTCTAGACATGATCTACTGTCAGCAAGGAAGGAAATGGAATCTACAGGGAACAGAGTGAATACTTCTCGAACTGAACCATCTGTAACAGACCACTTCTCTTTTTGGGAGCACAAGTCCTACTTCCTGGATATCTATCACCTTTGCCCACCAATCACCCCTGTACTAAAAATCTCTGAGCTCAAGTTTAGGACTCTGGCCTAGAGTTTTCTCTTGGCTCAAAACCTTTCCAATTTATCAGGGTCCCTTACTATAATGAATCCTTATCCCCAAGAACAGGCATCTGTCTGCTACTTACCAGGCTCAGAACTCAGGCTTCGAAGGACCACAGAAGCCATAGTACTTGAGTAAGTGAAGAAGGCACCCACATAGTCAATTGTTCCACTGTCTCCTAGGATCTGGCTGTTTAGGTTCTTCATGAGAAGATGTGTCTGAATCTGCACAGGATGGGCTCCTATTTCAGGTAATTTTTGAGATGCCTGTGCCACCAAGGAAGATAGGAGGTTTCCCTTTGGTTCTAAGGAGAATAAGATAAGCAATAAAGGACTACTGGATTACTATGCCTTTTGAATTTCCATCACAATCCATGAATTAAAATTCTCCAAATTTAAATCTGGCTTCTATTTGTAGACTAAGCTATTTGCTCATAAGGCAGGGATAAACAAAATTTTTTCAATATATCAACCTACCCAATCATTTCTTAATGTGAGAGACCTAAGATTTTATTCTTGACTTAAGCTGAGGAAAAGCTGGTGTCTGAAGGAATAAAGTTAGGCAATCCTAAATTGGCAAATTAGAGACTTGTGACCCCAGAATACCCCCCAAGCACACCAGAATTGTCAGTGGTTTTGAGTGAGGCTTGAGGAAAGCTAAGGCAGAAGTAGGGAGAGCAGGAGGGGGGGAATCATCTGAGAAGGAGAAAGAACTTGGAAGGGAGAACTCTGAGGCAAAATCACTGCATTCAGAATACCTTAATTAGTAGCACAAAAATACTCAGGTAAAGAGTGTCAAAATTTATTGAACATTTTTGGGTACAAGATTATGTAGTTGGGAGTGATAATCATATACTTCCTTATAAAGTTTCATCATTTAATTTTCTGACAGGAAAATATACCCACAAGTATATGATATATATCACCTGGGCAAGTCAGGTAGAGCCATGTATAACTCACATAATTCAATTCCTTACATAACCAAATTCATTAATTTTGTCTTCAAGGATTCTTTTTGATTAATAAAAATGAAAAGTGATGTTCTACTCCACAGTTGAAACAGATAGACACACACACACATATATATATATATATTTCAATTCTTTTATGATTGCTTAAAAATATATATATATATCATTAATATCATATATTACTGTTGTAGTATATGGTATGAATGGTGAATCCAAATCCATTATTTTTCATATTGTTTTCAGATTCTATTTCCTTGAGCGTGAGTGGAGGTTTACCAAACATAAATCTTTTATACTCACTGAATTCTATTTCTGAGTTCCTTATTCTGTTTTATTGATTGTAATTCAATTCAATCAAACAATCATTTAATAACTTCAATAGTCTTAACCTTTGAGGAGCTTATATGATATTAATGGAGATATATTATGTACATAGATTGGTAAAGATTTCAAGGAAAGGGTCATATTTGAATATAGTTTCAGGAGATTCTAATGAGGAATGGGAAGAGACAACATAAAAATTATTTTCTATACCTGGAATACAAAGGTATAGAACTGGGACATAACTTTCTGAACAGGGGGAATGGATTATTGGCAGTTAGAATGTAGGAAAATGTGAAGGAAAGCAACATGTAATACTTCTGGATTGAAGTCAGATTGTGAACAGCTTTTAAAATGCTGGACAAATGACTTTGTATTTTATCTTGAGAATCACAAAACTTGGTCAGATCTGTGCCCCTAGGAAATTATTTTGCAGTTATTGAAGGACAGATTAGAGAAAGGGGAGGAATTTGTGGCAAAAAGATAGATAAGGAGGCTATTACAATATTCCAGGCAAAAGGTGATATGAGCATAAACTAGAGTAGTACCCATGAGGTGGGAAGAATGAAAGAAATGTAGATTGAGAGTAAGAGGGAAGAAGGTAGTGTGATTATAAGTTTTGAACTTAGGTGAATATAAAAATGATGACGCCTCAGTCAAAATAGGATTGTTTGGATAAAGGAAGGGTAACATATTCTGTTTTGGACATTCGTGTCATTTATGTCAAGTAGGTTGCTGGTGACATAGGTCAGAGATGAAAAGAGATAACACTGGAAATATGAATTTGGGAGTCAATCAAATAATGAAGATAATGAAACCTATGTAAATAGATGAGATCACCTCTGGGCAAGTCACTTAACTTCTGTCTCAATTTCTTCATTTATAAAATGGAGATAATATTAGCACCTACCTTATCAGGTTGTTGTGAGGATCAAATAAGACAAAATTTCTAAAGCATTTAATACAGTGTCTGGTACATAATAAGTGCTTAATAAATGCTTATTTCCTTTCTTCTTTCTTCCACTTTCATACAATTGACAATAGCTAACATATCTTCCCTAAGTCTTTTTCAGGCTAAATATTCCCAGTTCCTTCCTTTCATATTTATATGGCATGACCTTGAGGTCCTTTACCATCCTAGAAGTCATCCTCTGAATACCTGCCCTATTATCAGTGCACATTCTGAAACATGACATATAAAACCAAATCTACTCAAGATTTGATCTAACCAAAGCAGAGTAGAGAGGGATAATGTCATTCTTAGTTTGGATCTTGTGCCTTCCGTAATGAAGCTTAAATTTACATTAGCATTCTTGGCTGCCTGATCATCCTGATGAATTCTAGTGAACTTATAGTTCACTAAAACCTTAAGATCTTTTCTAGATGAACAATATCTCCCTTCATCTTATATTATGAAGTAAGTCTGATTTTTTTGAACCAAATATATTACATTTATCCCTACAAAACGCCACCTTAGATTCAGCCACATGCTGTAGCTTGTCATGATCTTTTTGCATCTTGCTCTTTCATCTCACATATTAGCCATTTCTTCTAGCTTTGTGTCATTCACAAATTTGATAAAAATATTATCTATGGCCTTTGACTAAAAGGGCTGGACAGTAAACAACTTTCTAGGGAACATGGTATGCCTGTCTCTCTTCTAGATAACATCAAAACCTATTGTTTCAGCCTGGACATTTGATTAGTTCATCATTTGTCAGTTCATATTATGTCTGAGCTATATCCCTCCATCTTACTCACAAGAATAGTATGAGAGATTTTGTAAAATATTTTGCTAAGATCTTAACATATTAGGATAATCAATTGAATTTATTAAGATGAAATTTATAATACAGATAAATGTAATATCTTTTTTTTCTTCTTCTTTTTTTTTTTTTAAGGCTGGGATTAAGTGACTTGCCCAGGGTCACACAGCTAGGAAGTGTTAAGTGTCGGAGATCACATTTGAACTCGGGTCCTCCTGAATTCAAGGTTGGTGCTTTATCCACTGAGCCACCTAGCTGCCCCCTAAATGTAATATCTTAACGCTATTTCAAATATCAACTCTGCAAATATCAACTCTGCAACACAGAAGAACTTCCCATTTAAAAAAAAAAAAAAAGACTGATTATTTTGTTTAATTCTGAAAAACACATTTTGGAAAGGCATTGATCATATGATGAGGATCAGGGCATTGAGAGAAGAGGACCTTGACACCATGATATACAAAGATCAGCTGTAGGAACTGAAGTTGTTTAGCATGGGGAGAAGACCTAGGCCTTCAACTTCTTGAAGGGTTATCATATGGCAGAAGGCCCAGGTTAATGAGATAATATTTGTAAAAGTGCCTCGCACGCATAAAGTGCTATAAAAAAGTTAATTCCCTTTGCCTTTTTTTTAGTCTTGTTCTTCTTGTCCCTATAGGGAAAAACAAGAATAAGGAACAGAAAGTAAAAAGAGGTAAACAGGAGGTCAAATTTCCCTCACACCAGAGCTGTCAAAAAATGGAATTTTTTTTAAAAAATAAGTTCTTCAAGCAAAGAATGACTACTTGTTGGGAATAATGTAAAACAAATGACTGTATAGGAAGGTACAAGTCAGATAAGGCAGTCACTGAAGTCTCTCCCATTACTGGGTTTCTGTGAGTCTTCAGTCTTTGTACTAAATGCCCAATTTACCACTCTTCTCTAATTGCCAGCTTTTTGTATTCTCCCTACTTGAGCTCTTGTTCTTTTTCAATTGCATTTAGGAGGTAGAGAAAGATGAAGCCAACCTGGTAGCTGCAGTGCCTGAATCAGCGTCTGGAGAATTTGCTCTCGCTGCTGGTAAAGGGTGACTTGGTTGGACACACAGTCCTCCGTCAGACTTGGGAGGCACATCTGAAGAAGGTCTCTAATACTGTACCGAGGGTGACTGCCTGCTTTTTCTTCTGCATTGTCTATGAAATGCAAATGAAAGTGAGGTTGAAAAGAGAGCCTAAGGACAGACTCCTAATGCATTAATCCAGGAGAGAAGGAAGGGAAAGCAGCTTACCAGATTTAATTTGTCCTACTGGCACAAAAGGGTAGTTGAGAAGTTTTCCAATTTGCTGAAGAACAACTGGAAAGCCTCTAATACCTTCAGAGTTCAGGAGAACATAGTCCAGCTTTCGACCTGGGATCAAATAAAGGCAAGGTTAGGTGCTTCTAAAAATTAAAATTCCAATGCCATATCACTGTTACATTTACTTTCTCTCTTTCAGGTGAGACAAGGGCATATATTATTTCCTTGTCCTTTGCTGTGGAACCTGAACTGAACTGCTGATGGTTGTAAAAACCCTTCCCAGGTAGCCTGCAGTGACATCTGTCTTGGCTTTGTGCTTACAGCCCAGGAGGTGTTTGATGATTTAAATATAAACCCATATGCTGTCATGGCTCATCTCTTCTGTACCCCTACCATCTTGCCTGGCACATTTCTAAGATTGTAACTAATGTTCAACAAATGACTGACTGATACAAAACTACTGTTGCTAAAAACTGCTGCAACTTAGCACTCACTCACAAAATGTTACTTCTTCCTTTACAAAGTAAAATATTGGTGGCCCAGCAGGGAGTCTAGTGGAAGAAGTATCTCTTTAATATGGTAATAATAGTAATGCCACATTACTGAAATGAGAAATTCTCAACAAAACAAAATGAAATGAAAATCAAATAGTATTCTAACTGAAAAGTCAGAAATGATGTGGTGGATGAGAAAGGGCTTAGCTTAGCTGTCTTCTATCCTCAATCCTCAGTTCATCTTTGAATATCATTTCTTCTCTATTTCCTTTCCTTTCAAACTTCAAGTTCAAAATCTTTTCATTTATAGAAATCTAATAAAATTTCAGGCAATGACCAATTACTATTTTTCTTTGGGGAAAAAAAAATCACTTCTTTCACAAAAATCTTACATAAATTTGGAAGATTCTACAAGTGACTAAGTGTTTAGAATCACATAAATAAATTTGTTTATTTAGACATTAGGTTTTCAATTAGGCCATTCTTAACTACACAAATTAGCTTGGGCTACAGAGATAAATAGGTAATAAGAAGAAAACTGAAGGAGCAATTCTCTCTCACTTCACCTTTCAAAGAATCTCATTTTTCTCTTTAAGGAACAGAGAAGAAATTTATCTCACTAGCAGCTAAAGGGACAAAGCATAAAGCATTCTCACCACGGCTCTCGAAGCTGCTGTGCAGACGTCGTTCAGCTGTTTCTAGAAGCTGCTTGCAAGTTTTCCACAGTTGGCACTGGGTACAGGCTAGGTCAAATGCAGCCATAGCTGGGGGACTGAGGTCTTCCAGAATGTCCCTCAAGGGAGCAGTGGGCTCCATATGCATGTTGCTTATCCAGAAGTCCTCTTGGAGGATAGGGATGGGGTCTCTAGAGATGCCAAGCAGTTTGTCAGTCACATCAGAGATAGAGTAAAATACCATACCTAGAAAAGAAACAGTACAATTAAAAAATATAGAAGATTGAAATGAACATCATCAACCAATTAAAAAGTATTGATGAGCACTTACTACATGAGGCATAGTTTATACTCTACTGGGGAGAAACAATATATTTACATATAAGAACATATAGATATTAAGTATAAGGTAGTTTTCTTTTTTGAAGAGAAGGGCACTAAGAGTTGGAGAGGGAGAGATGAGGAAAGGCCTCAGATTATGCTTGAGCTGAGCTTGGAAAAGAGCTAGGGATTCTAAAAGGCAGAAGTAAACATGAGGACAAACTCCCTATGTGTCAGGAACCATGCTAACCTCTAGGGGATTAAAAAAAAAAGCACAAAATGCTAAAACAATCCTTGCCCTCAAAGAACTTTATACTAATGAAGAAACAATATATAAATAAATAGACACATACAGGATACAGAGAGTAGGAGAAAAATCACTTTAGGGAAATGGGGCTACAGGCAAAGAGCCATTAGATAGGGAGAGACTGAAAATGAATGAATGAGGATACGATACGGTAGGCGCCCTCTGCTGGAGAAGGAGGGGAGGCATAGTTGTACAGGGGCTGGCTGATGAAAAGGGCCTAAGGGCAAGCTTTCCTTGACAAGTCAAATAAGGATGCTCTTATAATTTGGGATTTAACTTCATGGGGCTTCTACCATACTGAATATCAATAACTGTTACCAGGTTTATTAAAAAAAAAAAAAAAAAAAAAAAAAAAAAAAAGAAGGGGTGTGAAGAGTTATGGCAATAAGTGATTAAAAGTTTTTTTTTTACATTGGAGCCCAAGTTGGAGTAGATAGTTATATCCCAGTGGGTTATCAATAGTACTTAAAAAGCCTACATTGTCTACCAGTTAAAGAAAATGATATTCTTTATAAAGCCTGAATGACATGGGGAGGAAACAAAATGGTTAGTCATATACAGAAGCACTAGGACTGATGCCAAGAAAATGGAGAAGCAGGATAAAATGGTTTCTCTTTTAAGTCCAAATACAGTAGAAAAACTTAAGGGAGTGTCTAATGGCTGGTACCTAAAACATATCATAATGGAGATGAAACAGATCTATATTCCATAGTTTTCTTTGTCCTCAAGAAAGATATTCTTGGGCAGGACTTCTTAATATTCTGATAAGTATATTTCAACATAACTGATTTCTTTCATAATGCTAGTATTTTATTTATTCATTTAAAAACATTTTTCTGAGAAGAGGTCCATAAGCTTCATTAGACTGCCTAAGTGGTTCATGTTCTTGAAATTTTTTTCCTTATTATCAGTAGCGTGTACCATTTTCTACTTTACCTCCCCTATTCTGAAAAAAAATATTCTCACCTGCTGCAGCAGCACTACCAATGGCCTGGAGAGTTGAGCGGCCACTGCTGGTTCGCCGAACAGTAGTACTAACCCCATCTGAGATTGTATTTTCAATCTTGTGTTCTACTTGGGCCAACTCTTGGATCACTTCTTGGTAGCACTCCATAAACACGAGCTCACCACAGCTGGGAGAAGACTTCAGGTCAAACATGAACACAACCTGTCACAAGGATGTATGGGAATGGATTATTTCTATGGTTTCACTCAGGAAATAAATTTCTATGGAACTCTGATCTTGTAATTATCATGACCAGCATCTGACAGAGCAATTACTCGGTCTATGGGCATACCTGGATGTAAGAGAAGATCAGAGGATGCTGAGGATGTGTCATGAAGTATTCAGAAGAAATAGGCTTGAACCCTGGTTCTGATCCTTATCACCTGTTTGACACTAATTTTGTG
This sequence comes from Sminthopsis crassicaudata, assembly GCF_048593235.1. Lineage (NCBI taxonomy): Eukaryota > Metazoa > Chordata > Mammalia > Dasyuromorphia > Dasyuridae > Sminthopsis > Sminthopsis crassicaudata. Next base: position 335,151,926 of record NC_133618.1, read on the forward strand.
ACTATGGGCAAGTCATTTAAGTTTGAATCTACTTCAGTTTCTTTATTTACAAAACAGGGATAAAAGTATTTGCACTAACTCACATTATGGTCAGCATGCAAGAGGAAGAAAGAGTAGCTGAAACATATTCAAGGGAAAAGTGTCATGAGATTTACAGTGGGTGCTAGGGAGGATATGTGGATTAGGGTCATTGTTGTTATTACTATACTATAGATGATATAAAAGCAAGAATATGAAGGAGTGCAAGCCTAACTCCTGTCACCTGGGATTTCTCCCAGTGTCATTTAGATGGATAGTTGGCAATAGTTTATAGCCCTTGATCAATTAAACTGTTGCCTAAATCAAAGGAAATAAAATGTTCACCTACATGCTTAAGAAGACAACAAACTGTGTGTGATTCAACCTGTTTAAACAAGAGGCTGACTTTGGAAAATAAGACAAAAGTAAAAACACTGATTTTGACCATATCCTTTTAGTTGGCATGGCACCAACCTCAGAGTCAGAAACAGTAGAGATGAGTTCAGATTTTAAGTAGTTGTTATAACAAAAAGGTTACAAAGAACCTCGAAATTGTATCAACCAGAAAACTGAATTTCCTTTCAGAAACGACAGAATAACAATTTTGAGTATAGACTCATTTGTAGTGGTATCAACCCCAAACCCAGCAAAATAGATGAAAACTTAAGTCTGCCAAGAACTTGCTATAAGAGCCAGCTTTATAAATCCCATTATCATAAGAACATTTGGTGATAAAAATTGAAGTACAAAAACAAATAAACTCAAATTTGAACAGATTTATCAACATTGCTGGAATGATCTATTCACAGTGATGATAAGAGAAGAATTTCTATAGCACCTACTGAGCTATGGGATAGGACTTAGGAAAATGAAGTCAGCAACAGTGCCTGGATCTATCTTTGTACCTAAAGTAGAAACTGGAAGATTATAAGCTCTTGATAATTGCTTACTGATGGAACATTGTGAATTTTGTCTAGAATGAGGTCAGAAGAAGGGAAGAGATAAGACAAACTTAATTTTATTTGGTTTTTCCAACAGGCTCTCCTACTTGGTAACAGATATGCCCCTTGGCTGACATGATAATATTAGCATTATGACAGTACCATCTTGCATTTGTAAATTTCTTTATTGTTCTTATTTTTTTTTACCCCAGGGTCAGGATAAGGGATTTAGGTCAACAATGGATTGTTATAATTTGGATTACAGATTCAATAATGAGAAGGATCTTGTACCAAGAAGAACCTTAGGGAATCATTTAGTCCAGGGATCAAAAAATATTCTAGTTAACAACCCATGAGCTAAATGACTTTTACATTTTAAAATAAAATTTTATTATATTTAAATTATCTTACATTTTAAAATAAAGTTTTATCTTAATAGATTTTAAAAAATTAATGTAAAAATTATTCTTAATTCTGAGCCTTACAATAAACAGATGGTTCTTCTGGGCAATAGTTTGATGATTTCTGATATGGTCTTATATCTTTATTTTAGGCTCAGGAAAACAAAAAGACTGGACCACCATGGTAGTGGTGACAAGTAGTAGAAGCTAGATTTAAATCTGTTTCGCCTTATTCCAAATCCTATGAACGCTTTAGCATGTCCTTTGTGCCCTGAAAACCTCTATTGGAGGTTTATAGCCTTCACATGCAATTTGATATTACAAAAATCCTCCATGGTATTAGAAATATACCCCCCTTTTTGTATTCTCTGAGTGCTATGACTTAGGAGGATTGCCTGCCTTATATAATTCTGGTCAAGCTCTGGCCTGTCAATATATAGTGTCATGTGATTCTCATAATGACTTATGAGGTAGGCAGAGCGAAAGCTGTGTTATTTCTGTAGAGAGGTGGCACTAAAATATCTTTTCAAAGATCACAAGACTAGTTAAGAGCAAACTAAGGATTTCTCATTCTTAGTCTAGTGCTCCATCACACAACTACAGAGACATTCTGATTACTTAAAAATTATATTCCTCTTGGCTTCAAAAACAAATACAGAAAAATTGATATTTTGGTAGAGTAGATTTTTTGTGAGCTGATTCCATTTTGGGATTTTGATTAACAACCCCTTGGAATGGTTTTAAGAAGGGTGCAAAGCTAAAGATTGGAATTAAAACTATGGCATGCCATTTTTCAAAAAAAGAATAGTTATCTGTTGAGTACTGGACTAAAACAACCATTTAGGCATTCTAGATTGCCCAGAAATGCAATTTAGATCAAAGCTGTTGCCACTTGAGGGGCAGGGACAATGAGTTTCTTCCTCTCACCTGATGTGCTTCTACAAAGTTCCCTCGGAGAATACAAGAAGCAAGAAGTGACTCAGGCTGAGACAGCATCATAGGGATAAGTGTATTTTGTGGTTGGGGTTGGAGCTGGACCTCTAGTTCACTGCGCCCAGACATAGTACTCAGACTTCCCTCTATAAAGAACACATGATGAGGAGAAAATCAGGGAAGTACATGATTTGCATTGCAAAATCTTTAAGTCACTTTCATTAGAGCACTCCCATGGAGAAATCTCCAGATAGGACCTGACCTGTCTCAGGAGGAGCAACTGTTTCCATATCTAAATTAACTCAACAAATGACAGGTACTGAGAAACCTGTTTGTTTTGGCTAAAGATGAGCAGTCCTGACAAGGAAGCCATTTTTTCTCTTTCTGAAGCCTCTCAAAGGCTTTAGGTAGAGTTAGTCCTTAGTTTTCCCTCTGCCACTTGCCAGGTATATAGTAAGTATGATCTAATTCTTGAGTCAGTATTAACACAGAGCCAGGCCATGGGAACCCAATTTTTATACCACAATGAAGGAATACTTTCTGCCAGGGCAAAGTTGGGGGACAAGACTTGCCCAATCAATACCTGAGGTACTTGTGCTTAATTCACTACTTGTACTTTCCAGTGATAGGCTGGAGACTCTGTCCCGGCCATCTAAAAGCATGAGAAAGAAGAGGAAAAAAAAAATTGCCATCAATTTCTTGTAGCATAAAAAATGTCAAGTCCTTTTATTAAGAGGAGGCTTGGGCAATCTGAGAATGGACTGCATCCATACGACAAGCAACTGCTGCCATCCATACATTCAAGCAAACATCCATACAGCAAAACTGGCTTTAGTGAGCAACACGACTCCTAAAGGAAGAATCCCCTGTACAACAGGAGCTTTACTCCTCTTCTTAATCAGCAGCTGCAATCATATATATGAGAGAAAATTATAACACTCCACCCTGCACAGGCATGAAGACATCAGGCCATACTTCTTTTCATCACTTTCTATGACCTGCTTCCTTCTACAGGCTCTTTGGCTACTGGATTGGTTTAGTGAGTACTAGCCCTAGTTCTAGACAAGGGCTCTACACTGCCTTCAAACTCCACTTTGCTCCTGGATGAGTATAGAATATTTGTTCCTAGCTGTAATACTTTTATCTGAAATGCATGTAATCCAGGTCCATGGAGCCCAGAAGCTTTATGTTCTTATAGTCTCTTTGCCTAATTTCTGAGACACAGATCTCTCAGATTTGCCCCCAAACATCCATTTATCTAATTCATCTTTCAAGGTCCCATTCAAGTCTTATTTTGCCCAAGAAGTTTTTCCCTATCATGTTAGCACCTTTTAAAAAGTCTCTTTAAGAGTTTAAGTACAAGTTATTATTATTTGAACCCTTCTTGCACTCATATTAGTAGTTACAATAGCTAACATTTATAAAGCACTCCAAGTTTTGCAAAGTGCTTTAGATATATTCACAACTCTGAGAGGCAGGTGCTAATGCTTATCACTTTTTTATAGATAAGGAAATTGAAGCAGAGGTTAAATGACTTGTCATACAGCAACTCAGACAATAAGTTCCTGACTCCAGGCTTGGTGCTATGGCATCATCTACTTTAGCATCTACTTGTTCTCAAATGGTGTTCCCCTAATTTGAAGATAGAGACTTTGCCCTGTCCCCTCCTCCCTTTCCTGTGTCTCTCCAAGTTTCCAGTTAGTTGCTAGGTACAAATACACGACCAACTTAGGTTGAAAGCAGCAGTACACAAGTTGTCCAGTAAATGGAGCTCTGAGCTCACCTGACTTATTCTTTCTTGCTCTGTGAGTCCGGCGGAGACTAGAGTGACGTGTGGCAAGGATGTGGCACTTCTGGGAGGCTGTCAGCTGCTCCTCTGAAATGGTAACCACCACAGGTCATACAGGGAAGGAGGCAGACTTGGTTTCACCCTCTCCCTTGGCATTGAAGGTAGCAAAGGAATGGAGCAACATCCAAATTTTACAATACAGGTTATCATAGCATCTGGTCCTCTGAAAACTATCTGGGCCAAGGTGATTATGGGATTTTGAAATCCTTTCTTAGTTGTCTCCCTTCTTCTCCCACCCTTCCAGTATGAGCCCTTCTCTCACCTGTGCTCTGGTTGCTGATCACCACCTTATAACGCCACTGTGCCTCAGAGAGAACTTTGGAGAGCTGTTGTAGTCGGTTCTGTAGTCCGTCCTTGCTTCCTGAGCTACTTGAATTCTCTACCAGTTTTAGGTCCTCAATGGGCTGAGAATTGTGGATTTCCTCTAGTTGCTCTTGAAGAAGCTTGAGAAAAGCCTCCATTGCTAATTCGTCAGCTAAAAACCCACTGCTACCACTAGTAAAGTGTTTCAGATCCAGAAAGCTTTGTTCTTGGTTCTTGGCTCTTGCTTCTGCAATCAGACAGCTTGAGGAGGTGTGAGGAAGGTCTCTGAGTCCCTCGAGGACAGTCCCTTCTGGCTTCCTCTCAGCCTGGGGTACATGTTGGGGGTTCTCAGAAGGAGACCATGCTAGGTCTGGAGGACTTTTCCCACCAAGGTCATCCTCCTCAGCATAGTCTTCAGGCAGCACAGGGTCTGGGTGAAGGTCACTAGAGGTGATGAGGAGCAAAGAGAAAATATTTTCCAGAAGTTCTAGCCGGAGAAAATTGGGAACACTGCATAGGTAATGTTGACACTTGGCCAGGTATGTTGAGAAGAGATTTGAGGCACCTAGGAGATAAGTAGTTACAAAGAAATAGCCAGAAAAAGAAAAAAAAAAGTTAACACATATACTCGTAGAGGCCTCCAAGACCAAAGCAAAACATAAAAATCATCTGCTAGCCTTACATTTTCTTATCTGGGCACTGTCTTCTAAGCCTGGAGACTAGCAATAGTCAGAAGATTAATAAGATGTATCACATGATAAATGCTGCAATAACACAGCAGTATACTTTGGGAAGATTTCAGGACTTTAGCAGAAATCAGGCACAGGACACTAGGGTTTATAGGATGAACTCATTGTATTGAAGTTTGGAAATAGCCAGGACTGTCTCTTCTCAGTGTTTACTACAGTGCTTGGTATATCATAATATATATTAAGCATCTATCAAGTATAAAAATGTTTGTTTTTTTTTCCTTTCACTCATAGGACACAGATAAATTTCCCATACTTATATTCAGTATGTACTTTCAGCTAAGGCATTGAAACTTCAAGAAGGTAGGTCTTGGACTATCTTACTATCCTTTTTCTTTTATTTCTTTATATCTTATTTCTCTTTTTCTGATTTACTGCAATGAAGGTAGAATGCTACCTTCTACCTTAATCCTATCTCTTCCTTAATTTTCTCTATTTCTTCCCATCTAGTGTCTAGATGTTCACTAGCAAGAGGATTATGCTAAAAAAAAAAAACCTTGCTCAAACATAATCTAGGCTGATGATAGTGGTGTGGTGGTAGTAAATAGTGACCTTTAACTGAGCTGAGTACTTTATAGATAAGATACACTGAAGACAAAGAGACTTCAAATTGCATTAGTAAAAGCAAAGAAAAGAAAGGCAGGAAATATTGGACAAGTTATTATTTTTTTCTTAATGTTTTTGTTTTTCCCTTTAAAACACTGATGATAAATGATATCACTGAAATAATTCTTATGAACAATAAAACCTCTAAATTGAAACTTATAGTTAAAGTAATTATCAGAAAAAAGAATCTATATTGGATTTTTACTACTAAGTCCATGCAGAAAATGGGATCCAATGACTCTACCTGGGGAAGAAGATTCCTTTATTATCTCTTGGTTGGTTTCCAGATTCTCAGAGACGACTCCTTTGCAGACCTGGCACTGAGAGCGCTGGTGAGAATTCACACAGAGGGCATAGATGGCATACTTCATGGCACAGAATCCCTGGAAGAGTGTCAGGTTCTGACATTGGTTCAGATGGTTGGAGACTGAGACATCAGCTGAATATTAATTTTAAGGAAGGAGAAAAGAAAGAGGTGAAACTGAGGCTCAATTCTTTCACATTCCCAATGGCTACGAGCACAAAAAAAGAGATGGGGAGCTTTTGAATCATTTAGATGTCTCCACACCACTTCTTTTTCCTTTACATTATTTGAGTTAAACATTAGACTTTTTAATTTACTTTTCTCATTACTCCTTAATCACAAAACTTGAGTTTTAGAAGGGACTTCAGAAACCATGTGGTCTTTGTCCTATCCACCCTCTCAAACCTGTTTTCTTTTGTAAGGCACTTCTTGACATTCCTTAAAAATCCTTTCCCATAGTCACTTAATCTAAGAAGTCCACCCATAAGATAACTCCAGAAGATGACTAGAACAGAATTCATATCGTGCTATATCTCTGACAGAGGCATGGTACCATCACTCATCTTTTTTTCCCTAAAGTACATATCTATGTCCTACACATTAGTAGTGCTCAGAATTAAATCACTATACTGAAACGATTTTATGTTTTTATATAGGAAAATAAGATAATTTTAATTTCTTTGTGGATTCGGAGTGGTGGTGATAAAACATTGTATCTCATTTGCAATAGCTCAGATTCACTACTTTAATTTTCCAATGCCCCTTTCTCAGTCCCTATCCTTTTTGACAATACAAGCAATTCAAAAATGAAGCTTCAAATTTTGTTCAATTGGGAAATACATGCTTAGAGAATTTTAAGTTACAGGTTGCTCAATTGTTACTTAAACTGCCACAGAAAGCCCAGAGGTCTTGTGTTTACAATTCTGCTCCAGAGATTTCCAATATCTTAGAGTTCCTATGAAAAGTGAGGAAACCTGACTTCCCTGGCATAGGGAGGATTCATTGCTGTTCTTTCAAGTTCAAAAACACTGTAGGGGACCCCTGTCAGTCTGCCATTTTGAGAAGTCATGGCAGTAAGTCTGGCTTAACCTTGGGGATGGACATGACCTGGACTACCTCTACTTCAACTTACATTGATCCTGTTGTGGATCCTTGATAAGCATTTTCTGCAATAGCTCAAGAACATCTTTCTCCTTAAGAGCAGGAAGGTTTGTGAGGTGATGAAGGGAGTAGAGCACCGAATGGCTGCCTCCACTATGTAAGTGATGCAGGATATCTCTCTCTCTTATGGAAAGGCTGCAAAGAAAAAGTTGAGGAGTGGGAGTTGATTTCATAGTACGAGTAAATATAGTAAGAGAAAACTTGATTTCCTTTCCTCTGGATTTTTCAATTCACTCCTCAGTTCATAGATCTCACCTCTCTTAGCACTGAAAAAGTGCCAGTTCTGGGATGGAACTTAAATCACTACCCACTATCACCGTGATTGCAGGAAATCTTGAAGGATAAACTTATTACTAAGCCTTATAATGTCTGCTGACAAGAAACTCCCCTATAATACAGCACTTCTGACAGGTCCTAGAACAGTGACTAAACAGAGATCACCATTCTCCACCATCCTTCTACTTTTGGAAATCCTGATGAGGTGAGAAGAAGTGAGCATATAATCCCAACTGAGCTGAGATCAGAGAAGAGTTGAGTCAAGATGCTTCTTAGATCAATCTCCTATGGCCAGGATAAAATTAGTTACTATAGGTTCATGCTGAAGAAGGCTAAAAGAGTTGATGGGCAGCACCATCAATAAAGATTTACTGGATATCCCTAATATAGGATGGAGAATTGAACAAGAAAAGGGATCACCTATCTTTACCTGCTTTGCTGCAGACACCACTCTAAGATCTCGACATGTGCTGATAAACCATCACAGGCATCTCTGAGGAGCTTGTCAGACTCTTGATTCTGCTTTCAAATGAGAGAAAGGAGATATGTTGCCTCAGACACCTGGGGACTAAAACTAGAAACCATCCCTATTAAGGCTAATCCTTAAGCCTATAGTTCCAGACAGCTATCATTACTAGAGATAGCCAAGGCTTCACAATGGGAGACTTACCTCAGTCCTGTGAAGAGTTTGCAACAACAACTTGGCTGACTCCAGGCTCTGGCAATGAGTCCATCCTAGAAGCACGAGTAGTTGACTAAGAGGCCTGAATTCTCTATCCAGTAAGCAACTCAGACCTGAAAAGTCTTCTTCCTTCAATAACACTAATGCTGTCACCTATAAGCCAAGAAAATCGTCATAACAAACTGACAAACACATAAAAAAATCTAAATGAACTAGGTTTGAATCACAATGGTGAGAGTTTCTAAATGACAGTATAGGGTTTCTTGGCAATTGCAAGGATGAAGAGGGGAGTGAGCAAGACCAAATTTTAGGTTCTACCAAAAGGAATTGTAGGTTACAAGGAAAAGTTCTTTCTATGCACATAATGTCCTGAATCTCATGAACTCATTGAAAGAACAGGAAAAACAATAGCATCATTTTTCTAGAGTATTCCCAAGACTTTGCTGACATTCTGCTTATTTTAAGAGACATGTGCAAAGTAATCCCATTATGCTGGTGGACTTTAATATAAGTGATTTTCCATGTCAGGAATGCATTCTCTCCTGATTCTTCTGCACCAATCAGGGGCCATGACTTACATGAGACTGTTTCTGATCATCTCCACTTTCCCCAATTATTAATGCTATCTTCTTCCTGAAAATACTTTGTATTAAGATCATAGAGATCTTAATAGAGCTGAGAAGTAATTTAGTCAAATGCTTTCATCTGAAAAATGAAGAAAGTCTCAGAGAGATTAAGTGACTTGAGGTTCCAGAAATGATGGTCCTATGACTCCCAATCCAGCACTCTTTCTACTATGAGAACTTCTCAACTTTGTAATTATTCATTTGACTACAGAGGAACATAGATTCAGTGCAAAAAGATACCTTAGAGGTTATATGGTCCAATCCCTTCATCTTATATATACAGTCAAGTAAATGGCCCATATAAATAGTGAAGTGATTAAAATTCAGGCCTTGAAAATCTGGTTCTCTAATGATAACTTCAACACAATGAAAGCTTCTTATCTTTATAGTCTTTTCAAATACCTAACCCAGGGCCTTGAACAAGACATTTGTTGAATGGTATTATTTATCTCATAGTCAATCATATTTATAATGCCTAGCCTTTATAATAAGTACGTATGCATACTTATTGAATGAACCAAATCTGATAATCAAAGGTGTGAGCTCTCTGGTCTCTTTCCTGGGAGAAGAGGGAAGCACCTGAGCTGAATAAGGAGCAAGACACTGTATAACAGGTTTGAACTTGTTTGTTTTTTGTGGGGCAGTTGGGGTTAAGTGTCTTGCCCAGGCTCACACAGCTAGTACATGTTAAAGGTCTTAGGCTGGATTTGAATTCAGGTCCTACTGACTCCAAGGCCAGTGCTCTATCCCCTGCACCATCTAGCTGCCCCAAAAGGTTTGCACTTGAAGAGAAATTTGGGATAAATTGAGGACAATTTGAAGAAGAATATATCTTTGGTTCCAGCTTCTATGAGAAAAGGTAAAAGAAAAGGAGCAAGGTCAAGGAGGATTAGTGAAGATAAAATTATTAGGATTTGAAGAGACTCAGAAAGGAAAGAAGGTACTAATTGCAGGGCAGAATAAGAAAAGACAGATGGAACAAATTAGAGAGTTAGATAAATTGGCAGAATGCATTGGTTGGGCAGCAAGTTGGTGAAATAGGAAATTGGTGCAAGAGAATAGAGAAAGAGTGTGTGGCTGTGGAATAGTTGATACTAAAGAAAGGAAGATTATTAAGAGACGATAAATAGTTGTAGCATCTTAAAAAGTTCTTAGGAATGTACTATAAATGCCCCAAAGTACTTCAAGAACCACAAAAGGCTAAAATATCACAACTGGTTTGGAAAGCAGGAGAGAGTTCTGCAGTGAATTGCACTGACTGTGCAAATGTTTGCATTTCTGTGCATTTTGTGATGAACAACTGGGACAGACTTAGCTCTTTTCAGGAATATTAAAGTCCAGAATAAGCCAAGGTTGATAAAGGTAAATGTGGACACCAAGAAGAATGGACATGTGAGAATGGACAGGAGTGCTGTTTAAGTTGGAGTGAGAGAAACTAACTACAGAAGAAACAAGTCAATTTTGCTTCTGTTTTCTTTATCCAGAAGAATGACCTGTGGACTGGAAATGACAACTGACAAGAAGCTTCTTATTTTGAAAGTAAGTAAGATGATAGTAAAAGAGCACTCAGTTGTCTTTCATGGATTTTAATCACCTGACCCAGATAAACTGCATCCTTGGATAATAAATTTATAGGTGAAAGGAATGCCTAAATATAGTTTACCTAGTTTTTTTAACAAAACATTTAATAAAATAGTTCAACTTATTCTTGTGGAGAAGACAGAGAGATGAGCATGTAACTGGTTAAATGGACAAATTCAGAGTAGTCATTCCATTAAACATTCAATGTCATTGGCAGGACATCTCTAGGGTCAGAGTGCCCTGAGATCTGTTATTCTCTATGATTCAGAGTAACTCAACTTGCCCATACCACGATCTGCTCCAAGAAGTGTTTGTGGCTACTCAAGCAATAAAAATAGGCCATCTTCCAGGATTGGGTTGTATTAGGATTGGAGAACAGGGTCAGCATTGCCTTCTCAGGATCCAGATGTTCAGATGGAACTAGAAATCAACAATACAGCAGGAGTTACTGTGGAAAAACCAAGACTTCAAGTCCTATGGTCAACTCTAGTTTTTAAACAACTGATGGAAAAGTTCATAACTTCACAATTTTAACTAGGTTTCCCATTTTTCTCTTTGTTCCTTTTTTTTTTTTTTTCCCTGAGGCTGGAGTTAAGTGACTTGCCCAGGGTCACACAGCTAGGAAGTGTTAAGTGTCTGAGATCAAATTTGAACTCGCGTCCTCCTGAATTCAAGGCTGGTGCTCTATCCACTGCGCCACCTCGCTGCCCCTTCTTTGTTCTTAAAAAACCAAAATCCCACCCTTCTTCCCTATTGCTAGTAACTTACTTATCCCTACTACCACTACCTTAGTTTATGAAATGTTGCTTTGACAAAATAATACCCAACACTCCACTCCCTACTATCTATTAATACCTAGCTTTCTTACCAGATTTCATAAGTCTATATAGAAGATATGGACCCAAAAGAAGTGAGCAGACCAGAATTTAGTAAAGGAAAGAATTTGCTTCCCTGGATATACACAGTCAAGAAAAGAAAACTTACCTTTTCCCAAGGTTTTAGAGCCCAATGTTTTTTCCTTCACCTGTTCTGCATAAATATTGCCATATACAGCAATGAGGCTCCAGCTGGTTTTCCTTATCAGACACCCCAAGAGTTGCTCCTCCCGTAGGGGACCACCTTCAGATTCACAAGCTCTAAGCAGCTCCCCACATAGGAGATGCCACTCAATCCCAAGTGGTTCTCCAGGGCAATGAAGTATACGCAGAGTCCCATATATGGCATCAGCTACCTTAGAGGGAATGGGGCTGAGCCCTTTTAGAGACTTTAGTGCTTTCTGAATAAAGTCTATCAAAAGTTTCTGCAAAGGCCAGCCATAGGCTCCTATGCCATTGTCCTCTCCAAGTAAGAGATCCAGCAGGGCTTGTGCCTGTGTGGGTGCCTGCCACAGGAGATCCCAGAGGATGGAAACAGTTTTTGTGCTGAATTGAGGTGCCCAGTTCTCTCTCTTCCTAATGCTGTCAGTCAAAGGCCCTATATCATCTTGTGGTATGGCCTCATACAGCTCCTGTGGGAAAAATAGCTGTCAGAAATGCTTTAAAAAGCTACCACTTTTGTGCTTTTTTCTCCTTTCTTTATTACCAACATAAAATTTGGTTTTTTAAAAATTAATTAATTTTTACAAAAATTTTATGCATAAGTAATTTTCCAGCATTGACAATTGCAAAACCTTTTGTTTCAACTTTTCCCCTCCTTCCCCCTATTCCCTCCCCTGGATGGCAGGTTGACCAATACATGTTAAATACAACATAGAATTTGTTACTAAAACCTGTTCTCTCTTTCAAAATGACTCCTGAAGTCATCCCTTCCTCTTCATTCACAGTTACTGAGGCCTCATCACTTCATTACTCTGACAACTTCCTAGCTAACTTTCCTGCTTTTAGTCTTTCCCCAATCCAATATACCCTACATTGTTTGAGATAAGGATTAGTCTTGTGATTTCATTCATAAAGGGCCCTCTCTCTTCTGTGAATACTAGCACTTAAAATTAGTATTTGGTTTAGCACCTAATTGCTCCAGGTATATTGTCTTATCTCTCCAGTAACCATGGTTTTTATTTTTCTTGTATATTGCATAATATAGTATAGGGCAAGATACATAGTAGTTATTCAATAACAGTTTTTATAGATTCAGAAATGGCTCATGGGGCTGTGGTGCCTCTTCTCATGTAATGTGACAATTTGTTTCCCTTTCTTTTCTAAGAAACAGTCTAGCTAATCTATAAGCAGTGGAGAAAGTAGGTAAAACAAGTAGTTATAAACTTCAGAACATTGGCTAGAATACTTTGACACAGATGTCTCAACCTCAACCTCTCTTGGTTATATTCCAACCAAGAACTTTTTTTTAAATATAGCTTTTTATTTACAAAGCATATGCATGGAGAATTTTTCAACACTGACCCTTGCAAAACCTTCTGCTCCAAATTTTCCCTCCTTCCCTCCACCCCCTCCCCAAAATAGCAGGTAGTGCAATACACGTTAAAATATGTTAAATCCAATATATGTATACATATCTATACAGTCATCTTGCTGCACAAAAAAATCTTAAAAAAAAAACAACAACAAAAAAAAAAACCTAAGAAGGAAAACAGAAATGCAAACAAACAAAATCAAAAAGAGTGAAAATGCTATGTTGTGGTTTGTTAGGATTACAAGGTGATAACTCAGGTTGTCTAAACAATTCTCTAGCTCAGAATTCACACCTTTGGTTCAGGCCTTTGAAAGGAGTTTGCACCTTTGGACTTCTTGGGGGGGAGTTTACATGTTTAAAAGAGTTTGCACCTTTAAGAGGAGCAAGTTCATTGGTTGAAGTATTTCCCGCAGGCCCCTGAGTTCTCACTAGCCCAATCTCTGCTAGGATAGAAGAGGAGGGCAGTTGGGCAAGGAGTTAGTTTATACTGGGAGATTGAGTTTACACAGCAGTCTGGAAGGAGAGTCTAGACTGGGAGAAGAACGAGACTTCCTGGGAGAACTTCAGGGAAGCTCAAGGGATTCAGAGTCAGGATTCAGGAAGAAGAGGATTCAAGATTCTACCTTTGCTCTGGCTGGAGGCTCCAGAAGCTTCCCAAGAAGCCTGCTCACAGAGGAAGATTTTATAGAAAAAAGATCTCCTCCCAGAGAAGGATGATAATTGAAGAGATGATAGAACATTTACATTTTGGTGCCCAAAGTGGGGCAAGGATTTATTCTGAGCCCTTTAGAGGAGTTAGCCCGGACCTTGACATTTTGGCACCCAAACAGGGACTGACAAGATCCTGATTCCAGTGGAAAAGCCTCTGATCCAGGTTTCAGTGGAAAAGTCTCTATGACACAGAAATAAGCATGAGTAACAAGGAAACTTTGTTAAAGAGCTAAAGTAGAATTCCAGTGAAATGGGGCAAATGTTTAGAAAACAGCCTTCTGTTTCTGTTTAAGGAAAATGTTTAGAGAGCATTATCAAGGTTATAAAAAGCCAAGGATTGATTATAATTTTGGAGGAGATTACTGAACTTTTAAAAACTGTACCGATCATATGTCCTTGTTTTTTTCCGGAAAAAGAATTGGATCTAGATTGCCCTCCTGGCAGTTCCAATTACTAGTCTGCCCTAGGCCCAACAGAGTACCTTTGACCACTGACCTTTGCAGTGTCAACTCTACCCGGCTCTCCTCCTCTGAGGCCTTCAAAGGTCTCTGGCCACGATCTCTTGAATCTATAGTTTAATAACTAGTAGCATGCTCAAGAACAGCCACGTGTAATCTTAAAAGCCTTTATTATACCTACTCACATAATGCCCTGACTTGTCAGTTCCCTAGTGAACACCTGGCCTGAAGACCCACATGTTCACTACCAAACTTCTTACCTCTCAGCTATCCATCAGCTTGGCTTGGCTTGGCTACCCCAAGTTAAAGAGAGCGACTGCTGTCTGCAGTGGGCTTATAAAGAGCCTGTGAGGTCACACACACAGCCAATCAGCGAGAGAGTCACCCATTACGAAGGTATCTCAATATGGACAGGATCCCACCCACAAGGCAGTCCTATATCCACAGAGAATACTTCTGGGACGCTCAAATCTCTTGTTGCGCTGTGGCGCCGCCCATTTAAAGGGCCCTTACACTAGATGAATGGGAATTAGTAGGAGAGCTACTAGGAGAACACTATGATTCCAAACCAAACTTAATTTCCAAAGATACACTTCATACCTACAATTTAATCCAAGTGGCTTTAAAAATTTTTAGACTAAAGGAAAAGAAGAAAGAGCCAGAGGGGGAGGATCCAACTAAACTAGGTGAAGAGGATGAATCAGATAACAATGGAGTTAAGTACAATTCTGAACAACAGGAGCATTTCCCATCTCCTCCCTCAATTAACCCTAAAGGGGTGGAGCAAGGAGGAGGGGAAGAGGCAGTGACACAAACAGACAGTGAAGCAGCCTATGACAAGATTAGAAAAAAAGCAATGATTAAGGTTAAGAGATAAGGACAGGATATAAGTGATTTTATATGTGCATATCCTGTGATTGAAGATATTGATTCTTTAAGTCAAAAAAGGAGAAGATATAGACATTTAGATTTGAATAAAATTAAAGATTTGAAAAAAGGTTGTACCCTTTATGGGGTTACAACAGCTTATGTTAAAATGTTACTAGATGGTTTGTCTTATAAAGTCCTAACCCTGAATGATTGGAAATCCATAGCAAGGACATGTTTAGAACCTGGACAAAATCTGTTGTGGCTTGGGAAGTTTCATGAATTATGTAAGATCCAAGTCAGATGCAATTTGGAAAAAGGAGTTAATACACAATTTACTTTTGAGCAATTAGCTGGTGAAGGTCAGTATGGAGAGAATTCAGAACAGATTAAATATATCATGACAGTGTATGAGCAAATTTCTAAGGATGCAATAAAAACTTGGGGTTCCCTCCCCAGACAGAAAGATCGGGAGGAGGCTTTCACTAAAATAGAGCAAGGTCCCAATGAGTCTTTTGTGGATTTTGTGGGGCATTTGCAAACTGCTGTCAAAAAAAATATTGGAGAAAATGTAGCTACAGAAATAATGACCAGACATCTGGCTAAGGAAAATGCCAATGAGATTTGCAAAAGAATTCTATGGGGATTAGACAAAGATGCTCCTTTAGAGGAGATCATAAGATGCTGTGCTACAGTGGGAACAAATACTTTTTACACCCAGACAATGATGAACACGGAAAGACAGGGTCCCTCTTGGCAAAGGACTTCTAGAGAAATTCGTTGATGTTTCCAATGTGGAAAAATTGGGCATCTAAGAGCTCAATGTAGATATGGAGATAGAGTGAGAAGACAGGGTGAGAGAATACCTAAAACTTCATGTCCAAAATGTCACAAGGGCTTCCACTGGGCCTCCGAATGTAGATTGTTCCAGGGAAATGAGAGACAAAGCCCAGTTCCAAGATAGCAATCAAAAGATATGTGGGGCATGATGGCAGCTGAGGTTATACCCAGAGAGCCTTTAGAAGATCAGGATCTGATGTGATTTATCAGCCGAAAAGTAATCACATGGAAGAAAGGGATTACTTGATGAGTCAGCCAAAAGGCAATCAGATAGCAGAAATGGATTACACTTGGGGAGAATACAGGCCTTTTAAATCAACAGGGTTGTGTCCAGTGCAAACAACTCCAATGTAATTGCCAGATGATGAGAAGAGATTTAGAAAGTGGTAAATAGAAGGAAAATAGATAGGTTAACTGCCTCGGAGAGAGGGTTTACTTGTATTTTAACAGACAGAAGGAAATAGATGAAGAAGGAAACAGATGAGTGGCCACAAGCACCTGGAGACAGAAAGAGTAAAACCTCAAAACAAAGGAGAAAATCTAAGAAACATCTGACACTGAAAGAGCATGGCAGATAAGGAGACTGTTAAAGATTCCCTAACACAAGATAAGACTATTAAAGAACTTTAAAACCAGCAGGAATCACTGGATTTCCTAACACAAGATGAGACTAATGGACAATGGACTTATGGACATGTATAAATTCTCAACTAATGATTATTTGATCATGTTATTTGTAACATCACTTCTAGCATGTGTTACTATGTGTTTATGTAATTTATGTAATTATGTGTAATACCTCCCATATTGATGGATTTATGTTTCAAGGTCATGATCACCCTATGTTCTAAATCAAAAGAAAGGGGGAGATGTTAGGTTCTTATTAAGTGCTAAGTCGGTACTTAACAATTCTCTAGTTCACATCTTTAGTTCACACCTTTAAAAGGAGTTCTGAAAAGGAGTTTACACAACCTTTAAAAAGAGCAAGTTCAGTGGTTGAAGTATTTCCCACAAGCCCCTGAGTTCCCACAAGCCTATTCTCTGGGAGGATAAAAGAAGACAACATTGGGCCTGGAGAAGCAGTCTGGATTGGGGAAGAACAAGAGCTGGAGGAGATTCAGAGCCAGGATTCAGGAAGAAGAAGAAGAGGCTGGCTGGAGGCTCCAGAAGCCTCCCAAGAAACCTGCACACAGAGAAAAGAAACCTCCTCCTAGAAAAGGATCACAATATGAAGACAACAGAACTTTACAGTGGTCTCCATTCAGTTACTCTCTCTGGTTGTAGGTGGCTCTCTTTATTACTGAACAACCAAAACTGGTTTGAATCAATTCATTGTTGAAGAGAGCCATGTCCATCAAACTGATCTTCGTATAGTCTTGTTGCCATGTACAATGAAATGATCTCCTGGTCCTGCTCATTTCACTCAGCATCAGTTCATGTAGGTCTCTCCTCGCCTCTCTGAAATCATTCTCTTGGTCATTTCTTACAGAACAATAATATTCCATAACATTCATATACCACAACTTGATCAGCCATTCTCCAATTGATGGGCATCCATTCAGTTTCTAGTTTCTGGCCACTACAAAAAGGGTTGCCACAAGCATTTTTGCACATGAGAGTCCCTTTCCCTCCTTTAGGATCTCTTTGGGATATATGCCCAGTAGTAACACTGCTGGGTCAAAGGGTATGCACAGTTTGATAACTTTTTGAGCATAATTCCAAACTGCTTTCCAGAATGGTCCAATCAAGAACTTAAGGTCCTTAAGGGCAGAGACTGTTTCCTTTTTGTTTTAGCATCTTCATGATCTAGCAAGAGGCCCTGCATATAACAGATGATTAATAAATGTTTGTGGAATTAAATCAAACCCAGACTGATATTAGAGTGAAAAGAACACTGTGTAGCCACTATCTTTAAAGTCAACCTCTCTTAGAGACACCTTAGCAAGGGGAACAACTTTAATAACTGAGAATAGCCTGGGAAAACAAACCTGCAATACAGTTTTTCTTTCTAGTCTTTTCCTCAGAGAAGCTCACCTTAAGGATGTCTTCTGGAATGTTATTTTGTAGATCTTCTGATAGCAAAAGAAACTCTATTCTTCTCCGTAGAGTAGATGGAGGGAATTTCTGGAAGAATTGAAAGAAGAGGCTGAAACAAAGGTTAAAGTCAAAGTTGAAGGCAAACAAACTATGGGTAAATTTCTCACCTGAAGTAGTCTATATGTTGAGGTTAGGCCGATATAAAGTACACTTAATGGAGTAAAACTAGCAAGATCAGAATTGTATGCACACTAAACATAACAATATTATGGAAAAAAACTGGAAAGAAAGGAAAACAGGGCCAAAGATGACAGAACTTTAAGACAGGTCTGAATGGAGATAAATAACAGAAGCAACTTGTATGTTTATTTGTTAATCATTTATTGGGGCATACAGAATCTCCAAAGTCATTAAACTCTATATATTGTATGATCCAAAATGTCACTAACTAGGCTTATACCCAAAAGATATCAAAGGTTCATACTGTACAAAAATACTGGTAGCATATCTTTTCATGATACTATAGCTATAGCAAAAGCCTGGAAAGTAAGGAGATGCCCACCACTTGGAGAACAGCTAAACAGGTGGTGGCAGAGCACACAGGCTAACCAGATCTCATAATAACTCAGCAGAGGGCCAGTAAAGTTTGATCATCCCCATACCACAAAGGTTAGGCCCAACATAAGTTGTGAATTTCTCTGCCTGGACCCTTTCTTTATGATTAATAAATTCTCATTTTCCTCTTACTCTCTCAATCCCAGTGATACTGAATTTTTGACTGTTTGAGGGAATATTACCACTGCCCCCCCCCCCCGCCTGTCTTTATCTCAAAGCTTCTTGACCTTGTCCTCCCATTCTCTCCTAAATCCCAATCCCTTTTTATGCCTGCAAAGGCTTTCTCCATTATGTGTACTCTTGAGAGAGAGCAAGGATTGTTTTGTCTTTATATTTATATACCCAATACCTAGCACTGTACTTGGCATATAGATGTTTAACAAATGCTTGGTGGTTAACTGAACTCATCCTCTAATGCCTTCTCCATCATATTGCACTATCATTCCTTCTCTTTTTCTAATATTCATTTTCTGGATGCTTTTTTTTTTTTTTTTGAAGCTGGGATTAAGTGACTTGCCCAGGGTCACACAGCTAGGAAGTGTTAAGTGTCTGAGACCAAATTTGAACTCAGGTCCTCCTGAATTCAAGGCTGGTGCTCTATCCACTGCGCCACCTAGCTGCCCCTAATATTCATTTTCTATGTGCTACTGATTCCTTCCCCTGTTGCTTTCAAACATCCCATCCTATCTCATTTCTGCCTTCAGGCTTCCCTGGATTCCTCAAAATTCTTAATTAAATTTCATCTCCCACAGGAAACCTTTCTAAATCTTTTTTTAATTCTAGTGCCTTCCCACTTTTATTTTAATTTATCCTATAAATAGCGTGTTTATATGTAATTTGTTAGCTTGTTTCTCCCTTTTTAGAATGTGAGCCAAGCTTGTTGAAGGCAAGTTTTGTCTTATGCCTCTTTTTGTATCCCCATTTCTTGTACCTGGCACACAATAGGTCCTTACTAAATTGTTACTGATTTCCTGGACCTGGACTCTTCCTATTTGGCCTTTCTCTCTTGAGTTTCTCCCTACTTCAGTTTATATTTCACACAGCTATCAAAATGGTATTCTGTAAGTGCTGACCACGTTATTCCTCTACTCAAACTCCAGTAG